>NC_089843.1:72696348-73023848 GCF_035609145.1 Eleutherodactylus coqui | reverse complement strand
GTTTTTAATTGGGACACAGGGCAGAAAGTTGCAAACAGGACCTGAACCACCTTCAGACTGAGAATCCAGTTGAGTCAGGAAACTATTAACACTTAGATCCTTAAATTAACATAGACCCCAGATCAGACCCCTAAATTAACATAGACCCCAGATCAGACCCCTAAATTAACAGACCCCAGATCAGACCCCTAAATTAACATAGACCCCAGATCAGACCCCTAAATTAACAGACCCCAGATCAGATCCCTAAATTAACATAGACCCCAGATCAGATCCCTAAATTAACATAGACCCCAGATCAGACCCCTAAATTAACATAGACCCCAGATCAGACCCCTAAATTAACATAGACCCCAGATCAGACCCCTAAATTAACATAGACCCCAGATCAGATCCCTAAATTAACATAGACCCCAGATCAGACCCCTAAATTAACATAGACCCCAGATCAGACCCCTAAATTAACATAGACCCCAGATCAGACCCCTAAATTAACATAGACCACAGATCAGACCCCTAAATTAACATAGACCACAGCTCAGACCCCTAAATTTATATAGACCTCAGATCAGACCCCTAAATTCATATAGACCCAAGATCTGATCCCTATATTGATTCAGACCTCAGACCAAACCTATATATCAGGCCCCAAATTAATTAGACTCCTATATTGGGCAAAAAAATCCCATGCATTTAGTTACCTATTCTTGATCCCGGGCTTCTTCTGTCTTCAGTACCCTTGAATGTGGCTAGCGTCAGCATGTTGTATGTGACACAGCACATAATGTCCTGATACTATTTAGTGTCCGGCCCTTGTGTGCGTGCGTTGCACATAACACCCTGATGCTGACTAGTGTCAGGACTGTGTTCTAGGCCTGAAGGGACTGATGTGATAGGTGGGCCTAACTGCAACAGCTGTGACTCTACCATGCCACTGCCAGGCTGTTTTGCACTGTGCATGTCCCTAAATGGTGACAGCGCATTCACAGTGCAAGCTAGCACAAAACCGGTCTGGAACCAGGGACCGTGTGTGGGAATCCCTGTCGGGATCCCATGAAACCTCAGGGTTCTGGAAGCACTGAACTAATGGCATGTGTTTCTGTTTTTTCAGTTGCACCCTTGTGCTTCTTGTATCATGAGCCCGCCAGGTTGTATCAAGTATTCCGTGAGATGTATGTACGCTACTTCTTCAGGCTCCACTCAATCTCATCTCATATCTCAGTAAGTCACCAAAGATCTTCGTCATGTGACTATAAAACTTTACTTGTTATCATTGTATTATATGTTAATGTTTGGAGTGTGCACACCAGAGTACTGTTCTTGCCTTAGACTCTGTTCAAATCTGCACCAGAGACTCCATTGCAGATTCATAGTCATATTTGACAGGAAATACAGCACAGCATGCAGTGCACTGTTTCACATCAAAACGTTAGACCCCTCACCACCAGGAAAGACTGATCCTATTAGTCATCCATTGGGGCTCTGATAGTGCCTGTTGAGCAACGGATTCGGCAGAGCTCTGCAGATATCGTTAAAAACAGAAGCCATTATGCAGATGTGAACAGAGCCTTATCATTGTCAAGGGGGCTATATTACTAACATTTTTATTTATTAATTAAAACCCGATGGTGAAACATTTTCCATTTTTCTAATCTGGTTTTATCTTCTGAACTTAGTGAGAATTTTTAATTCTGTTGTCTGTACAAGACTGTGGGGGCTGCCACCTTCCTGAGCAGCATTTAGGAATATGCTTTACAGCAGTTTCATGGCCGTTCACATAATGGACAGGATCTGACCTATTGACTTGTACAAGGGAGTGTTCTAGGCATGCTCTGTGACCGGAGCAGAGGACATTGTGCCGTAAGGGGGAGTAGATAGTCAGTGCTTATAACTATTGTGAATGGTGGATCCTGTGTTACCTACATATAGGTGTTACCTTTTATGTTAGTGAGATAACTGCTGCAAAGTTTTCTCCAAAGACCAGAAGTATCAGCCTATTTTAGGCTCTGTGGTCTGTGTGCAATAATGCAGGATTTGGGGATTTATTCTTTCTAAATAGAGATTGTGACCAAAATATAAAAAAAAAATTATAATCACCAAAAATTCTTAAAAAGTATGTTAACACGAAAATGTGCTAAGCTTTAGTTATATAAATGTGATAAACACATTACATTGTGCTGCCAATAACAGGATCACAGTGCATTCCTGTGTGCAACTACTAAAACGAACCAGAAAAATGACATAAAATCGTACTCTCCTGATAGATGTAATGATCATCAAAATCTGGATTTAATCGCGTGCAGCAATAATACACATCCTCCTACCTGTGTTCAAACAATGCCTAGTGTCCAACTAGGATGATCCAACCAATGTGATATGTTCACCACTAGACGTCTATGCTAGCTTGTATTGAAGAAGCATAATAAACCCATGGCTCAAGTAGTAAATTCCAAGTCTGCAAAAAAAAGCTTATGGAGGAACAAGCCCCAGGCCGTGGTGCCCATTAAAAAGTAAAAGTGAAAGGCAGCTCCACGGTAAGTGTGTGATGTTACCACAACGAGCCAATGAAAACCAAAATCCAAACCATTTTGGGTAAACTGTTTTCCTTCATAGGGAAAGACCTTGTTCTTACCTTCCCTCTAAAGACTGCTGCTATTTTATGTCAGTCACTAACGTATTTTAAAGCTGTCAACAGGGGTTTGACTATAGGGGATGCAGGGGATGCGGTTGCACCCGGGTCCAGGAGCCTTTGGGGCCCATAAGGCCTCTCTTTTTTTATATAGGGAGCACAGTACTATGAATAAAGCATTATAGTGGGGGGCCCTGTTACAGCTATTGCATTGGGGCCGAGAAGCTTCAAGTTATGTCTCTGGCTGCCAATATGCCTTTTTTATGGTGTGGCAGGTTTAGTCAAGCACAGGAGCCACATGCCAGAAAAAGCAGGGGCACAATCGCCTAATGACAGCTGGGCTTCTGCGCTACCCGTCCTGGCCATTCAACACCTTAGATGCTGCATCCAACGCAAACCGCCCGGGTGCTGTTGGGTTTGCTTGGGAACTGGTAACCCAACAAAGGCCTCTGTGCCTGTCATTTAGGGAATCACATTAGACCCTGCAAGAGGCAGATGGCCTGTACAGGCAAAAGGATGATCACATCTTCAAGTCCCTTGTGAGACTAATAAGCGTAAACATTTTTTTTGTTCAACCAAGTTCTGCATATAAAAAAATCTTAAGTTAAAAAACACATTTTTCTATAATAAACACCTTTTTTAATGAAAAAAAAAACAAAACAATGAAAAACCAAGACACACACACAATTGATATCTGCATTTGTAATGATCACATTTATTTAAAAATGGTCTTTTATGGTGCCTGGGATCAGAAGAAAATTGGCTTTAGGTAGATGCACCCACCTGGTGTGTAGCGCTCCAATTGACACAGGAGGACCCCAAACTATAGATTAAGGTCCATCAGTGTATTAGAGGTTTCCCATTCAGGGTCAGCAGCCTCTTGCACACATCCGCATGGTAATGTAAACATGCAGGAGATGAAAAAAATAGATGAATATACCCTGTATCCCCACAAAATAAGACAGTGTCTTCTATTAATTTTTGCTCCAGTAGATTTAACTTTTTTAACTGTATAGCTGCCTGGACACTATTTATATTGTCTTGTTTATTAACTGTAACTAGGGCTCAATTTTGGAGTAGGGCTTATACTTCAAGCATCCACAAAAATCCTGAAAAAGCATTCTGCATCCTCAAAAATCCAGAAAAATAATGCTAGGTCTTATTTTCGGGGGAACACGGTATCTCTGGTAATAACAGCCAATGAGAAAGTATATGGGTGATGTGCAATCACTCCGGGGAGGAGGGAGAGTGAGAGCCAAGGAAGCTGATATCACTTTATAGTTAAAGGGGTTGTCCCGCGAAAGCAAGTGGGGTTATACACTTCTGTATGGCCATATTAATGCACTTTGTAATGTACATCGTGCATTAAATATGAGCCATACAGAAGTTATTCACTTACCTGCTCCGTTGCTAGCGTCCCCGTCTCCATGGTGCCGTCTAATTTCAGCGTCTAATCGCCCGATTAGACGCGCTTGCGCAGTCCGGTCTTCTCCCTGGTGAATGGGGCCGCTCGTGCCGGAGAGCTGGTCCTCGTAGCTCTGCCCCGTCACGTGTGCCGATTCCAGCCAATCAGGAGGCTGGAATCGGCAATGGACCGCCCAGAGCCCACGGTGCACCATGGGAGAAGACCCACGGTGCATCGTGGGTGAAGATCCCGGCGGCCATCTTAGTAAGGTAAGGAAGAAGTCGCCGCAGCGCGGGGATTCGGGTAAGTACTAAACGTTTTTGTTTTTTTTAACACATGCATCGGGTTTGTCTTGCGCCGAACGGAGGGCCTATTGAATAAAAAAAAAAAACATTTCGGCGCGGGACAACCCCTTTAAATCATCACTGTATACATAATCCAAATCTTCATTATCTCACTCAACACGTTTCGTACAGGCTGAAAATCCGCTTCCTCAGGATAAAACCATCAGATTCTTGTTCCTGTCACAAAGAATGTGTGTTACGCTAAACATACAATAATTACCCCTAACACCAGTTTTAGTTTGTTGTAGCCTGACCCACTCTGCTTATGCGCCTTTACTAAAAACGTTCTATACTTGGATGATTATCATCCACATACAGAGGCTGCAGCTAAGGAAGGAAGATACATTTAACATTAAAATGTGTTTTTCTTGTTTTTTCTGCTATAGCTACATTATAGAACGTGCAAATGTTTGAGATCATTATGTACCAGGGAACTAGAGGATTAGTTTTTGGGGTAAATATTATTAATTGAGTTAACTGCTTTAAAACCGAGTACTGGAAAACGAGGAAAAGCTGTATTTTTTTCCCTTTTTCTTTTTTTTTTCCTTCTTAAAAACCCCTACACAATTGCTATTCACTCTAATATTAGATAATAAAAAAGCATTAGGGAACCAGATAGCGGGTGAGTATAAAAAGAAATACATCACCTGGATCCCTATCACTTCACCTAATAGCACCATAGTAGCAGGCTTTCAGGTAGAAGTAAAGCCAATTTTATAGATATGCCAACAAACCCCAAAAGGTTAGCAGTTAGACTCTTAAGTTAGAAAATACTTGACTACGGTTTATCAAATACGTACTCGAGCTTCTCCCTTACTGACTAAACCAACTCAGATTTACAAGTTATGATGTCATTATTACCAAAAATTGTATTACACCCCACAATCTATCTCTGTTTCCTTTTTATTAACTTTATTTAGCCCATATCCTTCTCTCCATCCTGGAATCCAAGGCTGTACAAATCTAAAATAGGTTGTACCAAAATCTAAAGTTATACTCTAAGCACAAGATATGGGACTTTATCATCGGTAGGGGTGTGACCGCTGGGACCTCCACTGATCTTGAGAACGGGACACACATGTCTTTCGATAACCGTACCGGTAATTCCCAAGTGTGAGTGCTCTGCAATCTCCAGCACTGTCATTAAAAGGAATGCATATCTTTTGCTTAATTGATACACGGATTGTCTGGACCCTCGTTCTCGGTTTCGGTGGGAGTCTCAACAGTTAGGACCCCACAGATCATGATGTTATCCCTTATCCTGCTCCCTGGTTTCCTTCCATCACTTTTTGTCTCCAGAGGGATTGTTTCACATGCTGGGCAGCAGATAATGCAAAGCAGACAAAGAATAATTACAGCACTACCTTGCAAATTGTACTAGAGGGGGCATGTAGGCATCTAGATATCAAGGCAATATCTCCGAGAGGGGAGAGGAATGATGAGAAATAAAGTCCTTCATATTGGTAATCTTGGCCATCGAAGGTACTGGCAGCGTCAAAACAAGGGTGCTGTACAGAGGTGGGCAAAATAATGAAAGATAACTACTTCTTAATAACAGTGGTGTTATCTCGTGAGCAGACACCATATAGGTACCTCTCTATATGCTTTATACATTCCTTTAAGCTTTCTTTAGTTGTTAGTCCTTCTTTTGAGCAGTAATTGTGTAATTTGATGAAGGACAGGATGTTCTGTGGTACTTGCATGCTGAGTATAACAGTAAGATTTCTCACCTAGGGAATAATGTCGCTGTGCCTGCTGTTTGAGACTCTTCTACAGACTCATCTTCCACAAGTCTTTTATCATCTGCGAGAGATCGGCGCACAACCGTATGTTGCTTCTGTATCATTTATTTTCCTATTTATTTCATATTCACTCTGTAGTATTATAGAAACTGTGGTGTCCTAAACGCTCTAGAAAAGTAGGTATAATTTGTCTTGCCATCGCCTGAGTCTACGGAGTCTTTTGTTTGCACATTCTATTGAAGCAGAACCGTGTTTGTTCTTTCAGAAAACACATTATGTGGTTGTGTTCACTACACAGTTTGTCAGCCTAGAAACACATCGTTGTGGTTACATAGTTTGTTTCTTTTATTGCCCTTCCTATGGGATAGTGACATAGTTAGTCAGATTTTGAGCAACATTAAAGGGGTTGTCCCGAGGCAGCAAGTGGGGTCATACACTTCTGTATGGCCATATTAATGCACTTTGTAATATACATCGTGCATTAAATATGAGCCATACAGAAGTTATTCACTTACCCCTTCCGGTGCTGGTGTCTCCGTCTCCATGGCGCCGACCAAAGCCGCCTTCTCCCTGGATTAGACGCGCTTGCGCTGAAGGGTCCGCTCGGCGTGCTCGCGCCGCAGAGGTCTTCTGCGCATGCGCAGACCAGCTCTCCGGCGCGAGCACGCCGGAGCAGCCCCTTCAGCACAAGCGCGTCTAATCCAGGGAGAAGGCGGCTTTGGTCGGCGCCATGGAGACGGGGACGCCAGCACCGGGGGGGGGGGGGGTAAGTGTATAACTTCTGTATGGTCAATATTTAATGCACGATGTATATTACAAAGTGCATTAATATGGCCATACAGAAGTGCTTAACCCCACTTGCTATCGCGGGACAACCCCTTTAATGTCATCACTCCCGAGTACACTGATGGCTTGCCTTTATAGTGGTTCTGCTGGGTAAGTAATGGCACTGAAAATCGTTGAGTGCTGACTCACTGAGTCTGTCTGTATAAGGGTGCTGTTAGGGCTGGCCAGGGCAGATGGACAGGGACTCCCTATGCCAACCCTCTCCCGTGTCCCTACCTACTTGCCCCCCGGGCTAAGCCCTAGGGCGACAACTGGGCAATGGTCCCTACACTGCCCTAGTGTCAGGGATCCCGGGAAGGAGGTACTGGGAGACAGACAGGTGGGAACCTGAAGGTAACAGGGCATAATAAGCAACCAGAGAATAGTCAAAACCAGGCAGGATCAGAACCAGAAAGCACGTGCGCAGTACAGAAGGATTATCAGAGACCAAGTCAGAGGCAAGCAGTAGTCAAACACTAGAAGTCAAAGTCAGACATGGCGGGTGTCGGCAGAACGGATCAAAGCCAAACACTGGCAATGAGAGACTGCCCGACCAGGCTAATATGTAGAACTGCCCGCCCAGAAGGCGGGGAGAAGTCACATGACCACCAGGGGGAATCATAAAACCGCCTCCCCCCAGCGGCACGCACCGACCAGAGTGCTGCGCGGCCGACCAACCACCAAAGTGGGGGAACCCCGTACAGAAACGCCAGCGCGGGCCCCTGCACCCCTGGTGGCAACCCCAATTCTAACAGGTGCTTTTAGACGGAATGACTATCCTTCAAAAAAATCATTCAAACAAGCGAAAGGGCCCGATAATCGTTCAGTCTAAATGCTAGCCAATGATTGAACAACGGACGGGAATTGTTCGCTTTTCGCTAGTCCATTTTATGCAGGCATAAAAATCATCGTAGGCTTGTTTATGTCTCATTCTGTTTAAACAGCACTCGTTCAGTCTTTCACATTGGCTAATGTGAAAGACTGAACGATACTGAAAGATTCCCGTTGAACGAGTCAACAATATATCTGCCAATCTAGATAGACTGCACGAGAGTGAATGAGCTAGCCGTGACGTTCAAACGAGAATCGGCTCGTCTGAAAGGAACCTAAGGGTTCTCTTAAACCTAGTGGTAAACCACATAGCACAATGGCATGTGGTTGTACCACAAAAGACCATATATTTTTGGGCGTTTACAGGTAAAACATGTGTTTTCATTACTTTTCACTGTAAAAGCCACACAGCCAAAATGCATAAAAAAACAAGGTAATTCACAGTAAAACTACAAACAGTTTTTCCACATGGTTTTTGACTGCATTGCACATTACCTCTAGGTAAGCATGTAACATTAAATTGGTTTACTTCAATATAAACATTAGTGCCAGTGGGGCGAAGGATAAAATAATAATGATAAAAAAAAACCCTGAATGCCTCTCCCCTCACCCTCTGCTCCCGGCCAGAGTTTATTGTCAGTGGCTGCAGTGGCCATGTGGCGGTTTACCCACTTGACTGCGGCAGCAAATAACCGGCCCCAAAATGGAATATCATCAATGATGTTTCTCTACGGGCCTATGTATCTCCATTCATAGCCCATGTGACCTGCATATAGGACGTCACTGTGTCCAGATAACCTGGTGATATTACAGGTCATGTGACGTGGCTGACCACTGAACGTATGCTTTAATGCCACAAAATTAGTATTTGCAGCAAGGAAGTGTAAAAGAAGAAAAAGTTAAGTCCTAACATTCCTTTAATGTGTAATTCAGTGGTGATTGGTGCTGGTCTTATTCCAGAGGGGTTCAGGAGTACTTCAGTGCATTGAGACTATACTGGCACTATTCATAGCAGTGCTGCTACAGTCCCCATTGTAGTCTTTCCAGCTTAAGGAAACATCTGATATTGGACACCTTGAATTAAAGGGACATTTTGGGTCCTGTGAAAAGGATCCTCACCAATCCTCACTCATTTACGATAAGTGTACATAAAGATGAGTATCAATTTGTTAAATGTACAAGTCCCCTTTACACAAACATTAATTTGATCTGTTCTATACAAGAATGAGTTACTCTTATATTTCATAATGCTATTTTATCTCCTGAAGGCTGCGCATATCATTTAAATGGATGGTTCGAGGCTTTTCTGGTTATTTGGCTACAGACCAGCTTCTCCTTCTGTGGGATAGAATCCTTGGCTACAACTCTTTGGAGATTCTTGCGGGTAAGGCTAGTTGATTTAAAGGAAAACTCTGCTAACCTTTGAAAACAATGTACCAGTGTTGAATCTAGTAAAAGCAATCTGGTATCTTTTGCATGTCCCATTTGCTCTACTTAGCAGCACTTTGCTCTTGTCTTAAACGTATTATAAGAGGTTGTCTCCTTCCCTCCTATTTTATTTTAGGTTTATTCAAATGAGCCATAAGGTACTTTGCTTTATAAGATGCAGTATTTTTTGTATTGTCATTGCACAGATTTGGTGTTCCCAGGGTCATATTTTTATTTAGGCACAAGAAACACATACCCATGGACCACCCTGTGGGGAAGGCACTCTCAGCTCAAGAGTCCACTGTATCGATGCATTGAAAGTTGGCACTGTATTCTCAATTTAGTACTTATGTGCATGCAATGTAGCTTTGCTTGTAGATGATTGCTACTTAGATTGAGATTGTAGTTTGACAAAACTATTCACATTTGGCTCATTAATCTAAGGGGTTAAATGTTCCGGGCATATTGGGTCAGAAGCATCAAAGACTTCATGCCAGAAACTGATGGATAAAAGTTGCACATTTTGGCACATATCATGTTTTATGCCAAAGTTTGTGATTATTACCTTTTCTTGGCACTTCTGAATGGCGTCAAGAGAAGGAGTAGGGCATAGTGAGAGGGAGCGTATTTTTTATTTCTGTATGTCATCAGTGTTTTGCATCCACAAAAAAAAAAGAAAGAAACAAGCCCCAACTCATTTGTGTGCTGCCCTTTTTTTTGGCGTTCCCATTGATTTGAACGGGCTAGTCTTTTCTGCAAATCAGAAAAAGCATGCTGCTTTTTTATTTTATCGACACACCGTCTGTGTGAAAAAAAATTGTGTGAAATGGCACATTGGTTACTAATGGTTCTTTGCTGGCAGTCTGGCCACTAGTAGACTCAAACACCAACAGGACCAAAAATACACTTGTTTTCCGCATAGCATTCCATCGCAGTGCCGTGCAGGAAAACATCGCTCATGTGTATGACCCCATATAAAAGAATGGGGTTCATAGTTGTGCTAGATCTGTGTGTGTGTAAAAATGCACAAATATTGCGTGATTTTATTGCCCATATGAAGCTGGCCTAAGAAGGTTAAAAAGGATAGAATGTGCACTAACCTAGTATCCCATTTAGTTTACCCTTTGCAATCCAATTTTGGATTCAGGGGGTTTTCTCTTTCTGCCATTATACAATGGCACCACCTGCTGGCTAGAGCCAGTACTGCGGTATTTGACATGCTGGAGAAGCCCCCCGACAACAGGACGTCCAGTAATATGCAGTAAGAATACCCTGCTGGACGTCTTCTGACATCGGAAGCTGTACAGCCTTCAATCAGAATGTCTTTAGAAGTCAGACAGTGGATTGGAAAGGGTTAATGGGATTCTCTGACTTGTAGCTTTAAAATCTTTGTTGTGGAAAAAGCAAACATTGGACGTGCCCATTCTGGAAGCAGACGGAAACATCTGAACGTAGATTAACCCCATCGAAAGGCGTTAATCGCCATGTGAGTCCAAGGCATCTTCAAATAAAAATCCATGGCAGAAATCTATGGTAACGGCACGGATTTCTGATACTGATGTTCATTGAAAGTCACTTCGGATTTTTCCATTGCCGCTTATTTGCCATGTGAAGAAGGCCTAATCATGTCTGTGAGTCAGTACTGTACATTAGGGGTACAGTAATCCCTTATCTCTAGCTCTTGCAAAACTACAATCCTCAGCACGCCCGGACTGCTGCAGTTTTGGAGTTGTAGGTTTGTAACCGCTGGGAAGACCACCAATAAACATTTCACTATATTGCCATTTTTCATAGTAGTTTAGCCACAAGGGGTCGTGTTTCTGACTAAGTAGAAATAAATTCCCATAAGTAGAGGCAAAACATACGTTTTTCTCCACAGAATATTTAGTGTCCAATGCGTTTATAGTCCCAGCTTTTCTGGAGTTACAGAAACGTTCCTTCCATATCTCATTCATATGTAACTTGGCAGCCCAACTCCTACATGTGGTGTCAGCCGGAGGTCGTGTATGAATGATGAGCTCTCCAGATGGTAGCTGCTGTCTTCTCTATGGTATTCACTGTTTGCTTTCTCTGTGTGTTCTACGTGTTTCATGAGACACTTTCACCGTCGCACTTCCTCACTCTTCGACTGATATCCGAAAACTCGTCAACACCTTATTTATTTCATTGCATTCAGGTTGTCTTAAAAGTTATCCAAGTCTTTTGAATTAAATATTATATTATTTCTGTCCGCTCTACATAAGAAAGTTTCCTTTTTCTTGAAGCTTTCGACAACAAAAAATGGCACATTATTTATGCGGTCAAAACTGCAAATGTGCATAAGTAGAAGTTTTTATTTACACTTTGCCACAATAACCTGATAATGCACAAAATACTTTCAACGTGGCACGATTAGCATAACACCGACCTTTTATTGCATGTTCGGGCAGTATTTAATTTATCCAAGCTGTAGTTTCGGAACTGCACTTGCCGGTATGGAGGTTATCATTTGCTTTCACTAAGGGTGGTTTCAGATCTGCATCAGGGGTTCTAGTTTCCTTCTCCGCGAGAGTAGAAAAGAGGAACCCGCATACAGCTGGCATGACCGGCATGTGAATGGATGTGGTCTGATATGTGAGTTAATGCTTTTATATATATAAACTAGCTTACCCGTCGCGCGTTGCTGCGAAGACAGACAGACCTACATTAATTCGTTTTTATATATCTAGATAACAACCAATCACAGCGCAGCTTTCATGTTACCTCAGTGGTATAATATATAACAACCAATCACAGCGCAGCTTTCATGTTACCTTAGCAGTATAAAATATAACAACCAATCACAGCGCAGCTTTCATGTTACCTCAGCAGTAAGAGAAATAACAACCAATCACAGCGCAACTTTTATTCTGCCTCAGCAATATAAAAAATAGCAACCAATCACAGCGCAGCTTTCATGTTACCTCTGCGGTATTATATATAGCAACCAATCACAGCGCAGCTTTCATGTTACCTCAGTGGTATAATAGATAACAACGAATCGCAGCACAGCTTTCATGCAACCTCAGCAGTATAAGAAATAGCCACCAATCACAGCACAGCTTTCATTTTACCTCAGCATTCTCAATATCCAGCAATTGTCTTGCGATACGTTCGACGGATGCATCATTTTGTAGTTGAACACTCATCCCGTTGCTCGTAATGCCTTTTGCTTTCGTGCTTGAGATGGAAATCAAACGATCTTTGTCTGGGGGGCATAACTGTCGACGATGCTCGCACGCGCGCCACCTATCGTAGGATAGTTGTACTATACCAGTAACCTTCCCAGGAGTGTACTCAGCAACTTTCCAAAGTCTCATGGCAATTGGATGAATGGTGTAGTAATGCATAAAGGACAGACAGACAGACATACATTCATTTATATATATCAGGAAGTGAGAGAATTAGATTCCGTACGTAAAATTTGGACGCTAATTCTTTGGCGCATAGAATTGAATAATCGAGTTGGGACCCATTAGCTTTTCCTATTTATGACATTCAATGCCCGTGCCAAATTTCAAGTTTCTATGACATTGGGAAGCGAGAAAATTAGATTCCGTACGTAAAATTTGGACGCTAATTCTTTGGCGCTTAGAATTGAATAATCGAGTTGGGACCCATTAGCTTTTCCTATTTATGACATAATCAATGCTCGTGCCAAATTTCATGTTTCTACGATATCGGGAAGTGAGAGAATTAGTGGCAATGATGCAAAATCGAACGATCTACGTGTGGGGGGCGTAACTGTCGACGACGCACGCACGTGCGCCATTTATTGTATCATAAATGTACTATGCCTATAATCTTCCCAGGAGTGTACTCAACAACTTCCCAAAGTTTCATGGCGATCAGATGAATGGTGTAGTAGCGCATAAAGGACAAACACACAGACAGACAGACACACACACACACACAGACAGACAGACTCACAGACACGCAGACATACATTCAATTTTATATATATAGATAATTGTTACATTTTAATATATGTTATTGTACTTGAGGAAGTCGCAGTTATAGCGCCGAAACGCGTTGCACTACATCAGGAATAAAACCATAATTGGTATTACGGAAGGTGTTCTGGAGCCTTCCCTGTTTGAGCGCCAAGCTCTTTTTTATTTAGTTTTACTGGGTTTTATGGGCCCATTCTATGAATGGGCATAATTTGCAAGGCGACTCTCCTGATGGTTCAGGATTAGAGGGAACGACAAGAGGATCCTGCATTGATTTGTTATACGTCTACCAGGACTTGGAGGTGCTGCTGGGTAACCACAGGCGGTTACCCCACTAGCGCCAGGTAAGTCCTTCATTATTGTATATACCGCTGTGCTGAGATTGGTGGAGCGCTGTCCCTAATTTTAATTTTTTTTAAAACCAGTAAAGCAATACAGAGCTTAAGAGGACCTATAAAAGGCTATAACAGAATTGTACCGACCTGTAGATTTAAATACATAGTACAAAGCCTAAAATTAACATCCCAGAGATGATGACAGAACATTCGATAATATTCCTATGTGTTATTTATCTTTGCTTTCTCTGTCGGAGTGATTATAACAGCAATGACTGTTTTTTTGTAACTCACAAATCCTGCAATTATAATACCAAACATGCTGACTTGTAAATCCTACTGGGCATATATGGTGGCTCTCGTCGCCTCTGAGATCCCTGATAGCTTCTGTTCACAATAGCATTTCTTATACCATTTTTTTCTGTTAAATTGAGAGAACCTAAAAAAGGAAAGATCAATGTCTGAACAGGGACTTAGACATTCCCCATTTTTGAGACGGCTCATATAGTACAAGGTGCATTCAAGTTCTAAGGTCTCCTAATTTCTTTCTAAAAAAGCCTACTTATGCCAGAAAGATGCGAGTATTGCCACTCTTCAACATAATCTCCCTTTTGACGTGCACATTTTTCACAACGTTGACGCCATAATTGCATGGTCGCTGCAAACTCTTCTTTAGGGGTCTGTTGTACTTACTGGAAAATCGCTTATGCAAGCACAGCACAAATTGAAAACGTGACTATGGAGAGCGTTCTTCATCCACATCACATTCATTGTAAGTAATGACAGAATGAAGACACTGTTCATAGTGTCATCACATCAAGATCACCTGACACATTGCCACGCACACAGCCTTGGGATCATCAGTCAGTATTTGTGGCACCAGCTGGAGGAAACTTTCCACATCTTTAGATCCTCACCCAGGATGGTGTGCACAGATACTACAGAAATGCCAACTTTGTAGGCAATGTCTTTCACAGTAAATTGACAGTCTTCCACTTACCCCACTCGTGCAATCATGGTGTCGGGTGATGCGTGGCCAGGACTCCTTTGGTTCATACTCATACAACGTTAATGTTTCTTCGAACTGTCACACCCCCAAATGCACATTTTTCATGTCCGTGACCCCCTCCTCACGCCTTACTCAACTAATGATGAATGTCAATGGATGTCAGTTCACGCAAGTGGAGAAAACGCTTGATTACCTTTTTTAGTATTGAAAATGCTTCCAACTCCAGACGCTGTTACCTGGGTTCTTTGCACTGGGCGATGCTGCCATCTGTCTTGATCATCCCCCAAAAATGCTTGCATCTTCTAAAACGTGTCCCATGTTTCTATCGGCTCCTATTTCGAGGAAAAAAAATAGTAGACCTTAGAACTTGAATGCACCTCATATATTCCACTTCTCCACCATGATACATTCTCATTAGCCTACAAATAGCAGAATAGTATCCCATCTTACAGAGGAAAAAGGTTGATGTAAACCATTATATTGCACAGAAAAATACCAGTATGAGAATTTTGGTTATATCCTATGGGAGGCGGGCACAAGTTAATTTTGGAAGATTTTAGTGTAGGACTGAGTATGATGAATAGGGATGGTATGACTGAAAGTGGAGAACTTTATTTTAATCACTGTAACTGATCTTGCTGGATATATTGATATTTGAGGAAGGGATGCAGTTTTGAGAGTTAGCCCAAGGAACAAATTGGTGGTGGACTGTTTTTCATTCTTAATTTCTCTCTGAGTTTGGTTGGAGTTGACCACATCGCATGAAAAACCCTCACAAGTCACATTAATTTGTTTTTAGCATGATTCTTAGTTTTTCTTCTTGTGATGCGAAAGAATTCGTGCTTTATGAACTACCACATTGGTTCATATTAACCTCAGTGTGCTGCCAAATTGATGCAGATTTGAGCTCAAAATCTGCTTCGGAATTGACACAAAAAAACCCCTCTGAGAATGGGACCTAATACTCTACAGGTGATTGAGACTGAAGAATGTGTATACTTATATCTTAACCTAGATTAAAAGTAACCATAGTAATTTGCAAGAAGTTATACAAGCGTAATTATGACAGATTTAAATATCATCATAATCGCACAATTCAAATGTTAGAATCCCCCATTTTGCAAGAGGAACTCACCTGCGTACTAAAAGAATCCCGTACAGGAAAAGCACCAGGCCCTGGATGGTTTTACCCCCCAATACTTTAAGACATTCGCTGAAACTCCCCTCATTTCCTCAGGGCCTTCAATTCGCTTACCTCGGGTGCTAGCCCCCAAAAGATACCATGAAAGCGTTTATTACGGTAATCCCGAAGGAAGGTAAAGATCCTTCTCAATGCCAGAGTTATCGTCTCATATCCCTTCTAAATGTGGACCTAAAACTCTTCTAGAAAATCCTTGCCAATCGCTTAGCACCCCTTCTCTGTGATATAATTCACGGAGACCAAGTAGGGTTTGTGCCCCTGCGGGAGGCGCAGGCCAATACTGTCAGGGCTATTAACATCATCCATCAGGCAAAAATAACCTCCCTGCCCATGTGCCTTCTTTCTACGGATGCTGATAAGGCCTTTGACAGAATTCACTGGGATTTCTTGAAAGAAACGCTTTGTCACTTAGGGCTGGGTCACAACATGCTAAACTGGATCTTTAGCCTATAATCCTCCCCCACAGCCTCGGTCAAAGCAAATGGTATATTTTCCTCCCCCTTCAATATCTCGAACGGCACGCAACAGGGTTGTCCTATTTTCCCTGTCCTCTTTATGCTGTGCCTGGAACCCCTCCTCAGCCATATTCAATCCAATGTCAACATAGGGGGCGTCCAGATGGGGGGAACAATACACAAAGTAGCCACATATGGAGACGACCTGCTGTTGTTTCTGTCATCCCATTGGGTCTCCCTTCCTGTCCTTCTGCACGAACTTCGTACCTACGCCATGTTCTCAAATTTTAAAATCGATTATCAAAAATCGGCAGCTCTCAATATTTCCCTCCTCTTCTCCCTGATGGCCAAGATAAAAGACTTCTTCACCTTTAAGTGGGCCAGAGACAGCATCAAATACCTAGGGGTATATCTCACGGCGGACAATTCCGACCTCTACGTAGCCAATTTCCCGAATCTCTTAACATCAAAAGAGACCTTACCTCATGGATGAAGGGCTTTTTCTCCTGGTTTGGCAGGTGTTCAATATTCAAGTTGAACATCCTGCCCAGGGTACCATGCACTCTCCAAGCTTTACCCATTGACATCCCTAGACTTTTTTTTCCAACACCTGTCTTCCCTGCTTACGAAGTTTATCTGGGCAGATAAGCCTACCCGTATAGCCCAGAGTTATCTGTCCAGGCCTAAGGAGATGGAGGGCCTTGGCCTCCGAGACCTAGTGGCTTACCATCAGGCTTCCCAATTAATGAGAGTGGTTGACTGGCTCAGGCATTCGGAAAGTAAGCAGTGGATTTCAATGGCACAGACGTTTTCCTCTTATTGGCCCTTCCTTGGGTTTAGGGGGACATCCCAGCGGAGATTAGGTTGCATCGTACAATAGGACCCACTCTTAGAGTGCTGTCTTGGGTACTCCACAAGCCTGGGGTTCCACCCAGTCCCTCACTCCTGTTTCCTATCCTAGGTAACCCAGCCTTTCCTTCTTGTCTAGAGGTTGGTGGGTTTCAATCCTGGCTTTGTAACGGCAGGTTTAGAGCGATCCATTTCATCTCAGAGGGACATTGGTTGTCGGTAGATGAGTTGACCAACATCACAGACCCGATGCGGCTGAACTTCTGGCAAATTCATCATATTAGGCATTTTCTCCTTTCTCTACCCTCGGTCATGGGATTTTCACGAGCAAAGCCCCTATTTGAGCAACTTAAAGCCCCTATTTGAGCAACTTTGTAGCAGGATGGGGCCCTCACGCCATACCCTTTCACACATGTATAATATTTTATCGTTGGATGCGGAGAACTCCATGCATCCATATGTCTTGGCTTGGGAGAGGGAGTTGGGGATGTCACTTACACCTGAACAGTTAGCAAAAATCTACACTTACACACATAAGTCCTCTATTTCAAGCAAGATTGAGGAAACAGGATTCAAAATTCTCTCTCGCTGGTACAGGGTGCCCTCCTGGTTACATAAAATGTTCCCTGCGGTCTATCCACTTTGTTGAAGATGCGGTGCCATTATTACACATTTTCTGGGACTGCCCGGTGCTGACGGGTTTTTGGTCTGAGGTGTGGCGTATTGCCTCCAGATTCACGGACTTCGCTCTGCCAAAATCGCCCGCATTCTTCCTCCTGCATCTCAGTGACATCCCGGAGTATACCTACAGGCGCTCGGTGGTGAGACACCTGGTAAATGCAGCAAGGGCCTGTGTCCCAAAACTTTGACACAAACACTACCGCCCTCCATTTCATTCTATATATGAGATCAGAGAGATGGAAAAGCTTACAGCATCACTCAAAGACACTCATGAAAAATTTACCAAAACGTGGCATCATTGGTTGGAGTTCCAAAACTCTGATGAATATAAGAATCTTTCTGGACAGAACGCTAGGTAGCTTCCCCAACAGTTTTTTTCAGAGCCAGTTATTAATTCCCTTATTTCCACGCCTTATATGCCTTCTTTTATGGAATATAGGGACCAGTATTTGTTCTTCTCTCCCCGCCCCCTTTTTTTGTTTTGTTTTGTCTTGTCAGCCTTTGTTGGCTTTGTCTTGTTGCTTTTCCCTCCCCCTCAAACCTTCCATGTTCCTTTTCTTTACCCTTGCTGCAAGTTAAGGTAGATATTGTCAGGACCTCCTTATAAATAAAACATAAAAAAATAAATAAATATATATATATTTTAGAGGCCAACAAGAGATAACAGATAACCCTCCCACAGTGATCTTTCTTCAGTAGACATCAATCAACCTTAATATTAAAGGAAGTCTGTCATAGCATTTTTTCCATAAACATATACTAACCATAAGTCTGAATAGGAACACAAGAGTCATGATTCTTTTCTCTTTTCTTTTAATTCATAGTGATCCCAAAGCTGCAGAATTGGCATTTTTATGGTATGCAAATGAGGCATGAACCGTCGGATGGGCAGTACACACGCTGAAGACTGGTCTGTGTTCTCTCTTTCGGACAAACCTCACTCCAGTGATTGCCATCCACAGCTCCTTTTTGCTGTGCATTTCAGAAGATATCAATCACTAGGCAGTAGGCCGGGTTTACGCTGAAGGAAGGGGAGAGTGTCTGGACCAGTTTCAGCCTGTGACCCACCCACTGGACACTTCATTCTTTACTTCCACCAATTCCAGGGTGTGTAAGGACTCTGAGTGGGGGGGAAAGTGTCATTACACTTGTGTTTTTAGGCCCCACCTATGATTAGTATTGGTATATGGAAAAAAATATCCTGCCAGGAGAAATGATTAGAATCGATGATCACATTACAGTGGCCCCTGTCAAGGGGTGGAATATATTGGGCAGCAAATGAACAGTCAGTTCTTGAACTTGATGTGTTGGAAGCACAATGTCTCTAGGATTACACTACAACTCACAATTTTCATTCAATGCCTACAGATTTGAGACTTGTAGTCTCAGGACTTGACTATGCAGTACTTGGTGCTTAGCATTCCATTGTACTAGTGGTGTGTATGTGGCATTGTATGAATACAGGTGTATCCCATCCGACTCAGAAATAATGAATTATTTATATTAATAATTAGTAGGTCAACAGTTGAAATATTCTGCATTCTTTTTCAGTGCTGGCAGCTGCTGTGTTTGCTTTCCGAGCAATGAACCTGATGGAGGTGACATCACTGGCTGCTGCTGAAGTAAGGATGAGTTACACTTCGAGGGGATTGAAATAGTTCCTGACCCATTGCCGACCAAAGTAACCTAAGCTTTTCATGTTCCTCTGAAGAAATGCAAGCCCCTGTGCCTAGATTCTTACTCTAACTACACATTGAAGTGAAGCTGAATGCAATGTCCTATACCTGTGGTTATGTGGTTTAGATTGTATGGTCTGCTGATTGCCACACCAATTACTTTTCTTTCAACTCCATTTATACCTTTGAAATCTCACTTATTTTTATATATTTTTTTAATCGGTTTACCTAAACATTTTATCATTGTATACTTTTATTCTAATTATTATTATAGAGATTATTATATTACATATAGTTTTTATTACACTCACCGCAAAACACAAGTATATTATTTCCTCCTTGCATATTTTAAAAATATTCCATCTTTTCTATATACTTATTTTATTTTTTATTTTTTTATGAAAATCGTTCATGTAGAAAGCAAGCGCATTGATGAGTCACATTGCTAGACTGGAGAATTAGCTGTTAAATGAATATTGCTTACGATGTAGCCACAGGATTCATAATGTGCTCGTATTTTTAGCCCCAACTTGAAATTTTAGACCTGTTAAACACTCATGATACCATCTGCATTTGCAGCATGTCTAAAGGCCAAGATAAAATACACTTCCTTAGCCGACTGTGGGTGGAAACATATTTGCATTGACACACTTGAGTTTTTACAGTCATTTATGAAGCTGTAAGATACAAGTTTGGAAAAGAAGAAATAACTTTTTTTAGACCTCTAGATCAGTAGGGCTTTTTGCCAACTTGCTTGGTGGTCAAATAACATTGCTCGGATTTTTCAGGTTCCACAATCAGCAGTCATATCAGTAACTAGTGCCGATGCACCTGCTGTGGTCTGCATTTTAGAATATAGAAAATGAGTATGGTGGCACCATTCTGCACAGTATTCAGTCATAACTTTTTGATTGAAATAAACAAAAATAGCACAAAGTGGACAACCAAAACAACTCATCTCCACTTTGGCTTTTAGAACAAGTTGCCTTTTAATCTGGACACTATTATATTACCCTATCAAAGCTGAACAAGGAGTGCAGTTGAGACCATCCAATAACCCACGCGACCAGAAGAAATGAACCCTGATCACTTAGAAACAGAGTTCTTCCTCTAAAAACAAAGGAAGTGCAAAAAAGTGGAGTTACTCCAAAAGGCTATCAAATCAAATGCATGTGGTAATATTTAGTGAATAGTAAGGAAACGGATTTGAGGTGCAACCAGCGCTAAGTATTCCACCATCATACAACAGGCGTGACCATATAGTGGAAGGAAAAAAACAAGAGCCATATTGGGCTATTGGCACAGCCATATTAATGATTCACAGTTGAACCACAAAACTAAACTTGACTCCTTTTTATTTAGACAAAACAGCAGCACAATAATTCGTTTCGGGGACTCAGCCCCTTCTTCAGAATAGCTGGATATAACACTAATTACAATACAAAGAAGAAAAATGAAGAAAGAAAAGCAGGAAAACAAAAGAAAAAATATGTAAACCAAAGTAAATAATCAGTATACAAAAAGAACATATAAAACATCAGGATGAAATATTCAAAAAGCAGCCATGATGCATCAGGATGAATTATAAGATACAGAGTGTAAGGCCGCCTGCACACGAGCAGGTCGGATCCGGCAGCGAGAATTCTCGCTGCCGGATCCGACCCGAGAGCCTGCAGGGACGAGCGCGTACTCACCCGCGCCTGGCGGCCCCGGCTCTTTCATGTGCCGGCTGCCGCGCAGCCGGCGCATGCGCAGACCGGAGCCGGCGGCCGGGTGAGTGCGTGCCCCGCACAAAAATAGGACATGCCGCTGTTTGTTTGCCGCGCGAGATTTCGCGCGGCCAAACAGCGGCCGTCTACATAGGAGTGCGTATTGTAATGCACTCCTATGCAAACTTTCAGTGGCGGAAATCCCGCGGGAAATACCGCGGCGGGATTTCCGCCCGTGTGCAGGCGGCCTTACTGAGATACAAACCAGTGAATACATAACAAACATGCAATAAATAAAAGTAATGTGTGTGCATAATAGTAAGTATTAATGATGGTGATCCTGATAAAGTAGTCATAACTAGAGCAGTAAAATAGATGCAAGGTAATAGTATGAAATTATAATAATAAGCGATAGATAAATGAGTTAACTAGAATGGGATAATGGTAGAAAAAATTGGTAAGTATATAATAATGATCTATTAGCTGTAATGTTATATTAATCGGTTGCTAATTACACTGTGTTATGAAGGTGTATTTCCCTGTGTAAAAATCTTACCTATAGGATGCCTGCAGACAGGCGGGTTGGATCTGGCGGCGAGGATTCTCGCCGCGGGACCCGACCCGAGCGCCTGCAGAGAGCGGCGCGTACTTGCCCGCGGCTCCGGCTGTTTGATCTGCCGGGCAGTCGGCGCATGCGCAGACCGGAGCCGGCAGCGGGTGAGTGTCGTTTCTGTGCAGGGCTCTGCGAGATTTTCGCGCGGCCAAACTGCGGCTGTCTGCATAGGATTGTGTTTGTTAACGCAATCCTATGCAGGCTTGCAGCGGTGGAAATCCCGAGGAATTTCCGCTCGTGTGCAGGCGCCCATATTCTGGGTGCTGAATTCAAGTCCAGATACGGTAACCAAAATTGTCTGCCAGGCTAGTTAACGAAGTTATAGACATTACAAGAAAGTAGGATATTCAATATTGTACAAGTTTATTACAGTATATTAACCATTAAAATTACAGTAAGGCCATTTGCACACGGACGAATTTGCATTGCAGAATCCAGAGTGGGCGTCCACGTCCGGATTCTGCAGCAAATGCCACCCATAGAATGCTATGGAAAAGCGTTTTTTTCCTGTACACGAGTGGCAAGCAATTGCGATTTTCCGCTCACGGAGGAAAATCGCAGTATGCTCTATTTTAGTGAGGATTCTGCACGGACAGCTTCCATGACATTGCGGAAAGGTCACAGGTACCCGCCTAGCGACAACACGGGAAAAGCAAGGATTTTAAAAAAAAAACTGTACTGCCCATGTCTGACGGCTCACTGTGGTGGACCATCTTCTGTGCGCAATAACTTTTATTTTTCCGTCGATTTAGTTGTGCGAGGGCTCATTTTTTGCGGGACATCCTGTAGTTTACGTTATTACCGATTTCAGAATACATACCACATTTTGATCGCTTTTTATAGCATTTTTTCTGGGAGACAGGGTGACTGGAAAAAGTGCATTTCTAGCGTTCTTTTTTTTAGATACTTTGATAGATCAGACTTTTACGAACGCGTGAATACCAAATATGTATTTTTCTTTTATGATTTAGATTTTTTTTATTGTAGATATGGCAAAAGGTGAGTGATTTAAATTTGTATTACTTTTTTTTTTTTTTTTTTTTACAGTTAGTAAAACTTTATTGATCTTACTTTTACTTTTTTTTTTCCCTTTTAGCTTCCCTGGGGGACCACAATTAGGGATGCAGTGATCGCTCCTGCAGTATGATGTAATGCTATAGCATTACATTATACTGCAATTTGACAGGCAGTCTATCAAGCCACCCCATGGCTTTCAGAAGGACCTCGGCTGCCATGACACCTGTACGGCTCCCTGCGATCTCACGTGGGGAGCTGTACGGGACTCCCAAACATCGTTTGGGGCATTAAAAGGGTTAATAGTCGCAATTAGCTGCGCGGCCGATTGCAGCTATTGCCCACGGGTGTCAGCAGTAATAAACAGCTGACGACCACGCTGTATGAAAAGAGGTCGCTCCATGATCTCTCTTCATACATACCCCGACGCTGCAGGATGTAAATGTACGTCCTGGAGCGGGAAAGGGTTAACATATTTATATATTGGGAATACATTGGTGAATGTTTAAAGACGCGCCATTTATTGTCATTTTATACTGTTAATAATAAGTATATTATACGTGATCACGTACTTTATTTAATAAAAGGAGAAGTTTCCCAAACCTTTGGTCACTTCCTATTCGCTTTAACCTGGAATGTTGTGCCTTCTCCACTGCCAGTTTTTTAGTCCTATTCTCTTACTCTATCACGCCCACCCAGGTGGTGCGTCATCTGGTTAGGCAGCACCTCCACTATTGAAGTTACCCCTTCATTCTCTTCACCACTTATGTAGTATCATTGTTCACAACAAACACAACTGTACGGGTTTTGCTCCACCCCTCTTTTTTCTCCTCGTCCACAATATATGTAGGGGAGGGAATGGCAGGAATAGAGGTGGGGAGCGATGGGGGAGGGGAGAGGGGGTGTATATCTTGAGATGTACAAATGAGCAGATAGAAGTATATTATAATTTTATTTCTAAGGGCGCCCACCCACTGGCGATTTTTTTCCCTGCGAAATTCGCAGCATTTTTTTCTCTGCAGGGGTCTATGGGACTTGTAATGTTAAAATCGCGATCGCGCAAAATCGCAATTTACCGCGAAATCGCGATTTTGCGCGATCGCGATTTTAACATTACAAGTCCCATAGACCCCTGCAGAGAAAAAAATGCGAATTTCGCAGGGAAAAAAATCGCCAGTGGGTGGGCGCCCTTATACTGATAGTATAATTCTGTAGATCTCCATGAAAAATAAATATCCAAGGATGATGCGTAAGTGGTAAACCCAATGTATTATAAATTGAATTGTAGACCGCATCCCAGAGTTTTTGGATGGCTAGACGTAACCATAAACGATGACATAAAACCTGCATTGATTAAGTTACATTTTGGATATCTGTTCTTGGAAGTATTTGTCAAAGTATTAACATCAGTACTGACATTAGTAGTAACAAAATCAGCAGTTTAAAAAGGTTATGTCAAACCACTGTATATTTTAAAGACTTATTTCCCAGAACATCTATAAGGTTTATTTAGACGGCCACAAATAATACGATGTGCTTTCCATGTATTCCACAGACAGAAAATGGACTCTGGTAGTCCTTTTGGAAACAAAAATTGTTGCATCGCCTATACTCATCCATTTTCTTGGCCGAGAATAGGGTATGCAATATATAGAGCTTTATTACCATTGGACGGCGACCATGTGCTATCCTATGTTCTTTGCGTCTGATTTCTTGGACAGGACACGGGCGTTAATTCAGATATAGCTAATGAATTATCTGTGCCCCTCCTTTTAATGTTTTTTTTTTCCCATTCCCTCTTCATTTAAAGGGAACCTGTCAGCTCGAACATGCTGTCCAGACTGCAGGCATGATGTTATAGAGCCGGAGGAGCGGAGCAGACTGATATATAGTTTTATAGGGAAAATTCTGTATAGTTTCTGATTTATTCATTTAAATGTCTGCAGTTTCTTAGCTGAACAGTCCAATAGGCGGCCCTATCAGTGATGGACAGTTACCCTTGTATGTACAATCATACATACGTACCTGTCAGTCACTGATAGGACCGCCCATTGGGCTGCTTAGCTAAGAAAGTGCAGAGATTTAAATGAATAAAACACAAGTTCTACTGAATCTTTCCCTATAAACTATATATCAGTCTGCTCAGCCCCTCCTGCTCTATAACATCATGCCTGCAGTTTGGACAGTATGTTCCAGCTGACAGGTTCCCTTTAAAGAACTCGCTACTTCTTTGGGGAGAAGTCGTGACATCAGTTTTATGGCATAAAAAAGTTTACTAAATTTTAGTGCACACGATAGTTGCACAAAAATTTACAAGATTAAGTGCATCAACACTTAAAAAAAAAAGCAGGGTTTCACAGAAAGTGGGTGGGACTTAGTGGGAGGGATGGCCTCCAGAGCCCCGCAGATTTACTATAACTTGTGCCAGAAATTGCAGCAAATTGTAAAGCAAATTCATACCTGTTCAGACCATGTGTAGATTGCATGTTCTGGTGCAATGACTGCCATAGATGTGCCAAATTTATTAAGAGGTCTTTTGTTAAATTTGGCACATTTTACTCCAATTATTAACATTGGTAATATGAAACGCCAGTCCTAATATACCTCTCTGTTATATTTGAGATAACAAGGAATATTTAATGGCATGGAGTCCAGTAGCTAATAATGAATTATTAGATACATTTGAGAAATTGATAACTTTTTACATCCCTACAGAAACTGTTTAATTTTTTTCAAAAATGTGTAGTACAAGTAAAGCTGAGAAAATGTGTTTTTATTACATAAAGATATGTGTCTCCAATTATGAAGCTCCTCTCCTGCACCGATCATTCACTCTCAACTTACTGCTCCAGTGGAGTCTAGCATTGAGGAAAACTGGTGAAAAAAGTGTATAAGCAATATAATGGCCAGATATAGTGTTGTTCATCATGTACATACACTACAGCTTATTCAGAAAAATCGCCAGAAACGACAGGTATGCTTTACTGAAAATAATAATAATCTTTATTTGTATGGCGCCAACTTATTCCGCAGCCTAATGTTCCTAGGCCAGTCTGTACTGTACTTGCTGTGTTAGTGTACTGTATTCCCAGACTAAAGAAAGATTGAAGTCCGATTACTATAAGAGCCATTATTTATCAGTTAAAATATTATTCCAGAACACTATGTGGTCGGGACATTGTAGTAATCAATCTTCCAAATAATTCGCAATTTTTTTCTCTTTCCTCAGGCGGTCCTCGCTGACATATCAACTCTGAAAGTCATGCCACTTCTTCAAATTTTTCTGTTTGCAGTTGTCACCTAATCTTCCCACCAGTCTACAGGAAGCAGCCAAGAGCTATGTAATGTACACAACCAAAGCAAGACTCGGCTCACAAATACCTAGTTTCACTGAATTTACGAATGCGTATTTGCAGGTTTTCAAGCAAGTTGCATGTATTGTCTGAAAGAAATCTTCTTTTGAAACATCATTATTTTTTAAGTATTTAATTTATTTTGCACGGAACACAACTGTAAATAAAGTACGATAACCTTCATCTTCTCGTTAGATCTTAGTTGTTCTATCTATTTAGAGAATGTGACGTTGAAGTGTACCCCGGTGAAAAGTAACAACTTCTCACTGCTTTTGAGTCTCGTGTGCAGTATATTGAGGCCTTCTACGCTACAGAACACTCCAGAGGAGTGCCACTATTTTGAGAAATATATTGGGGCAGATTGATTGGGAAAACTAGTGTTACAGTAACACATTAGCTAGTGACCAGACTGGAGCTGGACAAACAAACTTGGTCACTATACTCAAGCAGAGGATTGGCTTTCCATGTGAGCTTAAAGGGGTTGTCTGGCGGCAAACCTCAAAATTTTACCTTACCCCATTCCCCCTGTCACCCCCCTGGCATAAAATAGCAAAGTAAAGCGGTTTTTAAACCGCTTGCTACTTACCGATCCGACGAAATAAGGACTTTAAAAAATCTTCTCCCAAGATGGCCGCCGGTCCTTTCCCAGGGGTGCTCTGCGGTTTTCTCCCATGGTGCACTGCGGGTCTTCTCCCATGGTGCACCATGGGCTCAGTGCGTTCCATTGCCGATTCCAGCCTCCTGATTGGCTGGAATCGGCACACGTGACGGGGCGGAGCTACACGATGACGCGTAGAAGGGGGCGGAGCCAGAACGCCGCTCGTGCCTGGACCGAGCAGAAGGGGAGAAGACCGCACAGCGCAAGCGCGTCTAAAAAAACAAGAAGACATCAGAATTAGACGGATCCATGGCGACGGGGACGCTAGCAACGGAGCAGGTAAGTGAATAACTTCTGTATGGCTCATATTTAATGCACGATGTACATTACAAAGTGCATTAATATGGCCATACAGAAGTGTATAACCCCACTTGCTGCCGCGAGACAACCCCTTTAAGTAGGCCTAAATAGGAAGCAAGGTGGCTTCTGAAAAGGTAATGTTGGTCATTTAGGTTAAGGGCAAGGTAAAATGGCAGCATCCAGTGGAAAGTAGTAAAAAAATGTAGCACAATACTTAATGCAGGAGATAGAGAGCAAAGACACAGCCTGCCCTGCCCATGCTCACCCTGTATGTTGAAGACCAGCACAGAGCAATTACATAAAAATGAAGTCGGGATGAACTGAGCATGTTTAACCAGGGTGAAGAATTACTGGAGAACATGTCCACGAATAATCATACGTAAACAGAGAGTGATTATGAGATGTTTAGGTGGTGAGAAGTCAAGGCTGCTGTACTTAAATATCGTCTGCCAGCTGATTAGAAAACCGGTAACATGCAGGGAATATTTATTCTGTGGTTTCACTGACTATTGTTGCATCACTGCAGTTTGTGCAGGGGATAGTTCTAATAATATAGATATACAATGTAATTCCCTAATATGAAAATGTAATGGCTGTCATTGGTGCCTATGGTATTACCGTACAGGGTTGTCCAAAGGTATGGAGACACCTGAATAAGTAAACAGTGGTTGGGAATACCATCCTGTGTGTGCCATGTTGCTAATGGGAAGGGGGAATATCTGTTGGGGGTGTTGTCCAACGCAGCAGCCATTTTGAGAGCCTTGATCTTAGAACCAAGTAGATATTTTCAAAATGGAATGGGTGCATGTGACGTGTATCTGGTAGAGAATTTGATGAGAACTCCCAACCTGTGCTTAAATTTCATCTATCTTTATTCCTGACAAAGTTATTAACATTTCCTGGTCATGGAACACACCAAGGATCCACTACAGATATGCTCAATGTGCTCCCTGTTGTTTCTATTCATCAAGGCTATTCTCTTCTCCTATTCACAATGTACTTAGAACAATACCTCAGCAAAAATGCTTGCACAGGCATCCAAGATCTGTTGTTGCATGTGCGCCACACTGTAGATTTTTACTGCGTGAACCCTGGACATGACATGATCCCACAGGTGGAAGTCCAAAGGGGTAAGATTGGGGGCCACTACACTAGCCACGATGTCCAATCCACTTCCCCAGAAACTGCTCATCCAAAAACTCGTTAACTTCACATTCATAATGTCAGGGGTCACCATCCTGCTGGAAGAACACTGGGAATGTGCCATCTCCATTGCACAGTGACAGGAATACCTCATCGTGTAACATTTACAGATACTTGGCAGCAGTAAGGTTGCTGTCGATGAAGAATATGCCCGCTGTCTTTGTACCCCAAATACTGCACCACAACATGACTTGTAGGGATCTGACCAGTGCAGGTTTGTGTTGGAATAGTAGTGAAGGTTTTGTTTGTTCAACTCCAAAGTTGAAGTTGCTTCATCACTGAAAATACTGTCTCTGTGAAATGTGGGTCCCATTGCAATCGCTGTGACACCCATTCCGTAAATTCAACACGTCCTTATTGAGAGGATGCAGAAAATCGATCTTCTACGGATGCCATTTGTGCATAGCCAGTTTGCCCATTGCAGAAGAAAGCCAAGATGGCCATTATTTTTGCTTCATCCTTGGCAGTTTTGTTACGTGGAATTTTGGAGATGTTAGTGCAACTGCGCTGTTGGAATATAATGTGGGTGCCAAATTGGGTATGGTCTGTACAAGTCTCTACTCTTTTATTATCAGGCGTGGGTTTTATAGCAGAATGCAGATGGCTTTATGTCATAGGGTAGCAGACATGCGCATTAGAAAGTGCTGCATCAGTCTTAGATAACTGGTCATCTTCTGGACATGAAGTGATCACGGGCTGATGCGTCATATCTCTAGGCATAGCCCGCTGTTAGGTTGCGCTCACCAGTGTTTTCCTGATATCCTGCTTATGATGAGACTTCTATCCAAGGATGTTGACTGTTGTTTGGTAAACATCCTGTTATCTAGAAGAAACAACTAGCTAACTGAAATGAGACAGAAATTAGAGAGAAATAAGACAGAACAACAGGGAATAGGAGGGACGGCTAAGATCTAGATATTAATTCACTCAGAGGTCCAACAAAGAACCTGTTTGGCGAAATTTGGCAAACAATTTGCCAACTGTGCCAGGCAGATGGGTGGTTTGTAAGGGTGCCAACCATTGAAATCTGCTGCAATGACTCTAGTACTGTGCTCTCCAGAAATTGAAATAATCTGTATCCTTTCCTTGCGTGTTAATCTCATAACTATATTTGTGTCTATAACAAAGAGAAAATTGATAATGGCCTTGGCAGAAATAAAGTTATGTCACATTTATGCACAGATTTAGATTGCTCATCAAATTATCAATCAGTTACATATGTCACATGCACCCCTTCCCATTTCAAAATGTCAATTGGTTCCAAGATGGCGGCTTTTAAAATGGCCTCCGTGTTGGACCCCGCCCTTTTACTGATTTGCCCTTTTTACCTTAGCAACATACACCACACAGGATGGTGTTCCCAACCACCATTTTACGTGACCCCCTGTACTTCAGGTTCTAAGATACTAAGGTGTATGTAAGTGTAGTCCAAGGTCATGTCTTATTTAGCTGGTGCCAAGGTGAAGAGGGTCAGCATTTCATCACTTGTATCCTGATATGAAGAGAATTTCATTTTTGAATTCCTTCCCTTTCTTTCCTCTCTTGTCTGTAGCCATAAACATGTTCTGCTTTTCTGCGCCCTCACTGATATTCTTAATCTATGCCAAAAAGATTTAAATTCTTTTTCAAAGCCTTTCCTTATCTTAATATATCCACACAGGTCATTCCAGAGGTTATTATAATCTAACATTTCAAACACTGGGTATTAGACAGGCATTTCTTAACTTTCACTGAAGTGAACCTAATCCACTGGCCAAGCTACTGTACGTAAGAGATTAATGAGCTTTCTAAAATTATCCATATATATGAAAGACACAAAAAACTCTCTAGAACAACAAAGCAAAGTTTAGCAACGAGAGGCAAGAAAAGATGATTTCAACCTGAATTAAAACTCCTGGTTGTTTGCATGTTGTGGAAAACAGACAGTGGGAGTGAAAGCAGTGCCCCAATTTAGACATATATATATATTATTTATTTATTAGCAGAAAATTGCATTTTGAGCAGTTACCTAAGATTATATTTCGGGATTGCTACATTTGCAAATGCTAATCATTCCTAAAATAAAATGGGCCAGTGAAAGGAAAAACGAATCATCCCCGTTGCTTCACTCTAAGTGGCATCAGCAGAGTATTGGTACAATTTATAGTAGCCTGTACTGTGTAAATGGCATCCTCGTTCACAGAGGGGCAGATGAACACTATAACTGTGACAACACCTAAGGATAAAGTCCTTAACGCATCACCATTAACTTGAAGATGATAGCCTTAGATACTTGGTTACCTAAGGATATACATGGTTATTGTTGGTTGGGGTCAGTCTAGAGACCGGATGGAAATGGCACAAGAACCATTTTTTTACTCTGACACATCACAGCGTGTCCTATTCTTCGATTTTTGGGCGAAAATAGATTCTCAAAACCCCATCGATATGTACTGTAATTGACTGCAGACTTACACTGCAAATCCACCATGTATGCATGCACCTAGTGGCATAGCTATACGGGCTCCCCTTGCCACTGTAGCACAGCACCCATGAGAACCCCCTTCCACCACGCTGTGCGCGGCCCTCTGCACTACAACTCTGGGCTGTTATCTGCATAGAGGTTACCACATCTTCCAGTTGCCAGCCTCATGCTGCTGCTGAACGCCCCACTCCTCCACCGGTGGTGTGCTCTTAGTGGAGGACAAGCTGGTGGAAGAGTTGGGCGCTTAGCTACAGCTTAAGGCCCGCAACCAGAAGATGTGATATCCTCCATGCATATAACCGCACCCAGAGTTGCTGTGCATGGGCTGGTAATATGGAGCATTCTGGTATAACCTGGGTATCTTCTGTATAGAATTATATATGTACAGCTGTTATAAAATATACATCTCCCTGTATATAGTGATATGGAGCATGCTGGTACAACCTGGGCATCTCCTGTATGTAATTATATATGTGCAGCTAGTTTAAGTTATACATCTCCTGTTTATACCGATTTGGAGCATGCTGATATAACCTGGGTATCTCCTGTATATAATTATATATGTATGTACAGCTAGTTTAAGTCATACATCTCCTGTATATAGTGATTTGGAGCATGCTGGTATAACCTGCGTATCTCCTGTATATAACTATATACAGTGGATATAAAAAGTCTACACATCTCTATTAAAATGCCATGTTTTTGTCATGTTAAAAAGATCGGATAAAGATGAATCAGTTCAGATTTATTTCCACCTTCAATGTGACCCGTTATCTGTACAATTCTATTTAAAAAACTGAAATCTTTTAAGGTGGAAAATTATAAAGAAAACTAAAATAATGTGGTTACATAAATATACACACCCCGAAACAAGTGCTTTGTTGATGTATCCTTATCCGCCCTCCACATCTTGACTTGGTAATCTTTGCCTACTCTTCCTTGCAAAAGTGCTCTGAATCTGTCAGATTGCGAGGACATCTCATGTGTAGCGCCCTAGTCAACCCACAGATCTTCAATAGTATTCAGGTTTAGGCTCTGGCTGGGCCATTCCAAAACTTTTGGTGATGCCAAGTGTTGGCTTTGTGCCAAACATACTTTTTGAAATTATGGACCAAAAGTTCCCCCTTGGTCTCATCAGACCATAACCCGTTCTCCCACATACTCTTGTGAGACTTAGGCCTCCTTCCCACGAACGGATTTCCGCCGCGTAAATCGCGGCGAAAATCCGCTGCGTTGCCCGCAGCTATTAGGTTCTATTGAACCTAATAGCACAATGCTCACGATGCGTAATTCCAGCGCGGAATTACGCACCGCGATTTCTCCCGTCCTCACCCGCAGCATGCTCTATTTTCTGCGGGTGAGGACGGGCTGTACGCACTGACGGCTTCCATTGAAGTCAATGGAAGCCGTCCGTTCACGCTATCTCCCGCTGTAACCAGCGGGAGATAGCGTGAAAAAACGCTTTCCCGCCCACCGCCGCGCGTCATATGACGCCAAATGACGCGTCCGGCCGCGTCACGTGACACGGCCGGCCGTGCACGTGACACGGCTGGTGACGCGGCGGTGGTGGGCGGTGACGGGCGGTGACGCGGCGGTGGTGGGCGGGGAAGCGATTTCACGCTATCTCCCGCAGGTAAGTATAGGGGCTCTGGGGGGCGCCGTGACGGGCTTCACTGCGTAATATTACGCGGCGGACCCCGTCACGCTCGTGGGAAGGAGGCCTTAATGTAGTTTTTGGCAAAACATAGCAGGGCTTAGATGTTTTTCTTTGTTAGAAAAGGCTTCCGTCTTGCCCCCTACCCCACAGCCCAGACATATAAAGAATACGGGAGATGGTAGTCACATGCATTACACAGCCAGTACTTGCTAGAAATTCCTGCAGCTCCTTTGATGTTTCCATAGATCTCTTGGCAGCCTCCGGACCAATATTCTTCTGTGCCCTCATTTCTTTTGTAGCAACTTCTGAGGGACGTCTAGTTCTTGGTAATGTCACTGTTATTTTCATGTAGTCCAGGAAACAAGTCATGTTTGGAAAGTTTATGCCAAGGAGCTAGATCATATATGTAAATTTGTTTTGCAGCTATACACAGCATGGTTTAGGTATGGGTACAGGTACAGTTGACTGCAGACTGTATGGTTTGGGTCTTGAGGGATAACTTTGAACTGGAAATTGATCTGGAAAGTAATAATAAACAACAATGTCATCATCGGAGAGATGTTGTCTGAGATCACTGAAGGTAAGGGTAGCTTTACAAAGTATAACGATCAACAAAAAAAAATCACTTAAATTAGCGATTTTCAGTTCTTGGTACCCAACAAGGTATTAAACAAGAAATCGCTCAGTAGTTGCTAGTCACTTTGTTTTGGCTTACTGAAACTAAATGACTAGTGAGCGACTCGCTCTCAGTGTAAACAGGCAGTAGTTCATCTTTGAATGACTACCTCTTCACAGTGAATGGAAGCAGGTGACCGAAAGAGATCTCCAACTCACTCTGTTTCTAATCACTGAACAACTATCGCTGCTGTGTGAAAGCGCAGAAGCAATAGTCCTTGGGACAGCTTTTATGTGCTTATGGCCCTTACAGGTGTTCTGTGTAAAGTAATCCTAAATGCAATGTAATCACCATCACTGTGTAGAGTCGGTGAAACAAACACTGTGCCAGTAAAACAAAGCCGAACACTTCAATAGTGAGGCAACATATGCATAGTCACCTAGAACCAGAATCCATGGATCCAATATGGAATCATAGAAAAAATGTGACAGCATCCAAGGTGCACATATACACAGTATGTAAGGCTGAAAAATGCCACATGTCCACTCAGTTCAGCCCAGTTATCAGTCCTTATATAAGAAACAAGGGTCTGTGTATCACATTGCTTATTTCATTTAACCCTTTCCAATCCACTGATGTCTAAAGACATTCTGATTGAAGGCTGCACAGCTCCAATGTCGAAAGACGTCCGACATGGTACTATTACTGTAGATTAATGGCCGCTCTGTTGTCGGGGGCCTCTCCAGCATGTCCCATACCACAGTACTGGCTCTAGGCAGCAGATGTCGCCATTGTATAATGGCAGAAAAAGTAAGCTTCCTAGGAAACCCTGAATCCAAAAATGGATTGCAAAGGGTTAAAACCTGGCAGCGTATGCCATCAGGATGCAGTGATTTGTCTGCCCTTCTTCCTAGGCTAGGCTGGTGACATTTAGTAGGGAGTTACTTTATTACTTTGCATCTCATCTGACATTTCCTTTTCCTGTGTGAATACACTTGAGAAAACGTTATTTAATAGATTTGTTTTTACCTCATCGCCCTCTACAATTTTTCCTACATTATTTATTAAAGGGCAAACGCTTTCAGTATTAATCTTTTTACTATTTATGTAGTTGAAGAACAGTTTAAGATTAGTTTTACTCTCTGTGCCAATGAGTCTCTCTGTCTTCACCTTTGCTGCTTTTATCTGCTTTTTACATCATTTATTTTTTTTCCTTATAGGTTTTTGGTGCTGCTTTGCTGCTTTCTTGTTTTAGTATTTTAAACACTTTATTGTCCTCTTTACATCTCTATTGAGCCAGATTGGTTTTCTCCTATTCCTAACCCTTTTATTCCTGTAAGGTTTGAACCTCTCACAGTAAGTATTCTGGATGTTTTTAAACATCTCCCATATATTGTCTTTAGTCTTATTTTTTAAGACATTATCCCAGTCAATATGGTTTAGGGCATCTCTGAGCTGCTCAATCTTTACCTTCCTAAAGTTTAGTATTTTTGTAGCTCCCCTATATAAAATTCTCTTAAAAGACGAGTTGAAATACATTATATTATGGCCTCTATTTCCGCAGGTTTCAGGTTCCTAGTCCATCTCCAGATAGTTAAGGTCCCCAATAATAATTACTTCATTGTGATTTGCCATTTCATCTATTTGCTCCAGTAATAGATTTTCAGTAGCTTCTGTTATATTTGGTGATCTATAGAAAACCCCTATGTGGATTTTATTGCTGTTTTCCCTCCATGTATTTTTACCCATAAAGACTCCAAATATAAAAAGTCTTTATTCCTTCAAGAACATAGCAGCAACGTTTCAACAACAAGGTCTTTGTCAAGAACACAAATACATAAAAGTGTCTCATATATATAGTTACATGTTATAGCTATATGGGTAACTATATGAGACACTTTTATGTATTCATATGCTTGACAAAGACCTTGTGATTTAGAAGGTTGCTGCTGTGTTCTTAAAAGGAATGAAGACTTTTTGTATTTGCACCTTAGATGCTGTCATGTTTTTTGCTATGTGTAGAGCTGGTGACTGACTATTATATGGTGACAGCATTATTTTGAGGTATCCTAGAGCTAAATTGCTGTATCTAACTAACTGTTAAAAGTTGTTATCTACAAGACAACTATAAAAGTTGTCTTGTAGATATGGCCATAGGTAGATAGGTAAGTAGATAGATGTGAGAGAGATAGACAGATAGATGTGTATTTTTTACTGATGGAGGAGGGGGTGATGAGTTTTGGAGCTCATGCCTCTAATCCTCTCACACTTTTGCAACATCCCTGGTTGCTGGTGTTGTATAGATGGGCCTAGTAGGACAGCCAATGATACTGCAAAAAGCTTTGAGCAGACCATGATTAGCAGTCATCAAATGTAGTAATGGTGGCCAGCAGTCATCAAATGTGGTAAGGGGTGTGACCCAAAGCTGAATTTGTGCACCCAGGTCCTGCACCCTTAGGGTATGTTCATATGGTCACAATTTGCAATGGGTTAATCCACTGTGATTCGGCCAAAGGCTGCCAGTGGCAGAGTTCCACAGCTGAAACTATTGTTTTCTGTCATGGATTGGCATGCGGATCTGCATGTGGATTTCCTCCATTGAGGTTCGGTGGAGCTAATCTGCAGTTTTTCAGTGCAGAATCTGTGCCAATATTGAACAGGTATGCAGATTTTAACATTTTTTGAAACAATATGAATAGCGCATATAATAGCCCATTTACATGAATTGTTGGTAAAATGCTTGTGGATTCTGTCCGGATTTGGGCATGGAATTTACAACATGTGAGCATAGCATATATTTACTGTATGAATACAGAATACAGCACATTAAAGATAAGAGGATGCCTAAAAGCTGATGGGGAAAAAATTAACAGTGTCATACACAGATATCAGTCAAGTTACAGCTTTTCAGCTCAACTCATTTTAAAATGAGAGAAGGGATCTAATTGGTGGTTGTTGGTTAAACAGGCATGTTTTATGCATAAGGACCCTTGTACTTACATCACTCATTTCTATGACATTTCCTGAAGTCATGTTTTTATACCCTTTGTTATCTATGCACTTAGAGTCTTCAGAGGAGCTAGCTGGTATAGAAAATTATTTTGGGAAATTCTGAGTTCATAGATGGGAGTCCATTGTTTGGGATCCTCATCTTTCAGCCAGAGTGGAGAGTAACTAAAAGGAGCCATTTTTCATCTGGAGGCCCCAGAGCATGAGTGACATTGATTATCTCATGACAATGGCACCATTCAAGGGCTGAGCAGCAAGTGAACAGTCAGTTCTTGAGGTTGTGATATGGTATGTTGGAAGATAGAAAAATGGGCAAATGTAAAGATCTGAGAGCAACTTTGACAAAGAGCAAATTGTGATGGCTGGATGATTCGGTTAGAGTTGCTACCAAGTTATAGGTCTTCTGAGGTGTTCCAGTATGCAGTGGTTAGGATATATGGATATGTGTATGTGCCACAAAAACTCATGAATGCCTAGAGCAATTTCAACCAAACTTAGTACATATATAAGTCATCACATAGGGACAAATTTGGGGGTGGGGGGGGGGGGACAAGACAGCCCCACTACCCCTGGGGGGGATGGAGGAGGGAATGCTGGAGTTGCACTTGAGCAGATGGTTTTTATTTCGCAGTCTTAGATTACACAGATGACCTCCTCCTCATCATACACTAATCTATTACATATACAACCTCCTCCTCCTCAAATACTAATATATTACACAGACCTCCTGCTCCTCAGATAATTTCTTACACAGACAACCTCCTCCTCTGCTCTAACTACCACACGGCTTCCCACCAGCACTCAGCCACTATGTACCACACAGAAATGAGCTCAGCACTCACTCTTATGAAAGCTGTCCAAAAGGAAATCTGTGTTGCCCATAGCAACCAATCACAGCGCAGCTTTCATTTTACCTCAGCAGTATAACAAGGGAAAAATCAGCTGTGATTGGTTGCTATTGGCAACAAAAATTATAGGGGAAGTTGGTGAGTTTTTGAGGTCAGTATTACACAGACCTCAGATAATATCTTACACAGACAACTTCCTCCTCAAATACTAATATTACACAGATGACCTCCTCCTCATATACCAATATAATACACAGACAACCTGCTCCTCATGCAGTAGGATATTACACAGATGACCTCTTCCTCCTCATATACTAATATATTAAATCAGTACACCCATATATATATATATATATATTATGCATACACACACACACATATATATATAATATATACACACACACACAGGCAACACCAGAAAAGACAGCCCCACCACCCCTGGTGGATGTAGGTTAGGTCCACTCGGCCAGATAATGGTCTTTCTCTGTGCGGTAGTGTCTTGTGGAGCCACATGAATCATCCTCCTTCTGACTCCTCTACTGCAACACAGTCACTTAGTTCTGCTATTGTATATGTGTTATGTTTATGGAATCATAGAATAGTAAAGTTGGAAGGGACCTCCAGGGTTATCGGGTCCAACCCCTGCTCAATGCAGGATTCACTAAATCATCACAGACAGATGTCCTTTGTTTGAACACTTCCATTGAACTCACCACCTCTCATGGCAACCTGTTCCACTCATTGATCACCCTCACTGTCAAAATCTGTTTTCGAATATCTAATCTAGTTTTTTTCCATAGAGGGGAAAAGTTGCGCCAAAACAATTCCACCCAAACAAGCACTGTATATAATTTACTTACATTTATTAAGATCTTGTATAGTGCAGTGTTTTGATCATGATACAGGCCCATCCATCACTGATATAGTAGCTATTCGTGTCACAGCTCAGGAACTTCTCATATAATTCATTACTGGACAGCCAAGAACAACACACACACATCCCGTGTCACCTGTGTAATGAGAGAAGGACATAATAACATGCGCAAAATGTTATCACAGCAAACATCTCCATGTGCTGCTCGTATGTAGAAAAATGAAAGCACTCATTACAGAAGCTTCATCAGCCAACCTCGTTATTTACAGCGTGAAGACAGGACAGACATTGTTATTCAGGATATGGGAGTAGTACCACATCCTTGGAAGCCGGAGGGAGGCTGTGTTAATGGTGTCTATGATGATGCATCCTACTTTAGTAATGAGGTTGACTGTATGTGCCTCAGGGACATGTCGTAACTACATTGATTATATCCATTTCATGTCGTGGCATGAGCCAGAATGTGAAGCTACAACCCTTCTTATAACTGACTTCATACTTCTTGAGACTGAGGGAACACATTCGTAAAGGTATTTTTCCATAATGACCCAAGCTATGAAGATCTTTTCAGGCTATTTCAAGTACACAAAACAATCAGAAACTCAGGACGTCAAACTGATTGTGCAGAGTGTTGCTATTTTTGGGCAGAACTCTCGGAACGGAGTTTGGTTTGGAGAAGACACGGCTTATATAGGCCCACAAATGTTTGCTGAAGTATTTTGCTATGGTAAACTCCTAAGAAAACTATCATCTGTAATGCCAAAGCAATGTGTAAGATCTCATGTTCATAACAGTAAAGGCAAAATCTATATAGATAGTCTGCCCCCAGTTACTGTACAATGTAATGTGAATTTTAGAGTTGTTTTTCAACAAATCCTCACTTGTAGGCACAGATTGTCCTACAAGTGGGGATTTGTTGAAAAATTGCACCACAAGACTTATTTGCTTTTGCAGCAGCTGACTGGCATTGATTGCTCCAGTTAAATCTACAGTCCACTAGTACCCCCGGGTCTTTTTCCATATCACTTTTCCCTGGCAGTACCCCATTTAATGTATATTGGTGACATCCGTTTCTCCTGCCCATTTATCAATATTGAACTTCATTTGCCATTTTTCTACTCAAGTTCCCAGGTTATCTAGGTCCTTTTGTAGACCTACATTGTCCTCCTTGGTATTAACCCTTTCCCACTCCAGGACGTACATTAACGTCCTGGAGCGTTGGAGTATGTATGAAGAGAGGTCGCGGGGCAACCTCTCTTCATACAGTGCGGGCGTCAGCTGTTTATTACAGCTGGCATCCGCGGGCAATAGCTGCAATTGGCCGTGCAGCCGAGCACGGCTATTAACCCTTTAAATGAATTGACAGCGGTATTTAAATCCCCCAAACGATGTTCGGGGGTCCCTTACGCCCCCCGCCCCCACCCCCCGCAGTGAGATCGGGGGAGCCAATCAGGTGTCATGGCAGCTGGGGGCCTTTTGAAAGGCCCCAGGGCTGCCTTAGGAGACTGCCTATCAAGCCATCCCTGTAGGGTGGCTTAATAGGCTGCCTTTCAGAATGCAGTATGCTGTAATGCTATAGCATTACGTCATTCTGTAGGAGCGATCAAAGCATTGCAATTTGTAGTCTTCCAGGGGGGCTTAAAAGAAAAGTGAAGGGGGAGCCAATCAGGTGTCATGGCAGCTGGGGGCCTTTTGAAAGGCCCCAGGGCTGCCTTAGGAGACTGCCTATCAAGCCATCCCTGTAGGGTGGCTTAATAGGCTGCCTTTCAGAATGCAGTATGCTGTAATGCTATAGCATTACGTCATTCTGTAGGAGCGATCAAAGCATTGCAATTTGTAGTCTTCCAGGGGGGCTTAAAAGAAAAGTGAAGGGGGAGCCAATCAGGTGTCATGGCAACTGGGGGCCTTTTGAAAGGCCCCAGGGCTGCCTTAGGAGACTGCCTATCAAGCCATCCCTGTAGGGTGGCTTAATAGGCTGCCTTTCAGAATGCAGTATGCTGTAATGCTATAGCATTACGTCATTCTGTAGGAGCGATCAAAGCATTGCAATTTGTAGTCTTCCAGGGGGGCTTAAAAGAAAAGTGAAAAAAGATCAATAAAGTTTTATTAATTGTAAAAAAAAAAAAAAAAAGTAATAAAAGTTTAAATCAGCCCCCTTTTGCCATACCTATCATAAAAATGTAAATCATTTGGTATCGCCGCGTTTGTAAAAGTCCGATCTATCAAAGTAGTGCATTATTTTCCCCGCAAGGTGAACATCATCCAAAAAAAAAAAACTAAACGCCAGAAATGCACTTTTTCAGTTACCCAGAAAAAACGCAATAAAAAGCGATCAAAAAAACCGTATGTATTCCAAATTGGTAACCGGAAACTACAGGACATCCTGCAAAAAATGAGCCCTCGCTCAACTATGTCGACAAAAAATAAAAAAGTTATTGCGCGCACAAGATGACGGCAGAAAATAATGGAAAACAATTAAATGTCTTTGAAAAAAAAAAGGGTAGTACAGAAAAAAAAAAATACATGTTTGGTATCGTAGTAATCGTACCGACCCATAGAATAAAGTTATTGTGTAATTTTTGTTGCAGTTTGTGTGCCGTAGAAACGAGACGCACTGAAAAATGGTGGAATGTCATTTTTTTTTTCATTTTACTCCACTTAGAATTTTTTAAAAGTTTTTCAGTACATTATATAGTACATTAAATACCACCATTGAAAAATACAACTCGTCCCGCAAAAAAACAAGCCCTCAGACAGCGACATCGATGGATAAATAAAGGAGTTGCAATTTCTTTAAAGGGGGTAGGAAAACAAGAAAATGGGGAAAAAAGGGGGCTGCGTTATTAAGGGGTTAAAGGAGGGGTCCAAGCATATGTGTGCTGCCATTCCATTAATTTCAATGGGAGCATCAGAAATTGCCAAGGACTTATACCATCCAGCACTCACACTGAAGTGGGCATGGGCAACCACCTCGTCCATTCATAAATTCGTGGACCTTCAGGATCAGTGGGGGTCCCAGTGGTCGGACCCACACCGCTCAGAAAATTATCTCCTACATGTGAATAATTTTCTATTTTGCCACAAATCTTTTATGGGCCATTTACACTGGCAGATGATCATGAATGAACATTTGTTTACCCAATCCTCAGCACATGTGAAGGTGCCGTCAATCACCAAATGAACAAATACTTGCTTGTTGGGTGATCACATTATTTATGCAGCACCAAAAATCATCTGTTCTTGGCAGCACATTGGTCTGTGTTGTCAACAACAGCGGAACTGCATGCGGCTAAATGATTTCCCCATGGATCTGCCAGTGTAAAAAGACCTTTAGACTCTGTCCACCATAAGTAGGACACACTTACAGTCATATATGGCATTAAAATGTATGTTTGCTCTTAAAAAAATACAGAACATTGAGATGCACTCCTCATAACATCTAGCACTCTCTAATGCATCAAAAATTACGGAGCTTAATAAATAGATTTTCTTAAAAATCTCCAACTGCTGTCTGTCTACAGCTCCTATATTAACCTGTGTGTCTCCATGGTAACAGACTACAAACAAACCCTGAGTAGTCTGATCCTGCAGTCAAGCTCTCTTCCATTTGCTCCCTACTTCTTGCTGCTTTTGGCAGAATACAAATAGTAGGAGACAGATGTGTTTAGTTGTAGTCTGCAACCATGGAGTCCAAAAGGTCTGTGTTATAGTTATAGGCATGAAACAGTAGATTTTTAATCATGTCTGTTTGCAAACTTGCTTTATTTTTTTGTTTTAGATGCACCAGACCAGTTAAAAAATGTTTGAAGGTTATATAGACACGTTGATACAAACTAATGGCATTTATCACCAGGAAAGTCTAATCGAAATCAGGAGTCTCTAACCAAAATGTTTTTCAACATGCTGAAAAAAAAATTGCAAAGCTATTATCCCTAAATCTTCTATTTCAGTCAAAAATTGCCATTTCTAAAATGTTATAAGGGAGAGTCACCTATATATAGGATCATATCCCATATTTACCCTTTCACAGTGGATAGCAACAAATCTGCAGTCACATTGTATAGTTCTTTGACAGCAGATGGATGTTGGTGAGAAATGAGAGGCCAGGGCAGAGTGGGATTTATGAGAGGGAATCAATATTTCATGCTACTGAGAGAAATTAATTTTCTTACAGGATATAAAATTAGAACCTGTCTCCAACCTGTAAACATATCACTTTTGCTGCTGTGCAACCTATCCTCAATTCCTGTAATTTAAGACTGCAGCAAATAATTGTACCATTCAATCAAATCCTGAAAATAGACATTACAATACAGCACTTTAATTTGTCATGATATAATAATAATGTCAATTGTACACCGGTACAAACTATGTACACCGGTACAAAACACAGCAAGCACTAAGTATCTGTATATACATATATACCTCTATGTACCTTTCTATCTACCTGACTATCCACCCTACCTATCTTACATTTTTACGTTATCTGTCAATCTATCTATCTCATATCTATCTATCTCATATCTATCTATCTATCTATCTATCTATCTATCTATCTCATATCTATCTATCTATCTATCTACATCTATCTATCTCATAACTATCTATCTATCTATCTACATCTATCTATCTCATAACTATCTATCTATCTCATATCTATCTATCTCATATCTATCTATCTCATACCTATCTATCTATCTATCTATCTCATATCTATCTATCTCATATCTATCTATCTCATATCTATCTATCTCATATCTATCTATCTATCTATCTATCTATCTATCTATCTATCTATCTCATATCTATCTATCTATCTATCTACATCTATCTATCTCATAACTATCTATCTATCTATCTACATCTATCTATCTCATAACTATCTATCTATCTCATATCTATCTATCTCATATCTATCTATCTCATACCTATCTATCTATCTATCTCATATCTATCTATCTCATATCTATCTATCTCATATCTATCTATCTCATATCTATCTATCCCATATCTATCTATCTATCTATCTATCTATCTATCTATCTATCTATCTACATCTATCTATCTCATAACTATCTATCTATCTCATATCTATCTATGTCATATCTATCTATTTATCTATCTATCTCATATCTACGGTATCTATCTATCTATCTATCTATCTATCTCCTATTTATCTATCTGCATCATAATTATCTATCTATCTACACCTATATCATAATTATCTATCTATCATTCATTTGTGGCTGAGGAGAGAGCTTTGCAAGTTGAGCGTGTTATACAAAAATAAGTGTAAAAGATACATGCCTGTGATACTACTATATCCTCAGTTATACATACGCAGTAGAGATGAGCGAGCATACTCGATAAGGCAAACTACTCGAGCAAGTAGTGCCTTATTCGAGTACCTGCCCGCTCGTCTCTAAAGATTCGGGTGCCGGCAGGGGGCGGGGGAGAGCGGGGAGGAACAGAAGGGAGATCTCCCTCTCTCTCCCTCGATCCCCCCTGCTCACCGCCGCAACTCACCGCTCACCCGCGCCGGCAGCCGAATCTTTAGAGATGAGCGGGCAGGTACTCCAATAAGGCACTACTCGCTCGAGTAGTTTGCCTTATCGAGTATGCTCGCTTATCTGTAATAGGCAGCATCAAATTTTTATTCATATTCTATAGCCTAAAAAGTGCTAAATTCACGTTTGTAAGAGTGACATTGTGTATTGCACTTTTTTACTCTTCATGCTAAAAATACAGATGTGATTTGAACTATGGTGAATTTTCCTTGTTGAGACCCTAATGCTTATGGCCATGTTATGGATGTGTGTTGTTCATATTATAGATCTGTATTGCAAGTGTCCACTATTTGGGGCCTACAGGCCAAGAGACAGAGCTTACTGTATTTTTTGGACTATAAGACTCACTTTTTAGCAAGAAAAAAATCTTGCTAAAAAAGTTCCTTCTTCTTCTCCTTCAGAGTCAGGGGGAGGTGAGAATGCCAGACCGCTATAATCACTTCCATATTGTTTGGGCAGAGAGTTTATAGAGCACTTTACCCAGCATAGAAAACAAGAACAGCCTCCATAACTTGCACCTGACTGTCTTGAACTGCCATCTCACTCTACTGGCACTCTGTTTATTAAAACACCACCCAAACTCTCTATCACTAGCAGCCAGCAAAGAATGCCTCCTACTCCCTTCCCTGGGTGAGCCTTAAGTGTACCATGTGCAGTGAGCCAGAGGTAGCTCGAGTGGGTGGTGTCAGTTTACACTTTGTCACAGTGGCAGCTACTTTGACAGATATGGTGACTCACACAGCAGGGGATTGGTAAGAGTATCTGCGTAGTTTCGGTACGGACTGCTGATATCTGTATGTGACGCCAATGCCTTTATATGAGAAAAACCTTACTTATGGTAATGAAATAACGAGACCAGTCCAATTGGATGCCAGTAAACTGAAGGCATGCAGTTTACTCTGTAATGTCGGGTCATACAGACAGTTCACTCTTGTGGATTTGGGAGCTATGATAACAACAACAGCTACATTTGTATCCACATTGACAGGGTCAAATGTCTTCCATCTCTCAGGGTGAAGATTACTTGGATACAATAGGTATTTCCCTTTACTTTGTCCAGGGCTGTCAGAGACAGGCTGGAAGGGTTTGTGCAGGGTAGATTATATACCACTGTTACTGCACAGGGGGAGGGAACACTCACTATTATGATGACCTCTCTTTCCGATTGGCTTTGATTTCCTTACTCAGGATGGAGGAGAAACTCTACTACTCTCTTTACTTCCTTCCTCTATCTCTTCTGATGACACACTCACTGTCTCACCGCACTATATCCCTCTCCTGCTCTTGTCTTTGCATCTGTCCTTTTCTACTCCCAATCTCCAACTGACAGCGTATGCACACTTAAAAGGACCGTTTTCATGCGGGCTCTGGTGTTGCTAAACAACTAAAGCACCAATCAGTAAACTGCAACTAAGGCACCAATCAGTAAGCTGTTGCTGGGATAGCTATTTCATGAATAACAGCTTCTATCTCAGGTGGGGCACTTCATATGTCCCCTTGAGGCTCATAATGAGATTCTAGGAACTTATTAACTGTTTTTGTCTACTCTGCAGGCCCTTTGGGTCACTACACATGTGATCCTCCTCCTTGGACCTCTCATCAGCCATCCAGGCCCGTGCGGCTGCCAGCACCATCCTTCCCTGAACTCTCCTTGAGCAGGAGCGAGTGGACAACCCAAGAAGCTGCTGTGTCAAATGGTTGCTCTCTACACACTTGTCTACCTCGGAGGACTGCCTGGACTGAAGACTATTCCGCATAGGTTATTTTTGAGTTTTCAAAACTTTTCAAATGTATTCTCAGCTGACTTCCCTGTAAGATTCCTCCAAGGTTTTTTTTCTTTGTCTTTAGTAAAATATATTATGATTTGCCATTTTTAATTCTCTGTCCTTAACGAACTCCATCAAAACCTACTGGCTGCTGTTGCATGGGACTCAGAATTTGGACCATGAGATGAAAGTTAGGGACATTAATAATCCTTCCACTGCTTTAAACCACTAAGGAAATTTTAATTGGCATGAAGTATTTTTTCTATTGTCTAAAATGTGGGTGCGTCCTGTAGGTGTGCCATATAGTGCAATGAATATGCTATGTATATCCAAGAGGGTATTGGATGAGGAGAAACCGCGCTCAGGGGATTGTACATCTCTAAAATATTAGAATCCACAATACATGTGAGGGAGGCACGGTGGAACACCAGTTCTCCACTGCCCCCCTGAAATCCAAGTCAGATCAACCCTAATTCACCTCTGTATGCTATAGTAGCATAGCCGAATTAGCATAATTATGTCGTTCATTGCCACCAGATCATACACATATCTCAGGTGGTACACTGCAATACATTTTGGAGGCTAGAGTAACAATAAACTATATACATACATGTATTTAGATATACATAACTACACACACATACATATACATACACTTATGTATATATAATTTTGAACATTTAGTATATTTGCATAATTCATATATCTCATGCATATGACCAGTGTGTGAAAGCATATTTACATGGGCGAGTGCAATATCGGACCAATATCGCACTCATAATCCTGCCATTTTTATGCTATTGCGAGAAAAGTGCATTGCAACGCTGTGCATGCAATTCTCACAAACGTGTAAAAAAGAAAAAAAAAACCAATCACTCGTTCCAATAGTTAGAATGGAGTTAACGCATCACACTCGCATGCAAATTGCATGACATGCGGTATAAATTTTTTTTCACGCACCCATAGGAAATAATGATCGATTCTTGAACAGAATTTCCCAAAAATAAGATATGCCGCAATTTTTCAATATTGGGTTATTGCTAAAAGAGAGAAAGTTGCCCGTGCATATAACTGCATTGAACATATTCGCTTATTTTCACGTGCGATTTCTGTGCATCTTGCAAAGCACAGAAATCGTATGTGAAAAATCACCCACGTAAATATAGCCTAACACCGTTCTCCATTGAACCTTCCTAGATACATTTTCCAGTGGTCAGCAGGTGGCAGCAGTTTGTCATTATCAGGTGCCAACATTACAGTGGCTGCAGTAGAAACTTATAGCTTGGGTCGATCGCAGATTCTGCTAGATTTATAGAGGGAGCAGATGTTACTTCAATTTATGCACATAAATAGGATTGTGGCTCAGTAAATCTGGGTTTTAATGCAAGGTTAGTAAATGTGCATAATTATTATGACGATGTGATTTACAACTGGGTCGTAAATTTAAAGTTTATGTGGGTTCGAGTGTGAGAATTGAACACTGCTGTAACTTTATGCTATTCGGGGAGAATTTCTCAAGTATAATTGTAACACACTCTCTTCCTAGGGAAACCAATAATGTCTGTTAATTGACTGTACATTTATATAGAGTTGACATTCGTGTAATTTGAAGCTTCTTGGCCTCAATGGAATATGTGTAACAGGACCCACTTACCATGTGCCAATTATAATACTTCTTGTGTGGCAGAGGGGCATTCAGGTGCCTGGCTGGCTGTAATGTGCCTGAATCTTGGATGGTCTAACAAGTAAATACAGTTTTAATAAGGCACCAGGGTACAATGTTTAGGTAGTATATAGAATACAGATAATATATGTATATGTTCATACTTCTTCAGCTGACGTTTGCTCCTTAGCTAGACATATTTTAAGTGGGGGGAGTGGAATAAGCCCTGTTCAGACTACTTCCACAACAGCTTACTGTAACTCTCGTCGGGGAAGCTGAGACACTCCCATACACCTTAGGCCAGTGATGGTGAACCTTTTAGAGACAGAGTGCCTAAACTGCAACCCAAAACCCACTTATTTATCACAAAGTGCCAACATGTCAGGGGGAGGGGCTTGTCACGACATATGATTTTTACCTTTGACGTTCTACAAAGCACAGGACACTCAAAATAGGCAAGGAGAAACGCCCTGTGTTTTTTACCTAGCTGGAGCCCTGGAGTACCATTGGTGCAGATTTTGTCAGTTTTTTGGATCCAGGAACGTTGCGTAATTTTCTGTGGATATTTCCCCTGTGGACATTCTACAACATTTCAGCCATGTGTAAACATTCGCTAAGTTATCTTGACGTACGCTGCCACGTGCAATATGGCCTCATTAGTAATAGTGATGCCTATATTGGCCCCAGTAGTAATAGTGATCCTCACAGTGGCCTCAGTAGTAATAGTGATCCTCACAGTGGCCTCAGTAGCTATAGTCTCCTTATATTAGCCTCAGTAATATTGTTACCACTAAGGCTGATATAGGGGACACTATTACTTATATATATCAGGCCTAGTAGTAATAGTGACCCCGCACAGTAGACCCAGTAGTAATAGTGTCCCCTCAAAACCCATATACTTCCCTCCTCCTTGTATTCAAAGCGTCACTGCTTCGGGCAGAAGTGTGTGCACCCGGACGCCTCCTCACTTCACTCCTCCTGCAGAACCAAGGAGGGAAGGTCAGGGAAGGAGGATCCTGGGTGCACACACTACTGTCAGCATGTAACAGTGCCACTGGATGATTATCAGCCAGGGAGCCGTGACACCCCTGCTGGTAATCCCTTTCATTGTGACCAGATGTTGGCGTGTGTGCCCACAGTAAGAGCTCTGAGTGCCCCCTCTGGCACTCGTGCCATAGGTTCGCCACCACAGCCCTGGACAGTCAGCTGATCCCAACAAAATCAGCAAGTTTGGCCAACTTTTATCTTATGTGTATGGGAAACCTAACGCTCTGTTGATAATACGTTTGTGATGTACATTTAGTTCATATGCCAGGAAAGCTCTTGACGTCCATAGGGTTACATTAACCCAACGGAGGCTGAAAGAAGGCCTTTTTGGCCTCTATCTGTTGGTTTACGTTGCTATACTATAAACAATGTTATGGAATATTGGAGTAGACTACTCTGATCTATTTAACTGTATTCTGTTAAAAAAAGGAAGAAGCAGCATACCACTTTTATGCAACATGTACCAGATGAGGATTGAGGCCAGCGGTGGATTATCATCAGTGGTTTGGTCAACCGCCCAAAGCTCCCAGGGGCCAATGACCACCCAAAGTGCTCATACCGTAACTGAATAAGTTTGCTGGCAGTGCAGCTATTACTGTCATCAAAGACCCGGCTGTCAACCGCTGTCAGTTACATGCCTCTCAGCCGTCAATCATCAGTGCATTCCCCCTTTTCCTTCCTCCTCCAGCGTGATGTGCAACATGTGAGCGTGCTGACTGTGCAGAGGAGGTGGAGACCATGGCGGCAGGGATCCACAGGACAGTCCTCTGGAAGCAGAAGCAACAGAAGGAAGATGCGGTAGACTGAGTAAGGGTACCTTTACACTGAGCAACTGTAAGCTACCCCTTTTACAGAAGTGGCTAAGCTACTCTGATAAGCAGGCCAAAGACCATGCTTGGCTCTTCCTCTTGTCAGGGCATGGAGAGCGGGGATGATGCACCAACCATATGCCACTAGATAGGTGCATGACAGCAGAAATTGCATAGAAGCACCAGTAATTGTTAGCGCTGAAAGGAGGAGGTTCCACCACCTCAGTGATGTGGCTAGCATGTCACCACAGACAGATGGCTCTATGCAGGGAAGAATAGAGGGGTTAAGCCCCACCCCTTTTTTAAATAGGCGGGAACATTCTGGAGGCTCAGTGTCATTCCAAGAGGACTCAGATGATCTAGGGGCCAAAGATGCCTATGCACTGCATGACAGGAGAGGGAGTCTCCCTTCCCGCTTGGAACTCATCCTGGAAGCAGAGGATGATGCCATAACCCTGGAAAAAAGGACCAAGTTGTGGGACATGTGTGTTGGTCTCCAATAATGTAGTGTGCACACTATAGGGACTCTGATGGACGGATGTGGACCTGGGGAATACCCCCTCAAAGGGACTGTAGTGAAAAGGGAATTTTGACACGTTGTTGATGGTTAACCAGGTAGGAGATAGTAAGTGATGTTATGTGTAGATGTGCAACAGGGTGACAAGGCACTTGGTATTGGCATCATGCGCCAACAGGAACATATGCTAAACGAGAGTGACTATTTGCATTCTGTGTAGTCTTGTAGAGTCCTTTTGCACCAACGGTGCATTGAGTCCGCAATGTTTTCATTATGCTGCAGATCTTCTAAATTACGGTAAGCCGAGTTATGGAGAACAAAGATGGTTAGTTACGAGTGGAGTCTGAAAGACAAAGTGCCTTGCCATTCCGATATAGATATACATGTAAGTGTGAATTCTAGTTAAAATCAATAAAGTTTCTATAACTAGTACTAGTTTATCTAACTCCTGTGTAGTGAATCAAAACTGTTTTTCACATGAAATAAAGTTTTTGTTGGAAAAAAATACTGCCGCCTCCTTGTCTGTCAGCTGATGCACCGTCACATAAACTGCAACGCGGACGCCTAACCCGCGACCCGTTTCACCTCTTACTTTCAGATAGTCATTCAATCGTATGAACAACAGTTATAATAATAATTTTGTATATAGCGTCGACATAAACCAATGCGGACAGCAAAACTCGTGCAATAAAAAATATTGTGGCATGTTCTATTTCAGTGCGAGCCTCGCATGGCTGTGACATCACTGATGCACCGGCTCTGCACTGCACATGCGTGGCTGTGCGCCAGCCGGCACATACACAGCGCAGAGTGAAAACGCCGGACAGGTAAGTCAGAGGTTACTGCAGGGGCAAAGGGTCGCATCTCACTGTGAGAATCTTGCAGTCAGAACAGAATCCGACCCACCATCTGCATTTGGCCTAAATCTGAACTGTCTCTTTTCTGTGCGTGATAGGGAGGGATAACTGGGAGCTTTTGAAGCTGCTGAATATAATGTTTGCTATACAGGCAGCAGCCAGTTTCTAGCCAAAGAGTCCCCTGCCATAGACCCACTACTACCTATTCTGCCACTTTCCCCACAGAACTCCTCCTAGATAAGATCTTCCCCTCCGATCCCCTGCCCCACCCCTTAGGACGCCTCCTAGATGGGGTCTTCACCTCGGATCCCCTGCTACCTACTATGTTCCACCCTTCAGAACTCCTTCTAGACAGAGTATCTCCCTATCTCTACCCAACTGGGAACTCTTGTTTCCCCGTCATACCTCTAACAGAATCCCTGCTACTTTGCATTCCTCCTTTCCCCCTAGTCCCGGCTCATGGCACCTGCAACATACTGTCTTCCTATTCCCTTCCATAGAGCCCCTGCCACTTTATGTGCCTCTCTTTTACACAAAGAGCCCCAGTCAGCTCTCTCCTCAGCTCCGCTACACTATACATGAAACCCTTTCCATACTGCAAGCCTTGCTCACTACTCCCCCACAGCACCCTTTGCCCCTCTCATTAAAAAAAACTGTTATCCTGTGTCCTCCACAGCCCCACCCTTTCCCTCAGAGCCCCTGCCAATTTGTGTTTTCCTCAACCCCAAGAAAGCAACTGTAAGGGGCCCAAAAATCCCTGATGATGGCCTTCAGTGGATAAAGGCCCATTTAGATACAACAATTATTGCTCAAAATTCGCTCAAAAGCTGTCTTTTGAGTGATAATCGTTGTGTCTAAATGTGCCCATCTTTCACTATTTAGCCAAACAACAGTTTTCAGTTCTACTTGAAAACTGTCATTCAGCAGAACAGCTGATAAGCAGGACCGCATGCTGTGTTCTGCCTGCGGAGGGCTGAGAACAGCTGTAACGATGTTATCAGCTGTAATCAGCTCTCTGCGGGCAGAACGCAGTGTGCAGTGCTGCTTATCAGCTGTTCTGCTGAATGACAGTTTTCAAGCAGAACTGTTGGCAGAACAGCTGATAAGCAGGACTGCAAGCTTTGTCTGCTGTCCATGGTTCTAAATTCTCCAAGGGGAGCCCGTGGCTGAACAGTGGAGATAATTACAGAGCTCAGACCTTCTGCTGAATTCTGTAACAGCTCCCAGAAGCTCATTTGCATGCAAATGAAGCTAATAAAGTACTAATAGCAATTAGTGGCTATTAGTACTTTATGCAAAACAATCGCTGATCTTTCAATCTTTTGAAAGATATCTGGGTTTGTAAATGGGCCTTAAGCCATTGCAACATTTTTAATTGGCTGTTATCTATTGGAGTAATCCATTATCCAATCCATTATCCAATAGATAACAGTACCTTCCGCCCTTCTGGCTCCTTCTGGCTTCTCTTTAGGGCCAGTTGCCCAGAGCTGAAAATAACCTGAGATCAAGGAGGGTAAGCATGAGTCTGGTCTGGGGGTCTATATTTATCTCAGGGTCTGTTTTGCAGTTGACCAGAATTAAACTTTTAAGCACAGAAATGTGGCGTTGACTTTTCCAATGGCGATGCAGAAAGAGTGGAGGGCAAGCTTGGGGTCTGCTTAATCCATCACTGAACTGAGGTCCACTAAGCAAGGCAATACATTGTTTGGTAAGTGATACTGCGGATCAAACAGAAAGGGTTAACCTTGTCTGAATCCACATTTGCTTAGGTGGGAATTACATAAATAACAATTTTCTAACATACATAAGTGTTTTATTACAGTTATTAGGAAAGCTGCAAGAAAGTCAAATCATAGTGTTTTTCCCACATCCCCTGTCTGTTTCACCACAGGCATCTTACCTATTTCTTTCTTAGCACTGAAGTGTAATGCTATACTACATAAAAAGAAAAATTGTTCCCATTTAAAAGGAAAAAAAATGGGAAGAAGGAAACGTGGCTAGCGCCACTTCCACTGCTTCGCTCCATGCTTCTTACAGCCTACTACTGTGTTTCCCCAAGAATAGGACACTGTCTTATATTATTTTTTGCTCCAAAAAAGGCACAGTGTCTTATTTTGGGAGGACTTATATATACCTGGTCCGCGGCGTCCTGATGGTTTCCAGCAGTGCCGCGGAAAGTGTCCTTCCCGCTTGCCTGCTCAACTTCTTTCTGGCAACGGGGCTTTGAATACCCCACCTCCAGCAAAGCGGGTACTGTGATTGGCTAATCACAGCGCCAGCAGCCAATCACAGCCGGCGCTCGATGAGCCAATCACAGCCATTCAGTGATCTCATATCAGATGGCACTGAGATTAGCCAATCACAGAGCTCGTTCTGCTGGAGGCGGGGTATTCAAAGCCCCGTCACCAGCATAAGCTGAGCATGCAGATGGTGAGGACTCAGCCATTTGCTGCAGCTCTGCAGGAGACCATCGGGATGCCGTGGACCATCGGGACGTCGCGGACCAGGGGAGTATTGACTTTTTTAAAAACTTTTTGGGGCACCTGAGATAGGTCCTATTTTTGGGGGAGGCCTTATATTTCAAGCCTCCCCCGAAAACCCGATAGGTCTTACTATCGGGGTAGGACCTATTTTTGGGGAAACACGGTATCATGAATTGGTCCCATAACCTTCTCTGTATATATTGAAGTCCTACTGCAGGATCCTTACAGATGGAGGTAGAGGACCTTCCTGAAATCCTATAATTATTGTCTTGCAGCTTGCCTGTTATATCTCCGGGGAGTTTTTAAAAGTGGTTTTAGGTTTTAGACACCACTTTTACGTCATCTAACCGTGTTGGTGATGGCTAGTTACTTCTGTTCTGTGGTGTAGGCTCCATTTTTGATGGCACAAAATAACTTCCTCCTCCGATGATATTCTCACCCACCATCCATTTCAAGCTACTGTACTTTTGGTTCTGAGGTGCATCGGATACCAGCTTCCTTACATAGTGAGATTGAGGCACTGTAGCTCCAACACCTTTCCACATCAAGTGACTATGTTAGAAATCTTTGTATATTAAAAAAAAAAAGAAAAACATTTGCATTAACATATGTAGTCATGCCCTTTACTCAATGCTTTGTTGAAGCACCTTTGTCAGTAGTTACAGCCTCTAGTATTCTTTTGTATGATGCCACAAGATGTTTGATTGGGTTCAAGTCAAGGACATTCACAGAGTTGTCTCTAAGCCACTCTTATGCTGTGTGCTTAAAGGTCATTTTCTTGTTGTAAGGTGAACGTTCTACACAGGCTGAGATCCTTTGCGCTCTGGATCTTCATCTTTTCAGCAACCCTGACTGGTCTCCCTGTCCCAGCCGCTAAAAAACACCCCCACAGCATGATGCTGCCACCACCATGCTTCACTGTGGAGATGGTATTGGGCAGGTGATGAGCAGTTCCTGGTTTCCTCCAGAAAGAACTCCTAGAATTGAGGCCAAAAAGTTCAATCTCGGTTTAATCAGACGAGAAAATCTTGTTTAGGTGCTTCTTGGCAAACTGCAGGCAAGCTTTCATGTGTCCTTTATTGAGAAGAGGCTTCTTTCTGGCGATTCTGCCATTAACCCCAGGGTTGTGGAGTGCTGTAGTGATGGTTGACCTTCTGGAGGTTTTTCCCATCTGTACATAGGATCTTTGGACCTCAGCCCGAGTGACCACAGGGTTCTCTTACCAAAGCTCTTCTCCCGTAATTACTAAGGCCCAATGTCCACAGGCGGATCAGATTCCGCATGCAGGAGACATCCCTGCCCGCAGCCAAGGACACTGTGTTACCTGTCTGGGTCTCCTGCATACTGTCCGGGTCTTCTATTTCCTGGTCTGTGGATGCATGCGGAAGAGCCGGCCGGTGCAAATGCATAGTACTTTTTTTAACTCCTGCTTTCCCGGGATCACAGGATCTCTTTCTACATCAAATGACCAAGCTCTCAAAAAAGCATGACATTGTGATATAGGGAGATTTTAACTATCCAGACATTTGTTGGAATCTCTCTCAGGTAAAAGTAATGGATCCAACAAATTATTATCCGCTCTTGCTGACAACTTTATCTTTCAAAAGGTAGAAGAGAAAACAAGGGCATCTGTTATCCTGGACCTATATTTTACCAACAGGGAAAGAATGGTTGAGGAAGTAGGAGTGGTTGGGACCTTAAGAGGCAGTGATCATGCTATCTTTGAATTTTGGATAAGAAGGGGAGGAAGACCTGAGAAAATTCAGACCTCAAGGTTGGATTTCAGAAAGGCAGATGTAATATCAACTGATCTTGCAGAGAGATGGTGAGGGAACACTTTACTAACTTAAATGAATTCAAGTCTCAAGGTCCAGATGAATTACATCCTAGGATTCTAAAGGAAGTAGTGGAGGTAATTGCTGAACCACTCACCATAATTTTTGAAAAATCCTGGACAACAGGAGAAGTCCCAGAAAATTGGAAAAGGGCAAATGTTGTCCCTATCTTCAAAAAGGGAAGAAGGTGGATCCAGGAAACTACAGGCCTGTGAGCCTGACTTCTATACCGGGAAAGATCTTTGAACAAATTATTAAACAGCATATATGCAAATACTTGGATAAAAATGGAGTGATTAACCAGAGCCAGCATGGGTTTGTAACAAACTAGTCACGCCAAACAAATCTAATCTCCTTCTATGACAGAATCACCGATTGGGTTGATCAGGGAAATGCGGTGAATATAGTACATCTTAACTTTAGTAAAGCATTTGACAAAGTATCTCATAGCATAGTTATTGAAAAAATGACCAAATATGGGATTCACAAGGCAACTGTTATTTGGATTCACAACTGGCTGAGTGATCGTAGTCAAAGAGTGCTCATAAATGGCTGCACATCCAAGTGGAAGAATGTATCAAGTGGGGTACCACAAGACTCTGTCCTAGGCCCAGCGTTGTTCAACATTTTTATAAATGATCTGGAGGAGGGAATTGATGGGAAACTGATCAAATTTGCAGACGACACAAAGCTAGGAGGGATAGGTAACACTACGGAAGAGAGAGTATTCAAAAAGATCTAGAAAAGCTTGAACAGTGGGCGGAGACAAACAGAATGGTATTTAACGAGGAGAAATGCAAAGTCCTACATCTGGGCAAGAGAAATGAAAAAAAAAAAACACATACAGAATAGGAGGAATTGAGCTAAGCAGCAGGACATGTGAAAAAAACTTGAGTATACTAATAGATCATAGACTAAACATGAGTTAACAATGTAATGCAGCAGCCAAAAAGGCAAACACAATTTTGGGATATATGACGAGAAGCATAGAGTCTAGATCACGTGAGGTAATTATCCCACTCTATTCTTCCTTAGTCAGACCTCATCTGGAATACTGTGTCCAGTTCTGGGCATCCCACTTTAAAAAAGACATAGACAAACTAGAGCAAGTTCAGAGAAGAGTTACCAAGATGGTAAGTGGTCTGCAAATCATGTCCTATGAAGAATGGTCAAAGGATCTGAGAATGTTTAGTGTTACCATGCAACAGTTTCTGGTCCCCCCAGCTTGTTGTCCGGCCGCTGGGGGCGCAGGTGCCTGGCCAGCGTGGTGCTGGTGGTGCGCGCGCATCTGTGAGTGCAGCTGCGGTGCACGAATTCGCTTTCATTATGATCTGTTGGGAGTGGGCTATCTCCCTCTCTCTGCCCCTGGGCAGAGGCTTTTGTTTAAAGGTCTGGCAGGGACTTGCAGTCATTGCCGGTTATTGGTTTCCCTCAGTGTGCTAGCTAGTCTGCCTCTGTAGGTCTCCTGCCTCTATCAGCTTGTCTGCTATAGTTGCTACCATCTACTAGGTTTTTCTATCTGCCTCGGTTCTGATTAGTTTGTTCGTGTTGATTGCTTTTCATCTGCCTTTTCTGTCAGTATTCTACCATTCCATCAGGTACGCCAGCGTCCCTTCTCGGTCCCTAGTGAGAGTAGGGACCGCCGCCTAGTTGCCCGCCTCGGGTTAGCCAGGAGTGGAGGCAAGTAGGCAGGGACAGGGGTTGTGGGTGAGATCCAGGGCAACCCGAGCGGGCATATTAAGGGTAGTATACCGTAACATAATAACTGGCCCTTAAAAATTGCACAGTGGGTTTTTTGCTCTCCAATGAAGGCTATGAGTACCCTCGCAAGTCATTTGCAGGATTTGGTGGTTGTAATCCAAGACCTGTCCGGTCATATGGTAGCCCAGGAGCAGCGGGTGTTAGTGCATGTTTTTGCCGCCCCTTCTATTCCTGAGCCCAAGTGTTCTCTTCCTGAGGTGTTTTCAGGGGAGAGGAGCAAGTGTTTTGTTTTAGCAGGCATGTAGATTGTTTTTTTGGATGCGGCCCCACTCCTCCGGCTCAGAATCCCAGAAAGTTAGATTGATTATGTCCTTACTTTGGGGTCCCTCCCAGACAAGGGCCTACTCCTTACCTGAGAGTTTGGCTTGCTTGCAGTCAGTTGATTTGTTTTTTTTGGGAACTTTGAGGTATTTTTGATGAGCCGGACCGTGCGGGGTTGGCGGTATCTCATCTCATGTTTCTATGTCAGGGGCAGCAGTGGGCAGAGGACTATTGTTTTAAAGCTGACAGGAGACTGAGATCTAGAAAAGAGGAACATCAGGCCCGTAAAGCTAGGGAATCCAGCAGACCTGCTCCCACTTCTCCCATGCCAACTTCTGGTGCCGAGCCTATGGAAGTGGACCAGCTAAGTCCTGAGGAACGGCGACGGTTCCGGATGACTCATTGCCTCTGCCTCTATTGTGGGAAAGCTGGGCATCGTGTAGCGACTGTCCTCTGTCCTCAGAAGCATCTGCAACATCAGTCTGAACCGGCGGAAAACTTCAGATCCTAGGCGATTTTTGGGAGGATCGCCTAGGATCACAGGTACTCTCTAAGTTGTTGGTGCCTTGTCAGATTGGCTTCCGGAATTTCACTCGGTCCGGTCAAGCTTTTATTGATTCGGGTGCGGCCGCCAATTTGATTCATTTAAGTTTTGTCAGACCTCTGATGACTGAATTCTCAGCGTTAAAGGTTCCCATATGCTTCCACTAGTATTGATTCTACCCCTCTGTCTGCAGGTGTGGTACAATGGAGGACTCCCATTTTACAGTTCACTGTGGGTGTTTTCCATTCTGAGAATCTATCCTTCTTGGTATTGGAAAGGATGTCCGTTGATGTAGTGCTTGGCAAGCCCTGGTTGTTACTGCACAATCCCCGATTTGATTGGTCCACTCGGGAATTGACACATTGGGGGTTGTCCTGTCATAGTCAATTAGCTACTATATCCATGTGTTCAGCAGATACCATATGTATCCCGGAGTATTTGATTTTCATGATGTATTTTCCAAGAAACTGTCTGAGATTTTGCCTCCCCATAGAGAGCCCGACTGTGGTATTGATTTGATCCCCGACAGTCCCATCCCTAAATGAGCCATTTTCAATTTGTCTGGGCGTGAGCACGAAGCCCTTAAGTCCTACATCTCAGAGACTCTGCCCAAATGTCATATCAGGCCGTCCAGGTCCCCTGCCGGGGCAGGTCTCTTCTTTGTAGAGAAGAAGGATGGGACATTGAGGCCTTGTGTGGACTATCGGGCTGTGAAGAACCAGTGCTCCTTGCCCCTGATTCCTGACCTATTAAATCAGGTGGTAGGGGCCCACTGGTTTTCCAAATTGGACTTAAGGGCGGCTTACAATTTAATTCGCATCTGAGAGGGAGATGAGGGGAAGACTGCGTTCAACACCCTGTTAGGACATTTTGAAAGTCATGCTCTTCGGACTTTGTAATGCCCCCGCTGTGTTCCAGGGATTTATGAACGCAGTCTTCCACGACTTCCTGGGGGTATTTTTGGTCATATATCTTGACAACATTCTGGTGTACTCCCCAGACTGGGATTCACATGTGCGGCACCTGAGGCTGGTCCTGACCCTGTTGCGTGAGTACCAACTTTTTGTCAAGTTGGAGAAATGCATTTTTGGTATTAAACAAGTGTCTTTCCTTGGTTATGTGATTTCTCCCACAGAGATTCAAATGGACTCTGATAAAGTAGCAGCAATCTCCCAATGGGTCAGATCAGATAACCTGAAAGCTCTCCAGCGGTTTTTAGGTTTCGCAAATTTTTACCGTAAATTCATTAGGAATTATTCCGTTATTGCTCAACCCCTGACTGATCTTACCAAGAAGTGGGACGACTTGGTAAGATGGTCGCCAGAGGTCTTAGAGGCTTTCAGTCATCTCAAAAGGGCGTTTACTGCTCCCCCGATGCTTGTAAAGCCTGACGCGCGGCGACCGTTCTTTATTGAGGTCGATGGGTCTGAGGTGGGGGTGGAGGCTGTATTGTCTCAGGAAGTCAGTGGGAGATCTGTGTATAGCCCATGGGCGTTCTTGTCGCGAAAGTTCAGTTCGGCGGAACGTAACTACGATGTGGGTAATCGTGAATTATTGGCGTTTAAGTGGTCTTTGGAAGAGTGGCATCACCATTTGGGGGGGCTAGGCATCCCATTACCGTGTATACTAATCATAAAAACTTGGTATATCTCGCCAATGCTAAGAGACTCACAGCTCGTAAAGCCAGGTGGGCGTTGTTTTTCGCCAGGTTTAAATTCGTTGTTACATATATTCCAGGGGAGAAGAACGTGAAGGCGGATGCTCTCTCACGTAGTTTCGGTTCGCGGGAAATTGAGACAGTGGCTTCCGGGAATATCTTTGCACCTAGGGTGGTGGTGGCAGCTGTAGAATCTGATCTCGTTCCTCATCTACAAAATTGTCGTCAGGACGCTCCCTCGGGGGTGCCAAAGGGGAGATGGTTTGTGCCAGAGACATTGCGTCTCAAGAGTCATTGAAGAGTCTCACTCATCGCAGGCCATCCGGGAGTTCAGGGGACTCTGGATCTTTCTCCTAGACACTACTGGTGGCCAGGCATGTCTCGGGAGATCCGTGACTTTGTTAAGGGATGCTCTGTTTGTGCACGCAGTAAAAGTCGGCGTCGGCGTCCGGAGAGGCCTCTGAGACCGTTACCGCTGTCTTTTCGGCCATGGACGCATTTATCGGTAGATCTTATCACCGATCTACCTGAGTCTCAGACGTTCACTACTATCCTAGTGTTTGTAGACCGTTTGTCAAAAATGGCTCATTTCGTGGCGTTAAAGAAGCTACCTTCTGCGATAGTTTTCCAAGAATTTTGTAAAAGAAATCATTCGTCTACATGTGGTTCCCGAGAACATTGTATCTGATCGTGGGGTTCAGTTTGTTGTGCAATTTTGGCGAGCTTTCTGTAGAAATTTGGGAAAGTCGCTTTCCTTCTCATCAGCATTCCACCCGCAAACTAAGGTCAGACTGAGCGGAAGAACCAGGATTTAGTGCAATATTTACGGTTGTTTGCTAGCGAAAAGGCTCATCAGTCGGCAGAGTTTGCACTAAACAACCGTACTTGTTCTTCCACTGGGGTATCTGCATTCCTTTGCGTATATGGTTAGCATGCTCGCTTTCTTACAGCTATTGCTCCTCTGTCTGCCTGTCCTGTAGCTGATGTCGCCACAGATGCGCTGCAGGGGGTATGGAAAGAAGTACAGAAGAACCTGGAAGCAACAGACGCTTGTATGCAGTTGCGTAGTGGAAGTAGTCTGTCAGTATCTGAACCTTACAGGGTGGGACAGAAGGTATATATGTCTTCTAGAAATCTCAAATTAAAGGTTCTATCTTTGAAACTGGCACTGCGTTATGTGGAACCCTTTGTCATCACGCGTGTAGTAAAACCGCTTGCTTTTGAACTTGATTTGCCAGCTACATGGAGGGTTCATAGGGTTTTTCATAAGTCATTATTGAAACGTTTTGTCCCTTCGGTGAGGACAAATATCTGTCTAGGATGATTTAGTGAATCCTGCTCTGAGCAGGGGGCTTGACCAGATGACCCTGGAGGTCCCTTCTAACTCAACCATTCTATAATTCTATGATCGGACGGCTTCCATTCACTTCAATGGAAACGGTCCGTGCGGGATCCGCACTGAAATGGAGCATGCTTCGATTTGTTTTCCGGACCAATAGGTCCACAAATCAAATCCGCATGCTTTATTTTATTTGCGGACGCCTATGTTTCCCCAGGGGCGGCTTGATTTGCGAATCTTACGAAAACTAAACCCGCCTGTGGGCACTGGGCCTTAGTTTGGTGAGTCGGCCAGCTCTAGGAAGTGTCCTGGTCATTCTAAACTTCCATTCAAGAAATATGGAGGCCAGTATGCTCTTGGGAGCTTTCAGCGCAGCAGGAATTTTTTTATCACCTTCTCCAAATCTGTGCCTTCCCACAATCAGCTCTAGAGGCAGTTCTTTCTTCCTCGTGGCTTTGTTTTGGCTCTGATATGCATTGTGAGCTGCGAGACCTCATATAGACATCTACTAAATTTGCCACAGGTGGAATCCAATCAAGCTGTAGAAACATCTCAAAAATGATCTAGAGAAATGAGATGCCCACAGAGCTACGTTTCAAGTGTCGTATCAAAGGCTCTGAATACTTATGTCAAGGCAAAATTTTAGTTTTTCATTTTTTTTTTAATTTTCAAAGATTTTTAACATTCTGCTTTCACTTTGTCATTATGGGGTATTGAATGTAGAATGATTTTCAATTTGCACAAGTCCACGGCATAACAAAATATTAAGAAAAAGTGAAAGGGTCTGAAGACTTTCCGAATGCATTGTAGTTAATGATGAAATATAGCTGGAGGTACACTTTAAATGAGTAGGAGACATTTCAGAATAGACATGGCCAGGAAAGTGCTAGATAAACATTTACACTCATAAGGGGATATGAAAAGGCTGAGAAATCTTATTGCACAATGATAGGTTACATCAGGAAGTAAGAGGAAGAAGTGATTGCTCAGAAGCAGGCCTCTTTGTTCAAAAATAACCAGATCAATTTTGTGTGGCAGATGAAAGGAGTTGTGATATGGGTTTCATCAAACCGAGGCATCCGACAACCTCTTCAATTGTAGATACAAGGATAGTGATGTATTATGTTTGCGGGTGTTTTCAAGGAAATGACCGGCAAGTGCATAAAAATGGAAGTCCAGATAACATCTGCTGAAATACAGGAACCATCAATATTCTGTCTGTTGCTGAACTGCAGCATTTATCATCTGATTGTATCCAGGCTATATGTAAGTTTAGACATTCTACAGCACAATGATATTTGACCCTTTAAATAGGATGTATTACCGCGTTTACCTGAAAATAAGACCTACCTCGAATATAAGCTCTACCATGATTTGGGGCTATTTTTAGAGAGGCTTGAAATATAAGCCCTACCCCATAAATAAGCCCTAGATAGACTACATTAAAAAAATGAATATATTACCTCCCACTGCTCTGCAATGCTCGGTAGCTCAGCCGGGCTTCCTGCACTCCTCGGCCGCCAACAGAACATCACTTCCTCGTTGCGGCATTCATAAGTCCCGCCTCCAAAAAGTGATAGCTCTGATTAGCCAGTGAGCGCTGCTCTCCGCCAATCAGTGCAGCACCCGCTGAACCAACATGATGGCTGTGATTGGCTGAGAGTAGCGCTGCTCTCATCCAATCACAGCTGTCATGTTGGTTCAGTCGGTTGGAATTCAGCATGCACTGCATTGATTGGCTGAGAGTAGTGCTCACTGGCCAATCAGAGCCATCGCTTGCTGGAAGCAGGATTTATGAATGCCACAACCAGGAAGTGATGTACTTTCAACGAACAAAAATGCATTGGTAGATTAGCTAATTGGCTTGTTTATTGCAAGCATAAAAATACTCACTAGTCAGCTGTTCATCTTGCAATGTGGAAATGTTTGTTTAGCTGACCAATGACAGCCTTACGGGAGCGAACAATCATAGTAACGACTATTCGTTCTCATACTACAGATAATCTATTCATATAAATTTGAATAAATGGGATTTCCAACTCTTCAAAATTGATGATCGTGTTCTCTTCCCTCTTATGTCACTTTTTTGGAGGTAGCCCCTCTAATTTGATCAACAACTTTTGAGGCAGAATCCATGACCTCCCTTTCTCGAGTCTTTGTGTAAAGTATTCCCGATGCTGCTAAGATTGAAGTAGATTATGTGGAATATCCTGTATACTCCGATTTCCCCGCTGTCTATTATAGTGTCGCAACGCTCTAAACTGAGTGTTCTGCTAACCTGTTTGCATTAGTGCTGCCAATTTCGATTCACTTTTGGGGCTTTCTATATGATGATCTACCTGTATCTACAGGATAGGTTATCAATATCTGATTGGCAGGGGTCGCCATAAATACACAATGCCAGGATTGTGCTTTTTTTTTGTCACCCTGTCTCTAAGAAAAAATGTCATACAATGCAAAATACGAGCCCATGCATAACTCCATTGATGGAAAAATAAAAAATGTTATAGCGGTCAGGAGATGGTGATAGAAAACATATTTTTTATAGATATTTTATTTTTTGCATGCATTTTCTGCAGTCCTATGGAAAGATAACACATTGCAGTAAGTTATGTTAAATGGAAAACTCAACTCTGCTACATCTCTAGCCTTTGTAATTATTACGGGTAGGATCTACAGCGGGAATTACATTGGAAATAACCAGAAGTAAATGTTTCTAAGTCATTTCCTTGCTCCTCTATTCCCAGAGGGGTTGCATGCTGTGGCCGGGCCCCATTGTCTCACTGTTGGTGCTTGTCTGACATTGTGTCACACATTAGAGGTATAACAAGGGAAATAGGTTGGCACCTTGCAGTGTGGTTAATGCTGCTCCCTTGATGGGCTGGATCCATGGATTTGATTCAGACTGGGGCACGCTTTGCTTTTGATGCTTTTCCTGAGTTCATGTTGGTTTCCTTCTGGAGCTTTTGGGTTTTCCCCGTAGTTCAAAAGAATAGTGTCAGGTCACTTCTCTTCCATGAAATGTTTCTGGTATGTGGCCAAGAGTTATATATTAAAAACTCCATTCTTCGAATGAAAAGCTAGTACCAGCTAAAACATATTTATATAATAATGAGATTTATCACATGTAGGAATATAGAATTAAGGGATATAAAAAATATAGCTTCTCAGGTTAGAATAGTAGAGGGTGTCTGTGGCCATTTCTCCTGTGGATCTGAAAAAATTGTATGTTTATTCCTAATCGCAAAGAGACATTTAGTTAGAAACCTCATATATCCACTAGATGGATGATACATTTTTGGACTGTGAGGATACCACTGCTGGAACCTCCTAATTACTAGAACTTTTTTTTGCAAATTAGACTATCAGTAGTCATCTGTATTAAAGTGGTTTTCCATTTTTATTTAAAAGGGTTATCCAGTTTTAGATAAACATGGCCAATTTATTCCAAAAACAGTGCCACGCTGGTCTACAGGTCATGTGTGATATTGCAGCTGAGCCACATTCACTGCAGTGGAGCTGAGCTGCAGTACCAGACACAGCCAATAACAAGCGAGGCCCCGTTTTTGGAATGAATTAGCCATATTTGCTCAATCCTTTTTATGCTTTGTTTGGGTCCTGCAGTGTAAGGGCTTCTACCCACTTGCGTTTTTTTTCCTTTTGCTGCGAGAGCGAGTGAAAAGACATGCCTCGCAGCGCAAAGAAAATGCTGCAATACCCCTAAATGCTTTCAATTGGGCAGCAGCGCCATTTATTAATGAATGGCTTTGCGCTGCCTGTGACTGGCTGAGCCCTCAGCCATTCAGCACAGCCCTTTCAGGAGGCGGGGATTTTTAAATCCCCGCCTGCTGAAATAACTTCACAGCAGTGTCTGGGAGCCAGCCCGGAGGACGTGTCGGAGAGGTGAGTATTTAATTAAATTTTTTTTGACAACAGCTAGGGATAATTTTCAGGGAAGGGCTTATATTTCAAGCCCTTCCCTGAAAATCATCGCTGTGGGGGTTGCCTGCAATCAACTGCTTTCAATGGGGCTGCAGCAGTCCCGACTCCATTGAAAGCAATGGGATAGTATAATGGACTTCTACTTCGCAGGGATGAAGGAAACCCCTGCCACAGCTGTCACAGCTGTGGCAGAAGTCTGTAATGTAGTCCCTATGTGTTTTTAATGGGCCTGGTGCTGCTGCCACTGGCCCCATTGCAAACACTAAGCGATATGGCAGATTTTTTCTCTGTGCTGCGAGGCTGCAGTGAAAAAATGCAAATGCGTATGAAACCATTGAAAATCATTGGTTTCATAATCATCACTCTCGCATCGCAGGAAAAAATATCGCTAGTGGGTAGAAGCCCTAATTCAATGGATTATCTGGATTTCTTCCCTGAATATCAACCTGGATCTAAAAAGCAGTTAGAAAATTAAACCCATGTAGGTGCATGTTACTGTGTCTGTAATGTAAAAAGCAAAGAAACAAACAAGAAAAACTACATAGTACCCTGTTTCCCTGAAAATAAGACATACCCTGAAAATAAGACATAGCATGATTTTCCAGAATTTTTGAGGATGCAAAATGATTTTTCAGGCTTTTTGAGGATGCTTGAAATATAAGCCCTACTCCAAAATTAAGCCCTGCTAACAGTTAATTTAAAAAAGTCAATTTAAATAGTGTCCAGGCAGCTATACATGTAAAAAAGTTAAACCTGTTTGAGCAAAAATGAATATAAGACACTGTCTTATGTTCGGGGAAACACGGTATATCAATAATGCAGATTAAAATTCATATATTCAATGTTTGCATATTTCTTGATGCTTGTAGTGTGCTGTTACTCCCTGTTTGTATCATGTGGGATTTATCCAAGCTGTTTGATGAAATCTTGTGAGTGCTCATTTGTACCGTGAATCAGAATGTTTCTTATCTGTATGTAATAACACAATGTTGCTACTCGATAAAAGCTGAAGTACCCGGCAGATCGCATTGGCTCATATAAAGTGGGCCTCCAAATTCACCTACTTTTTTGAAGGTCCTTTGCCACCCCCCACACCCCATGCTCTGTCCCTCTAAGAGAGAAAACAGTTATATAAAATGTATAAAAGAGTCCTTAGCTCTAGTACACGTCTAAATATTGCTGTCACAGGGGCGTGGCCTGGCCATGGCGGAGGTCGGCAGCAGGGTCTAAGAGCTCCTGGCACCGGAGGTGCTGACGGCCCGCCGCGCGGCTTCACTCACCGTTTGGAGACCACAATGGGCAGCAGCAAGAAGGGCAGAACCCAGCGACACCCTGGAGTCCACTCCCGGACCCTCACAGGCTGGGACTGGAAGCCTTCTTCCTCGGCGGGCAGTGGCAGGGGACCTGCCGTGGGAAGACAGAGGACGGCGCCGGCGGTAGACTGGAGGACAAGCTGCAGGGGCACAGCACTGCACCACAGCAGCCTGCAGTAAGCGGAGGCCCCCCCTGCTCCTCCACCACTGCACCCACAGGAGACAGTGGCTGCGGTGGGAGCGTTGAGCAGGAACAGGATTCTGGTGGCATTTCCCCCAGCCCCGACGCAGGAAGATCCACGTGGCAGGGGGCGGCCGTTACAGAAGCAGGTACTACTCAGCTTTCTGGCAGAATGCAATACAGGAGCAGAGGTATGATGGAGGGGGCAGAGGGGAGACCACAGCTGCCTGTGAACCTCATGAACCCCTGTGCCAGGCATCCTAAAGACTGCTCCCAACCCCCAGCAGTGATATAGACCCCCGTTCTCATGCAGGAACTGTCTTCCCCAACCCGTGCCACTGCACAAGATGGCAGCCCATGCTCTCCACTGTTCCCTAGTCAGGCGGCCCCTTCTCAGCCCTTAAGCCCAGAAATGGAAAATAAGGGTACACCCCCCACCCCAGCTGGAGGAGATAAGGTCCATCTGGACAATCTGCATGCCGGCAGCAGGCACCTAGAAATCTGCCCCCAACACTTGACAGGGATGCAGTCCGCTATCTGTGCAAGGGGACTGTCCCCCCAAGCCACAGAAGATTGGGCTGTGGGATCCTTATTAGCCCCCACTCCAGCGGCACCTGCTCAAATCGCAAGCCTGGGCCCAGAACCCAGATGTGTCCTGCTTACCTCAGCCAGAGGGGATCATAATCCCGCCCAGGGGGCTCAAACGCTGGGTGCAAGTACTTATCCAAACGCTGCTGCACAGAGTGACCAAAGCATAGGGGTGCTACAGAGAGAGGAAATTATAATGGACAGTTCATGGGTCTCCAATGCATCTTCACCCTGGCAAGTGGGTCTTGAATATACGATAGCCGAATTCCGTGAACTGAGAGCCCAATTACAATCTATTCCTACTAGAGAGGATGTGGAAGCGTACGTCTCACGCCTAGAGTCAGCATACAGAGCAGAGATCTGCTCCGTCCGCCAAGATGTCCACCATTTGGGAGAGAGGGTCTCAACGACAGAAGGCGATGTGGCGTCCCTTGCTGATAAAATGGAGTGCCATGAATCTGCCCCGGTCACCGTATCTCACCAGTTACATTTCCTAATGGACTCTCTAGATGATGTTGAGAACAGGATCGTAGGAACAACATCCGCTATTGAGGCCTTCCTGAGGATATAGAGCCCCCTCAATTAGAGGTGACTGTGCGAAGCATCTTTAACAACCTATGAGAGGCCCCGCCTGATCCCCATTAGAGATGGACAGATGTCAAAGGGCCCTTGACCCACAGTCTAGGGACCCAGACCGACCGTGTAACATAGTGTGCAGAATTCACAAATTCCAACTGAAGCAAGCCATAATGAGGGGAGCCTGCGAGTGGCGAGATATAGAACATGAGGGGACACAGCTACAAATATTGCCAGACTTATCCAGATTCACACTGGCTAAATGACGGGCACTTCGCCCTCTGTTGGAGGAGCTTTGCTGCTGGGACATTGCATACAGCTGGGGGTTCCCCTTTTGCTTCCAAGTTCGCCACAGAGGAATCTTGAGAGAGCTGGGACACCCAGAAGATGCCCCGACCTTTTGCGAGATGCTCTGCCTCCCGGTTCCTGATATTATTATAAGTTGGCCAACTCTAGTAATATGTTCCTGCTGATTATTCGTAAATGGTTTCCCATAAATTTACACAATGGCCATTGTTGCCATGTGGTGGGCTGGGGGCGCATTTCAGAGTGGTCTCTCCGCTAGTAGAAAGCGTGTCTCCAATCGGGGGGCCTAGGACTGACCTTAGGTCAACCCATGGGCAGTTTCTAGTTTTTTTTTATCCTCCCCCATTTTTCTGTTTCTTGAGGGCAGGGGAGGTGGGTGCACTCTGACTGATCAGTGATTTTTGTCCCACTGAGAGGTACGCCGATACTGTGGTTCGGGGAGAACTACACTTCAGTGTTTTATTTTTGTTGGATTGTTTGCTGTTTGTTGTTTTTCCCTTCCCCTTTCTCTTTCTAAAATTACTACCTGCTCCTGTTTCTCCTCTCACCTTTCTAGCTTGGGGTGAGATCCAGGTGACAGTCGCCTATTAGTGGACCTCTACTCCTCGCTCCTAGGGGTCGAACCTTACTTATAACTGTCTTTCTGGCTCCCCCCTTGCTCGCTTTCTGTGACTCTTGCCTGACATCATAGGTGGCCTCTGTTGTGCTGCTGCTGCTGTCTTTAACTATGGCTAAATTAAATTTCTGCTCCCTAAGTGTCCGGGGCCTCAACGTGGCACAAAAAAAGAAGTCAGATATTGTATCAAATGCATAAACTGAAATCACATCTTATTCCTACAGGAGACGCACTTCCATGCAGGGCACATTCCGGCTTTGAGGGACCATCATTTCGCGGCATGGTACCACAGCAGAACCCGGCAACCAAGTCGAGAGGAGTGTCAATAGTGATATACAGAGCAGTACCACACAAGGTGTTGGATGCAGTGACCGATTCGGAGGGGCGGTTTGTCTTCTTGAAGATCCGAATGTGGGGTAAGCTCCTCACTCTCGCAGCGTGGTACCTCCCCAATCAGAGTCCTGCACAACTGGGTAGAGCCATGTTGGGCAGGTTGGCGTATTTTGCGGAGGGGGTGGCAGTGCTAGAGGCCGACTTTAATTTCCCATTAGATTCCGAGAGAGATTGCTCATCAGGGCGGGCGTCTGTCTCCGCTTCACAGCTTCGCCTGTTCCACAGGGCCCTTAGACAGCTAGAACTGATGGACATCTGGAGTGTGACTCACCCCTCAGAGTGAGACTACTCTTATTTCTCCCCGGCACACCAATCACACAGCCGTATTGATCTTATAGTCATGAGCCATCACGCCCTAACTTGGATTCCGGAGGCATCCATTGGGTCAGCAATCTGGTCAGATCATGCCCTGGTTCTTCTCACTTTAACGGTTCCGGGTGCCCCAGAGAGGCTTTGGTAGTGGAGGTTGAACGACAATCTCCTAAACGATCCGTTGTGCTGGGCGGACTTGCGTAGCACCATTGAAAATTTCCTTACTGACCACTCTGCTGACACAACCTCTAAAGCGGTCCAATGGGAAGCACTTAAATGTGTACCGAGGGGGGTCATCATCAAAAATGGGACATGCCTAAAACAGGAGAAAGCGGCCAAAAATATTTCTCTACTACACAAAGTAGCAAGCCTGGAGAAACTGTTCCGCCAGTCAGGAACCCCATCCACACAAAACGAGCTGCTGAATGCAAGAGAGGAACTGAGACATCTCCTTGACCAAAAATATTTGCGGTTTAGGAATAGTATGAAACGCTACTCGTACAAACACGCTAATAAATGCAGATGCGTGCTTTCTCCGTAATAAATCTAACCACACATACGTACCTCACATAGCAGACAGTACAGGCCAAAAGAGGCATGACCCCAGGGAAATCGCAGAAGCTTTTAGGGCTTACTACCATGGCCTCCATAATATACAGGGCCAATAGGCTGATATGAACCCCGCCAACCGGAAAGTTAAGATTGATGATTCTATACAGTGAATGGTCCTCCCGAGTATCTCGGCACAGACTAGGGAGTCCTTAGATTTGGAGTTCAGGGCTGAAGAAATTAGCGAGGCTTTCAAGACCTCCAGTTATCGCCCCATTTCGCTTCTCAATCTAGATGTTAAGCTGTTTTCCAAGGTGCTAGCGGGCAGACTGGCTCCCATTCTACCGGCCCATATTCACAACGATTAAGTGGGATTTATAAAAGGACGGGAGGCTAGGGAAAATACTAATAAGACCATCCTCCTGATTAGTCAGGCCCAACGGTTGCCGCAGCCATTCTGTCTCCTCTCAGTGGACATGGAGAAGGCCTTCGATTGCGTTAGCTGGGACTTCCTAGGGGGCTTGCTGACACACCTGGGCCTGGGGCCACAGATTTTGAACTGGACTATAGCACTATATGGGAATCCTTCTGTCTGACCCGGTACCTATTAGGAACGGAACGAGACAGGGCTGTTCTTTATCCCCTCTCCTAGGACTGAGGAGCAATCCGGATGTGCAGAGTTTGCAGATTGGGACCCAGTTCTGTAAGAGTGCTTTATATGCAGATGATCTTCTCCTATTTATATTTCAGCACCATATCTTATTTCCAGTGATTCAAGGAATTTGCTAATTTTGGTCACCTGAGTAATTTCAAAGTCAATTTGCACAAATCAGAGGCCATGAATATCTCTTTCCCACCCAGTGAGGTAGGTCACCTAGCAGACCAATTCGATTTTAAATGGCGTTCAGCCTCCATCCAATATATTGGGGTGCATATAGCAGCAGATGTTTCATCTTTATTTAATCTTTATACCACCTTAACTATGTTCCTCTACCAGAAAGGGTGACAAAGGAACTGAAGGGGTACGCTGTTAAACAGTTGAGCTGGTTTGGGCAAATAAATGTGTTGAAAATGGATGTGACCCCAAAATTTCTATACCTTTTCCAGACCCTGCCAATTAAGTTACGGGTACAATATTTTAAACGGATTCAACAAGTGTCTCTCAGATTTGTGTGGGGAGGGAGAAATAGCCGCTTCAGCTACCAGGCTATGTCACGCTTAAAGCCCAGGGGAGGAGTGGGTCTCCCAGATCTCAAAATATATTACTCAGCCACGGTCCTCACCAGACTGGTGGACTGGCATCATCATGAAATCTCAAAGCAGTGGGTGGATTTGGAGGCAGCTCTGATCTGGCCTCACCTGTGACTACTGCCATGGATCCGGAGGGAGGATAGGCCCACAGCCTTACCTCATACTCCGCTGACACTAAACTGTTTGGACATGTGGTACAGATTGACGACCAGAGGGGAAGTAGCAATCTGCAGGGGAGCTCTGACCCCAGGGCAGGAAAGACGGAGCTTCTTGGGTTGGCGAGAGAAAGAGGACACATGGTGTTGTCAGATAGTGGTCTCTGGGGGTCTCCAATCATTTAATGAACTATGGGCGTCTTGACTGGAGCAGAGACTACTATGGAAGGAGTATCTCCAGCTATCCTCGTTCAGGGTGACCTGTTTGGGGTCATGTCCCTTTGGGTACCCACCTGAGCCCATCAAGAAATTGTTTCTGAGAACCTATCCCCCGTTTCGGGTCCTCTCTCAGAGCTATAGAATCATTCTGCAAAGGCTCACTCAGGGCCTCCAGCGGTATGTTGGGGGTTGGAAGAGGGATCTGGCTGTGGAGGTGCAAGACTCTGATTGGGAGAGGGCCTTCACGTTCGTGCATAAATTACCTTTGGCCTGCGCTGTGCAGGAGAAAAACTTTAAGCTCCTCTCCAGATGGTACAGATGCCCTGATGTGATTCACCGCATATTTCCTTGAGTACCGGAGGACTGCTGGAGATGCAGGTCTGAGCGTGGTACCATGCTGCACATCTGGTGGGACTGCCCACTTGCTCAGCCTTTCTGGAAAAAGGTATTTGAGCTATACGAGGGGGCATTGCATTGCACGCGGAGGTCACCCCGCAGTTGGTGCTGCTGTCAATTATCCCTGGCCCATTTGCCACTATCAAAAAGGTTTTTTTTGCGACATTTCCTCACTGCGGCCAGAGCAGTGATCCCGCACCATTGTTGGAGCAATTCCGCTCCCTCAATCCTGGAATTTGTTCAGGAACTGAACCAGCTAATGTACATGGAGGAGCTGGGTGACGAAGGTTCCAGGGGGTTTCCGTTGAGTGGTCGTGCCTGGGTGTTATGGAATTCGTACCGCGATTCGCCGCAGTTTCAGATGGCGGTGGGATGGTAGTGGGGTGGGTACTGAGAGGAGGGGCTAGAACAGAGCTGTAACTCAGATGTGGCAGAGCAGAGTGCAGGGCAGCTACAAACAGTGTGCCATAAGAGGTCCCTATCCCTCTACCCCTTAGTAACTTTCTCTCCCCTTGTGGTCTTATCTCCTTTTCTTTTCCAATTTTTTTCCCTAGTTACCCTTTGTTTCTTCTAGTATATCCTGATGTTGGTCTTTAATTTGTGTTTTTACGGGTTAAGCCAGTTGAAAACTGAATTGTTTTAGCAGGCACGTGACCGTGTCGGTTTCGAGGGCCTGGCGTCATGCTTTAATATTCGCTGTATGCAGCCCCTTAAGTGGCACTGGAGGAATTTTCAACAGATGCTTTTGTTATCTTGATTGCTGCGACACCTGTTTTCAAAATTTCCAAACCAGTATTGCGGTCCAGCGCGACCTGCTGTAATCTGGAAGTTTCTTTTGACTATATATGTGTTTAAATGTGTGAAAATTTCAATAAAATATATTAGACATAAATATTGCCGTCACCATATAATAGTCAGATGTCAGAATGACACAGTGATATTGTTTACATTGTAATTAGCTCCAGGCATCACAGGTGACGTCTCCTCTGATGATGTCTGTGGTGAAGTCCGCTTTCCTTTTTCTTCTCTTTCCGGGTCCAAGCTATCATGACCAGCCACAACTGGTCTCTGCCCACTCTTCCCAACCTGTTGCTACCTCTAATGCCCCTCTCAATGCCCCCCATACAGTGACCCTCTCAATGTTACGAGAAAGTAATTGGTGGATTCCCATTAACACCATAAGGATACCAGAGGTGACATTCATGGCATATGTTGTTAAAAGTAAGATCACACGTAACAGCTACAGCATGGCCGAAAAGGGCACCAACATGCAGTTTTATTGCAAAACAGCAGTTTGCAAACTGAGTTTTAGTGGTCGTTTGGTTTTCCAGGTGAACAGCAGTTTTACCAATAAAACCATATACGCTGTAGAAAGCAATTTGAAAACCGTACTAATTTGCCGTAAAAGCCAATGTCAGAGCGGTTTACCTGTGACCTTACCATTATGAAGGTTCCTTGTTTCGGAGAGTCTGCTGGCTGGTCTGTCAGTGCATGTAAATATCACGCAGCTAGCCAATGCATATACAGTATATAAATAAACAAGCTAGTTTCTATATGGAAGTATAGATTGGCTTAGATGCGGCATGCTGCCTTTCTGCTTGCCATGCAGGTGGATGGGTGGGAGCCATTCCTGCTCAGAACCCATCAGGGTCTTCATCTGTTACCTTGTGGGCCAGTCTGAGCCTTTCTATAATGCTAAAAAAGTGTCTATTTTGCTTTAAGTTATACAATCAAATACGTAGCCTGAAGGAGAACAAAAGGTCCCAAATGTTGCTACACGCAAAAACATTTTCTTGGAACCCCTGTGAAACTACAGTAAAGAGTTTTATTTGCATTGAAGTCTGTGGTGCAGATTTTCTCTCTGTTTCCAAGAGTAGACTGAGAACTGGACGCTAGAAATTGGGCATGCGGGATGAATATTTGCATATATGGAAGGAATTTCATAGCAAATTTGGGGTGCTTTTTGTCTTTAAGCCTTTCAGGAAAATGAAACATTTTAGGCTGAACCTATATATAATTGGAAAAATTGTAATTTTCCATTTTAATGGCCCAGTGTTTACAAAATTCTCCAAACAACTGTGGGGTGAAAATGCTCACTACATCCCTATTGATTTTCTTGAGGGATGTAGTCTCCAAAATGGAGTCACTTTTCAGGTGATCCACTGTTCTGGGTACTTCAAGGGCTTGGGAAAGCACCTCAAAAGTTATCAGACTTTGTAAATGTTTTGAAAGCTATGCAAGATGCTGTTTTTAAAATGGGGTGATTTATGGAGGTTTCTAATACATAGGCCCCTCAAAGTCACTTCAGAACTAAATTGGTCCCTTAAAAATAGGTTTTGGATATTTCGTTCAAAATTAGAAAAAAAGCTGGTAGCACTCGCATTTTTCCTACCTGCACCTGCAAGCACAGGTGCAGCAATTACCATTACGGCACCAGCATTAAGGGTGCTTGTGTAATAGTAGCCGTAGAATGAACAAAGCGATCCAGTGTGGAAACAGTTGCCTGGCACCGGCCCAACAACTTAGAAGTGAGAAGATAACTGTACAACGGGAGTTTTCTTGTTGATCGTAACAAATGAATTTTATGATGGCGAGCTCCGCAGGTACTGATTCAGCAGTGTAGCTTCAAACTATTAGGGCTCTAGCACACTGGCAAGAGTGATATCGGGATGTGATTCATGGCCCGATATAGCCCTCTCAATCCTTCTGAAGACCCCCGAATGCAAGGTGTTTTCACAAAGAAGCAGCCTCGCATCCCTGCGGGTGTTCCCTTCATTCCTGCCATGGTTGTCACAGCCACAGCAGGAGATGGCAATTTTCTTACACCGTTTTCAATGGGGCCGGCGCTGCTGCCAGCGGCCCTGTTAAAAACATGTGGGAACCCCTGGATGCGACAGCTTCACATCCCTTGCGAGGCTGAAGGAATCCCCCGCCACAGCTGTCACAGCTGCGGTAGGATATCACAATGTTCTCCAATTATTTTCATTGGGGCCGGTGCTACTGCTGCCGGCGCCATTGAAAATAATACACAATATCGCAAAAAGAAAGGAAATGCTGCAATTTTTATTTTCACACAGCATCGCAGGAGTAAAAACATCACAAATACGAATGAAACCATTGAAAATCAGTGGTTCCATAATCATGCATTTTCACTCACTCTCACGGCACAAGAAAATCATACAATTTTCTCGCCAGTATAAAGGAGCCCTAACATCTCCACCATGCTTTATACTTGCATAACCAGCTGTACATAAACATGGCGCAAACCTCTTTCATATCTGGAATTCTTGAAAATTTGCTTCACAACAGAATACCCCTTTAGCTATTTCTGTATGGTAAAGGTTTCCTCCTGGCACGCCACCCATGGAGATCCCATTTGTGCAGCTTCTTTCTGATGACAGACTTCTGCACTTTTACATCAGTATTGGTGAGAGCTTCTTGTATTGTAGAGCCAATTCTAATTTGCATAAGTATTAGTATGTTGACAATGTATCCAGCGCTGCGTCGTTTGGTAGCCTAATCATTTCCAGGAAACCACTTACCAGAAATAAAGTGTAATGGAAGTGGGTGCAGCACCTATATTGTAACAATGCAAGAAGATTATCTTCTTTGTGTGAGCACTAGATCATGTTTCCAGCTTCTACTTTGCTAGGAGATGACAAACATAGAATGGTTGCTCTTTGAGATGTAACACTAACCCATAGTATTACCTTTCAACATATCAGGTGTTTGCCAATCTTACCAAGTCTAGACTCCAACATGAAAGGAAATGTGTTCTTTTTGTGGTATAAGCAGTGGCAGGCACAAACTGCTGATGACAACTGTTCAATAGATTACAGTAATTTGTATACGGGAAAATACAGGATAGACGCAGAGATCTTGTCTTCCTTGCATGCTGCATCACAAGGGGGGAGGGGGGGCAACCACTGTGATCTCAAGAACAGGGCACACTGAATGCCCCTTGTGAATAAAGCGGCAGTGTCCATGCTCAGCCGCCTCTCCATTCACTTCTGTAGGTTGGAGAGAGATAGGTAGCCAAGCACATAGTCCTCCCTCCGTGCCGTAGAAGTGAATGGATCGGCAGTTGAGTATGCACACTAGTACTGCATTCTCAGGATGGCTGGGGATCCCAGTGGTCAGACCCCCGGCGATCAGCCATATATTCCCTATCCTGTTGATAGAGGTTAAATGTCTTTAGTAGGAAAACCCTTTTAAAGGGAATCTGTCAGCTACTTTTAGCCCTATAAGCTAAGTCTATGGGCTAAGAGTTGGTGACCCACTGAGTCAAGGGATGTAAGTCTTATACTTAACTTCCCCTCCGTTCCCCCCAGTGTTAGAGCTCATAGCCACCGCTGCAATGCGTTGAACAGTGTGCCAAGTAGTCCTCCATTATAATTTTAAAACAGGCGGACTAGTTAGCGCGCTGCTGAATGCATTCAGTGGTGGTTTTGAGCGCTGACACCGAAGGAACGGAGGGGAAGGGAAGTGTAAAAGTATAAAACTTACATACCCGGACTCACTGGTATAAGTAGCTAAAAGTAGCTGATAGATTCCCTTTCGGCCTGTTTCACACAAGTGACAAAGTCGTGCGATTTTTCTCACGTTGCGACATTGATTGGCGGTGAATGATCGAGCACTGGCTGTGATTGGCTGACACTTGATACAATCACAGCTCTTACTTACATAGCACTGACGGCGGGGGATGACAGAGCTGAGCAAAGAGGACGGCGGGGGATGATAGCGGAGAGAATTCAAGCAGCCTGCCGCACCGCCGCCGGAGACACAGACACCGGCTGGGATGTGAGTATGGAGGGTTTTTTTTAAGCCTTCCCTCACGTGAGTATAAGTGGTAATTAAGAGATAACTTTAATGTCCTATTTCACTGCATCAAGTGTTATTTTTTGCATTTGGGAAACGTTGTAACAAATATACTTCAAAGTTAAAGTCATGTTAAACTTGTAATAGTAGTTCGCAGCCACATATCATAAGGCTGCCTGTCCACGGGCGTAGCGAGCCGCCGCTGGGGAGCAGGAGACAGTTGACGGTGGAGAATCGTGGCAAATTGCAGCATGCTGCGATTTGAATCCCACGAGCGCAGAATCGCCATGATTCTCTGCTCGTGGACAGCGGGACTGTGCTTTCCATAGCAAGGCTATGAAAAGCGTGCACTGCGTTACCCGCGGCCGGATTATCGCCGCAGATAACGCAATGCAAAAGCTCCCGTGGACAGGCAGCCTAAGACAGTGTTACACTATTAGGTCATGGTACTCATTAGACTAAATTTCAATGAGGGCAATATATAAACTGTAATATATATGCATACTGTATGAGCTGTAGTAGATGAGGACATTGGGGGTTATCAAGAAAATATGAGAAACACATATCTGCATTTGAAAAAACTGCCATGCTAAGTTACCTGGGAGTTTGAAGGGGTTTTCCCACTAAAGTAAGTTTATAGCATATTGTTAGGAAATAATTTGCTGATTGATGAGGGTCTGACCTCTGGGACCCTTAACAATCATTAAACAAAGAGGTTTTGCTAGCACTGCAGTCAATCAGGCCCCTCCAGACTTTTTCTGCTCACTGTGCCACTTCCAACCCAGTGCTGTGCATATAGAGTCCTGCAACTGTGCCCTAACTCTAGTGATTGTGAGAGTCCCAGAGAGCGGACCATCACTGATCAGCAAGTTTTAGCACAGAACATTTCCAATGGCCCATATGCATAATCCGCAACACTCACCTGAACATCTACCTAACAGAATTCACTGACCTGCTATACCACAATTCATCAGCACAGGCTAACCTGGGGAGTGGAGTCGTGTCTTCATCCCTAAAGTCAGGTGGCAATGATACCAGGGAGCAGATGATATACAAAGTCACAGATATGGACAAAGGTCAGACTGAGAAGTTAGAAGCTGGGAAGTCACAATCAGAAAGAAGGGTAGATATGGGGATAAGCAAGCAATCAGGGCCATGAATGTCCAGGAATGCAGTAAATAAGGGCTTGAGGCAGGTAAAAGGACACTCAGGCTGGGCTCACATGGGCGGACTAGATTCCGGTAGTGAGCCTGGTGGGCGACCCTGTGTATCTTATTTTCTTGCATTGCAGATGACCACAGCGGCTTGCCGTCAATCATGTGCCGTGCAATTTTTTTTTCTTTTGACTGCTTGTATTTCCTGCGCCGTTGCTTAGGGGTGACACGGGTACCCGCGGCCCATACGCAATGTGAACTGCGTATGAGTGGCAGGTCGGACGGCCTCCGTTGACTTCATTGGAGGCCGTCCACGCGGAATCCGCTTCAAAATAGAGCATGCTGCGAATTTTTCCTCCGCTCACTCGCAATTTGTGTTCGCAAGTGTGAGCAAAAAAGTGATTTTACATGCTTTTCAATGCCTGCGTTTTGCTGCAGCTACTCTGTGTGGATGTCGATTGTGGATTCCGCCCGTGTGAGCCTAGCCTCAGGCTGTGTTTGTTAGGTAAACTGTTTATTTTTTTATTAACATTTTTTCATACAGAGTAAAACATAGGAGGAGGACATAGGGAAGGACGGACCAAAAAAAAAAAAGCGGGGGGAACGGGGGGAAATTGGGGGGGGGGGGGGGGAATTATATATAACAAACCAAACAAAACATCGGAGGTACAGTTCCATTTTCCGTATACATCATTATCTTATACAAATTATTTACAAGACAAACATTATTGTGTGGAGAGTTGTGACAGGGGTTGTGTGTTTGTAGGAGGATTGGCGGCTATGTGTGTGTAGTTGACTAGGGGGTGATTGGGGAAATTAGGGAGAGGGCGTCTTGCTGCCCTTAAGTTCGGACTACCTTATCTGTCTGACTGAAGGTCTCTTGCCGCGTACCACTCCGCATCCAGAATTCTGATCATTAAAGGGGTTCTGTCATTAAAAACAAAAAATTTTATACTTACCTATTGCTCCCCAGGCAGCCTGCTTACCTCTTCTTCTTATCCCAAATCTTCTCCTGGAGCCGCTTGTCAATTCGGTCACGTGACCTCCAGCACCCGATTTTCTTCCATCCGGTCAAAAAGCGTACACTGCCTACCTTCCGCTTCCTTCAGGTCAATGTACGCATACGTCACTAGTGACGTGTGCGTACATTGTCTTGTGAGGAAGCGCGGAATGAAGGTAGCCGCGCGAGACAACGGCACGACTGCGCACGCGCGAGACAGCGGCACACGACTGCGCATGCGCGAGACAGCGTCGCGCTCGCGCTCGCCTGGGAGCACTTTACACGTGCACACTCTCTGCCAATAGAAATGTATCCCTGACACTGTTGTCAGGCAGAATACATTTCTATTAGCCAATGGAAATGCAAGCTTCTGCTGCCTCTCGGCCAATAGAAATGTATCCCTGACACTGTTGTCAGGCAGAATATATTTCTATTAGCCAATGGAAATGCAAGCTTCTGCATATAAGCATATATATATTTTATTTATATAAATATATATATATATAAATAAAAGTATATATATAAAAAAGCATATATGTGTGTGCATATATAAATATATGCATATATATATATGTGTGTGCATATATAAATATATGCATATATATATGTGTGTGCATATATAAATATATGTATATATATATATATATGTGTGTGTGCATATATAAATATATGCATATATATATGCATATGCATATATATATATATGCATAAATATATATATATATGCATATATATATATGCATATATATATACGCATATATATATATACACATATATATGCATATATACATATATATATATATATACATATATATATATATATATGCATATATACATATATATCTGCATATATATACATATACATATATATATATATATGCATATGTGTATATATATATATGTATATATGCATATATGTGTATATATATATATATGTGTATATATATATATATGTATATATATATATATGTATATATATATATATATGTATATATGTGTATATATATATATATATATGTATATATATATATATGTATATATGCATATATATATATTTATGCATATATATATATGCACATGCATATATATATATGCATATATATATATATGCACACACATATATGCTTTTTTATATATATATATATATATAAAAATAAAAGTATATATATAAAAAGCATATATGTGTGTGCATATATAAATATATGCATATATATATATGTGTGTGCATATATAAATATATGCATATATATGTGTGTGCATATATAAATATATGCATATATATATATATATATATATATGTGTGTGTGCATATATAAATATATGCATATATATATGCATATGCATATATATATGCATAAATATATATATATGCATATATATATATATATGCATATATATATACGCATATATATATATACACATATATATATATATGCATATATACATATATATATATATACACACATATATATATATATGCATATATACATATATATATCTGCATATATATACATATACATATATATATATATATATATGTATATATGCATATATGTGTATATATATATATATATATGTATATATATATATATGTATATATGCATATATATATATTTATGCATATATATATATGCACATGCATATATATATATATATGCACACACATATATGCTTTTTTATATATATATATATATATATAAAAATAAAAGTATATATATAAAAAGCATATATGCATATATATATATATATATATTTATATGCATATATATGCTATCTGTATCTGTCTACCCGTCTGTGTCTATCCGTCTGTATTTATCCGTCTATCCGTCTGTATTTATCCGTCTACATTTATCTCTCTATGCATCTGTATTTATCCATCTATCCGTCTGTAATTATCCATCTGCCCGTCTATCCATCCGCGTCTATTCATCTATATGTTTATGTGTATATACACACATATATCTATCTAGCTTTATTTGTCTGTGTGTGTGTATATGGCGGTTTCAGGCGAATGTAATTTTCTTCCCTTATGCGGCCATGATTGTCACGGCCGTATATTGGGACAAAACTAAGCCTATGATTACTGTGGTTTCTCTCTCGTTAATACTTGACCGAGAAAATATAGGACCTCCCCTATGAATACTATGTGCGTGAAAGATCAGGCGGCCGCCGTATTCCCACCATTTATTTTGTTTCTTACAGTTGCTCTTACAGCGGTGTGTTTGTTTGTTTGTATGTATGTATGTATGTGTATATATATGATACACACATACGCACATCACAAGGCATTGTTCTTACAAGGCGCACTGCACTGCCAGACACACTCGCATATTTGCCATGCAAGATATTGGTTTGAGTTTCTCGGGCTGATATAGTGCTCACTTGTGTAAAATCAGCCACAGAGAATGAATTTAACATCACCAAAGACATAAAGCTATACATTGCCCTCTATTGTCAGCATGCTGTTATCCTGACCCCCAAGTGTCAATGCATAATGCATCCCAAGTGGCAGCGTGCCCACCCATATCACGTCTTGTATCCAAGCTAGAGGCGATACAACAGGGTCCTAGAACGTCCATGCCCGTCCGTTTCGCATTTTGAATCCAAGCTAGAGGTAGTACAACAGGGTACTAGAATCTCCATGTCCACCCGTATCACATCTTGTATCCCAGCTAGAGGTGGTACAACGGGATACTAGAGCCTCCATGCCTGCCTGTATCACATCTTGTATCGAAGCTAGAGTTGGTACAACGGGATACTAGAGCCACCATGCCCGCCTGTATCACATCTTGTATCCAAGCTAGAGGTAGTAAACAGGGTACTAGAGTATCCATGCCCGCCCATATCACATCTTGTATCCAAGCTAGAGGTGGCCCAACAGGGTACTAGAGCCTCCATGCTCCCCGTATCACATCTTGTATCTAAGCTACAGGTGGTACAACAGGGTACTAGAGACTCCATGCCTCCCCATATCACATCTTGTATTCAAGCTAGAGGCGGTACAACAGGGTCCTAGAGCCTCCATGCTCCCTGTATCACATCTTGTATCTAAGCTACAGGTGGTACAACAGGGTACTAGAGCCTCCATGCCCCAAGTATCACATCTTGTATCTAAGCTACAGGTGGTACAACAGGGTACTAGAGCCTGCATGCCCGCCTATATCACATCTTGTATCCAAGCTAGAGGTGGTACAACAGGGTACTAGAGCCTGCATGCCCCCTGTATCACATCTTGTATCCAAGCTAGAGGCGGTACAACAGGACATACATATATACATACAATAAGACCAGCTTTATACAGATGTAAGTGCAGTTGCGCACACTTTTGTGCACTTTTTTGACTCTCTGAGGGCAGCCGCACATGGGTGTAAGCGTGGAACGTACATGTCCTATGCAGTGTGTAGATATATTACTATACATATTATATGTGTGTGTGTGTGTGTGTATGTATGTGTATATATATATATATATACACACATCTTGATACATATACGCATAGATAAATGTATATATACATACACTCATACAATACATTGCATGGGGAATATTCCTGTTTTTACCATGTGGAGTGACTACTGTGAGTGATTTTTATGAGTGACTGCTTTGAGTGGCTACTGTGAGATTGCAGGGAAGATCTGGAGGCCCTTGGGAAACTCTGGGTGTTCAGAGACCCAGGGAGAAACACTAGCAGATTTTGGTAGACTGCAGGCAGGACTATTCACTGCACTGGATGGGCGGAAGTAGCTTTGTGAGGGCGGAAGTGGTCAGCACAGCAAGGGGTGCTGGGAGATGACCTCCTAGCAGGAAGGGCTGAAGATGTAAACAGAGCATGGAGGTGAAAAATGGAGCCTAGGTAAGTACTACTTCTGAAAAAAACGTTTTATATGTGTTATTTACCACAGGTTGTGCCAGCGGGGCAGATTTACTGGAGAAAAAAAATACAGATTGTAATGACAGAACCCCTTTAAGGGTTGGATGTCATGTAATCCACCCAAGCCGCCCAAAAGGATAAGCTAGGGGGCTTGGTAGTAAGTCTGCGCATATAAGCCTCCTCTAAGTGGAAGGTGCGATTCACTGAATTTCTCACCTCCAGAATAAAGGGGGCCTCTTTTGATCTCCAATATCTGGTGAGATATGCAAGAATGATATGCGAGGCAAGAGCCCGGTGGAAGGGGGACAGATTGTTAGTGTTCAAGAAACAAAGGGCCAGTGCCGGGTCCGGGGATACAAACTGGTGTGTGACTGAGTAAATAAAGTCAAATACAGTGTTCCAGAAAGATCGTATGACTGGGCACGACCACCACATGTGGAAGTCGGTGCCTTTCGCACCACATTCTCTCCAACATGTCTCCGGGACCTCTTTGTTCATTCTAGATAACCTTGCTGGGGTCAGGTACCATTGGAGGAAGATTTTTTGGGATGTCTCCCAGTGGGCGATGCTGTGTGATATTTTTTTAGTCCAAGCAAGTGCACGGGTCCACTCCTCCAGGTTGTAATGTTGTTTAAGATCAGTTTCCCAAAGTGACATATCGACTGACTTGTGTTGTGTTATCTGCGAAAATGAGTTCTTGTAGAAGAATGATATGCCTCTGGGAGTGCCCGCAGGGAGTGAGAAAAAAATGAAAGCCGCATTGGGAAACATTGGTTTATGGATGTCGAGGGATTGTAGTGCGTATCTTAATCTCAGGTATGAAAAACCCAATTTGCTCGGGAGGTTAAATACTTTACTTAATATGGGGAAATCCATTATGGCTCCTTCGTCACAGAGGTCTCCTATTTTCCTGACCCCACAAGACTCCCAACTTCCGTATTCGAAATCTGGGAGAATGGAGGAGAGGAATCTCAAGGGAAGAGCCGTAGCCGAGACCTTGTCTGAGACCGAAGAGGTCAGTTGGTTCCAAATCTGGACCGATACCTGTTGACTTGGGAGCACATGTGTCTGCAGAGGTGGTGGTCTGACTCCCAGCAGGGAGATCAAGGGGGCACCCAAGCTTGCAGTTTCTATAGCCGCCCATTTTTTGTGGGATGGTAAACTGTTTTTAAATCCTCCACTCAAATGATGTCATCACTGAGGGTCAGTTCCCTTACAGACCATCAACTGCCGTTTAGGGTGGCTTTACACGGAGCAAGCAATTCTGAGTAATAGCTGTTATGGGTCCCATCAGGGTACTAAATAAGAAATTGTTCAATAGTTACTATTCTCTTTGTTTCAGCTCACTGAAAATACAGCAACTAGTGAGTGATTCTCACTAAGTGTAAACAGGCAGTCGTTCAAGTTTGAAGGACTACCTCTTCACAGTGAATGGAGGTAGTTGGCTTGAAGAATTCTCTGGTGCGCTCCACCTTCATTCATTGAAGACTATCACTCCTGTGTGTAAGCACATGGGTAATAGTCGCCCCGTGTAAAGTAACCCTAGAGAGTGCTTTCTGCTGTGCTATTGACCTCCCAAGTGTATTTCAAAGTCTTACAAAACATACATGGATGTCTTGGCTCCCACTGCCAACAAGTTCTTCTGAAAATGCTGAACCGTAAATGTCACTTCAAAGTTTACCTTTCCATCACTTTGAAAACATCGGCTTTTATAATTAGAACTTTTTTTTTTCCACCATAAACTATTTTTAGTAATACAGTAATATCTGAAAATATTTGTAAGAAGGAAGGAAATGGTTTAATTACTGGAGGTGTAATCTGTCTTTTAAGATAGCGGTGTCTCAGAGCATGAAAAGCGTGTAAATATATTCAGTTACATAGGGCAAGACCGCATTCAACAAGCGTGGGATGATGTACACCTGTGCGGGGGGGGACTGAACACACATCTGCACTTATCCCTTCCTGTTGTCCTTAGATTTCATTAGCTTTAGCTGCAATTCTCCAACAAACAAAAGTATTATACTTTTGTGCTGATCCACAAATCTTGGTGATAATCTGCGGTCAGATAATGATCTAGAAACAAGGGGTTTACAGTACGGTGCAGAATATTTTCCACACCTGCCTAAAAGTTTTGCAAAGTAAAAATGCTTTCAAGAACAGAAGTATTAATAGTTTATTTTTGTCAATTAACAAAATGCAAAAAAAAAGGAACAAAAGCGAAATCTAAATCAAATCAATATTTGGTTTGCCCACCCTTTTCTTTTAAAACAGCATCAGTTCTAGGTACACTTGCACACAGTTTTTGAAGCAACTTATTCCAAACATCTTGGAGAACTAAGCACAGATCTTCTGTGGATGTAGTCTTGCTCAGATCCTTCTGTCTCTTCATGTAATCCCAGACAGACTTGATGATGTTGAGATCAGGACTCTGTCAGGGCCATATCATCACTTCCAGGACTCCTTGTTCTTCTTTACGCTGAAGATAGTTCTTACATTGGCTGTATGTTTGGGGTCATTGTCCCTCCGCACAATGAATTTGGAGCCAATCAGATGCCTCCCCGATAGTACCGCATGACAAATAAATATCTGCTATATTCCTTAGCATTGAAGCCATTATTAACCCCTTAAAAACATGGCCCTTTTTTTAAATTCATTTTTGTTTTTTCCTCCCGCCTTTTAAAAAGTCATATCTTTTTTATCTATCCAGCGCTGTCGCTGTCTGAGGGCTTGTTTTATCTGGGACGTCTTGTATTTTTTAACGGCTCTCTATTTTTCTCTAACTGAAAAACTTTTTAAAAATTCTAAGCGGAGGGGAACGGAAAAAAAACGAAATTCTGCTATCTTTGAGTGCGTCTTGTTTCTACGATGTATACACTGCAACAAAAATGACATCAAACTTTATTCTATGGGTCAGTATGATTACTACGATACCAAACTTATATAGTTGTTTGTTTTCTTGCTGTACTGCTTTTATTTTTGTCAATGATATTTAATTTTTTTAAATTATTTTCTGTCGGCATCTTCTGCGCGCAATAATTTTTTATACCGAATATGTATTTTTGTTTTAGGATTTAAATTATTCTATTATAAATATGGCAAAAGGTTTTGTTTTTTTTAACTTTCACAGTTTTTTTTTAACCCTTTCCAATCCACTGTCTGACCTCTAAAGACATTATGATTTAAGGCTGTACAGCCACGATGTTGGAAGACATCCGTCAGGGTTCTCTTACTGTATATTGCCAGCCTCATTGCTGACAGAGCCTATCCAATGTATCGCCTCATGCAGTACTGGCTTTAGCCAGCAGATAGCGCCGTTGTATAACGGCAGAAAAAGAGTAAGCCCCCTAGGAAAACAGGATACAAATTGGATTGGAAAGGGTTAATAATTAGTAAAACGTTTTAAAACTTATTTTAACTTTTTTTTTAGTCCCCAGAGGGTACAGAACATGCGATGCTTTGATTGCTCCTGCAGTATAATGTAATGCCATACCGCGGTCTGACAGGCACACTATCAAGCCTTGCCATAGGCATTTTAGCTATAAAAAGGCCCCCGGCTGCCATGACACCCTGTGATCTCTAATGGACCCCCGAACATCAATCGGAGGATTTAAATGCCGCTGTCAGACTTGACAGCTCTCTCTCTGCTTCTCCTCTCTCCTGCCTGGCACTTTATTTTTCTCCTTGTCACTTCTCTTTCTGGCGTTTCACTTTCTTGTCACTACTCGGCCTCCTGCGTCCGGCTATTTATCGCCTCTGTCACCTGACCAATCTGTCTGCAGCCAATCCCAACTATCTGGTTGCTAGGCTACTGAGCCTCTATGCATTTTTTGTGCAGCTGAATAAAAATGACTAACTGGTTGCTAGGTTACCTGCATCAGCCGTGTAAAATGACTCAGATTAAGGCCTAGTTCACACAGGCTACAAAATCTCGCTACAAAACACATATATATGAAGCCCATGGTTTCCAATGGGTTCTTTCGGGCTACAAAACATAGGGATGATTTTGTAACTACAAATGTTATTAATAAAGTAATCTGAACATTACAGGCTACAGTTAAACTTATGTTGAAAATCTGCTTACTCAGACCTAATGCTGTAGAAGAACGTACTATCTATTCTTTGTAATTAATACCGATGTCCGCAAACATAATTACACCTGTATGTTCTTGAAAATGCCAATAAAAATCATTGGAAAGAAACAGCTGGCAGCCATAATGTATGAAGGGAGATTGCCCCGCGATCTCCCTCCAAACAGACCCAAAACCTGCAGGCGTAACTGTACGTCCTGTAGCGTTAGGCAGCCTGCACATGGATGGGTCGGACCCCGCATGCTGGATTCCCGCAGCGGAATTCAACTGGGTGTCCGGACTATCCCAGCGTACCTCTCTGGCGTCTTCTCCTCTGCTGCTGATGTGCTGGCCAACGTGGCGGCACACATGCGCAGTACAGAGGACGCTGCGCTGTCGCTATGGCGATGATGCGGCTCGCGTGACCATTCTGCAATGATGATTGCAGAATGGCCGCGGGATGGACAGTCAATGGAAGCAGGCCGTGCGTAGCCCACACAAAATTGCAGCACGCAATCGATTTCCGCTCGTGGGCAGGAAATCCTGTATTGTCATAGCATGCTTTGGGCTGGATTAGCTCCAGAAGCCAGAGGCGGAATCCAGCTCCGGATTTCACAATGCAAATTCGCCCATGTGCAGGAAGCCCTAATGGGGGTTAATCCTGACCAATCCCCAACTCCATTTTCTGAAATGCAGCCATAAACTTGGAGGGAACCTCCATCATGTTTCACTGTTGCCTGCAGTCACTCATTATTGTACCTCTTTCCAGCCCTTTGGTGAATAAACTGCCTTCTGTTACAGTCAAATATTTCACATTTTTCTGCAGCCCAATCGCTTGACCTTGTTTCTTCCATGAAGAGAACAATTTGGCCAGACTTCCCCAAACAGTGCATGGGTGTGATTTCTGCTAGTTCTGAGCTGATGGTACTGTTGGATATCTTCCGATTTCAAAGGGAAGAATGATGTGTCTTTCATCTACTGCAAGTTTCCTTGGTTGACCACTGTATCAGTGGTCCTCAATGTTGCCGATTTCTTTGTGGTTCTTCAAAAGAGCATGAACAGCACAACTAAAAACCCCAGACTGCTCTGGAATCTTTGTCTAGGAGAGACCTTGCTGATGCACTATAACTAACTTGTGTCTTGTTGCTGTGCTGTCTTGCCATGGTGTATGACCTGTGACATGAAACTGTCTTCCACAACCTCACCTTTGTAGCAGAGTTTGGCTGTTCCTCAAAGGTTTTAAGCCTCTTACACAGCTTTTTTTGTTCCAGTTAATGACTGTGTTTCAGGGCTGCTGCACACTGGTGAGAGCAATGTCTGGAGGTAATTCACGCCTTGATATCGCTCCCGCAATCCTTCTGAAAAGCTCTGGATGCAAGGCGTTTTCACAGGGAAACAAACTCCCATCCCAGCAGAACTGAAGGAATCTCCTGCTGTGGCTGTCACAGCCACGGCAGGAGATAGTGATCTTCTCCCATTGATCTTAATGGGGCCAGCAGCAGCGCCAGCCCCATTGAAATGAATGGGACACTAACGCTGAAACAATCTCCTCCTGCAGCTGTCATAGCTGCAGCAGTGGATCCTGATGTTCTCCAATTGTTCTCAATGGGAGATGATTGCGATCCTCTGCCACTGCTGTGACATCAGTGGCAGGGGACTCCCCATGGTGAGTATTTTTGGGGTGGTGGTGGGGGTGAGGGCTTTGAAATATAAGCCCTACTCCGAAAATAATCCCTAACTGTAGGAAAAAAAAAATACATCACCTTAAAAGCGCTGTCATCTCCGGCGCATCTTCTAGCAGGTCCCGGGCAGTCTTCTTAAGCTTTTCTTCTAGCCGGGAATTGAAAAATCCCCACCTCCTTAAAGCGCTGCCTCTAATTGGCTGGGCGCTGTGACCAATCAGAGGCAGCGCTCAGTCATTCAATGAATGACAGCTGTGTGCCGGTTAGCGATGACACAAGTGGCTGAGGATAGATGAATATACTCATATGTTATTTTTTTTAATGCATGCCCAGCCCCTAAACATCCCTATGCAAGCAGTTCCCTATGGATGGTTCGGGTGCTAATGAATGTTCCACTGGCCTGTGAGATGTTCTGAGCAAGTGTTTTGGCAGGCAATCTGAATGACGCCTTCAGAGCTTCTACAAGGCTTTGTTGTCCACGTTCTGTCAGTTTACAAAGTCTCCCTGAACGTGGCTTCACCACACAAAGCAGAGGTTTTCCATTTACAAATAACATTGCCAGCAGTGGGCTTTGGAAGGTCCAAAAGTGCTGCGGTGTCCCAAACTGATTGGTTGCATCAGTGACATCCCACCACTATACCCTGTTGGATGTCTGTCATCTGTACACCTCGTGGCATTCTGTACTGAGATATGCCTGAGTGATACTCTCCTTTATGGCTAATATTCACACATCCGATTGGCATATCCCCTTCACCTGACAGCACAGGATTGGTGGGGGTCCCAATACTTCTGTCAACATAGTTTATTACAATGGATAACTGTACAAAGCAAAAGGTGGACATGCGTAGGGAGGTACTCTGGCCCATATAGCCTTACACTAATACTATGGTAGCAATACAGAAATCTCGCCAAATATTAATGATAAGAAGAATTACACATATTACAACTAATCGTTGTTGTTTGCATGACATATGGGTTAGATTACCTTTTTATTTCAGTCTACCATTTGCTTTGTACACTCATCCAGTGTCATATGTGGTCTGTAGTGTAATCAATGCAGACATCGCTTCTTGCAGAAAGCTCTGAGCTGTGTATGTCTGCATGAACACCATACATAGCATGGGACCCAGATCAATACTTATTAGTTCTGCTCTATTTACCCAGCAGTTTTCTCATGTTCTATCTGGAGTGCAACTATAAATGACATATTGACTTTGAAGGACCATTCACCTCTCTCATAGGATAGCTCCATCCACAGCGTAGGTGACTATAGATACATAATACAACTAATGATGATTCCTCTTGTCCCCTGCTAGTACCAGGAGGTCATCTCTCTTCATGGTTTGAAGTTTTCTCTAACTACGTGGTAGAAGTGTAAGGTTCCTGTGAACATCCATTTTTAGACCAGATCTTGGAGTTGATGGCAATCACTAGTCTGTGAATGGGATCATTAATAGAGATGAGCGAACGCGTTCGTCCGAGCTTGATATTCGTGCGAATATTAGGGTGTTCGGGATGTTCGTTATTCGTAACGAACACCATGCGGTGTTCTGGTTACTTTCACTTCCTTCCCTGAGACGTTTGCGCGCTTTTCTGGCCAATTGAAAGACAGGGAAGGCATTACAACTTCCCCCTGCAACGTTTAAGCCCTATACCACCCCCCTGCTGTGAGTGGCTGGGGAGATCAGGTGTTCGCCTAATATAAAAGTCGGCCCCTCCCGCGGCTCGCCTCAGATGCGGTGTGAGTTAGATGAGGGACAGTGCTGTTTATACCGGAGCTGCTGTAGGGAAAGAATTGGTAGTTAGTGTAGGCTTCAAGACCCCCCAAAGGTCCTTATTAGGGCCACTGATAGCTGTGTGTTGGCTGCTGTTAGCAGTGGCATTTTTTTTTTTCTCAAAATCGCCTCTGCAGACCGTTGCACCTGGCATTAGGGACAGAAGTGCTGCATAGGCAGGGAGAGTGTTAGGAGTGAGTGTAGCCTTCAAGAACCTCAACGGTCCTTTCTAGGGCCATATTTATCCGTGTGCAGTACTGTCCAGGCTGCTGTTGGCTGTGCTGCATTTTTTTTGGGCTTCTCAAAATCGCCTCTGCAGAGCATTCCACCCTCCATTGATACTGCAGGGAAAGAATTGTATAGGCAGGGCCACAACACAGTTATTATTCATAGAATATACGCAGTGCTGCCTTTTGGTGGGAAAAAACTGAAAACAAATCAATTTGTCCAGCCTCTGTCCGTCCTAACGCCTGTGGACACGTGTGAGCTGCGTGAAAAACATTGCTAAATCATACGCACCCAGCTACGCTTTACTGCTGGCTTCGCCATTTGCTTTCCTTAATTGGGAAAAAAAATACCTGCTCTGCCAGAGTTATAATAACTCTGCTACCCTCACGTTCTGTGACACATAAGCAGGGACACAGCACAGTTATTAAACTTCTCATGTTCATTGAATATACGCAGTGCTGCCTTTTGGTGGGAAAAAACTGAAAACAAATCAATTTGTCCAGCCTCTGTCCGTCCTTACGGGCGGTGGAGACATGTGAGCTGCGTGAAGAACAGTGCTAAATCATACGCACCCAGCTACGCTTTACTGCTGGCTTCGCCATTTGCTTTCCTTAATTGGGAAAAAAAATACCTGCTCTGCCAGAGTTATAATAACTCTGCTACCCTCACGTTCTGTGACACATAAGCAGGGACACAGCACAGTTATTAAACTTCTCATGTTCATTGAATATACGCAGTGCTGCCTTTTGGTGGGAAAAAACTGAAAACAAATCTATTTGTCCAGCCTCTGTCCGTCCTTACGGGCGGTGGAGACGTGTGAGCTGCGTGAAGAACAGTGCTAAATCATACGCACCCAGCTACGCTTTACTGCTGGCTTCGCCATTTGCTTTCCTTAATTGGGAAAAAAAATACCTGCTCTGCCAGAGTTATAATAACTCTGCTACCCTCACGTTCTGTGACACATAAGCAGGGACACAGCACAGTTATTAAACTTCTCATGTTCATTGAATATACGCAGTGCTGCCTTTTGGTGGGAAAAAACTGAAAACAAATCTATTTGTCCAGCCTCTGTCCGTCCTTACGGGCGGTGGAGACGTGTGAGCTGCGTGAAGAACAGTGCTAAATCATACGCACCCAGCTACGCTTTACTGCTGGCTTCGCCATTTGCTTTCCTTAATTGGGAAAAAAAATACCTGCTCTGCCAGAGTTATAATAACTCTGCTACCCTCACGTTCTGTGACACATAAGCAGGGACACAGCACAGTTATTAAACTTCTCATGTTCATTGAATATACGCAGTGCTGCCTTTTGGTGGGAAAAAACTGAAAACAAATCTATTTGTCCAGCCTCTGTCCGTCCTTACGGGCGGTGGAGACGTGTGAGCTGCGTGAAGAACAGTGCTAAATCATACGCACCCAGCTACGCTTTACTGCTGGCTTCGCCATTTGCTTTCCTTAATTGGGAAAAAAAATACCTGCTCTGCCAGAGTTATAATAACTCTGCTACCCTCACGTTCTGTGACACATAAGCAGGGACACAGCACAGTTATTAAACTTCTCATGTTCATTGAATATACGCAGTGCTGCCTTTTGGTGGGAAAAAACTGAAAACAAATCTATTTGTCCAGCCTCTGTCCGTCCTTACGGGCGGTGGAGACGTGTGAGCTGCGTGAAGAACAGTGCTAAATCATACGCACCCAGCTACGCTTTACTGCTGGCTTCGCCATTTGCTTTCCTTAATTGGGAAAAAAAATACCTGCTCTGCCAGAGTTATAATAACTCTGCTACCCTCACGTTCTGTGACACATAAGCAGGGACACAGCACAGTTATTAAACTTCTCATGTTCATTGAATATACGCAGTGCTGCCTTTTGGTGGGAAAAAACTGAAAACAAATCTATTTGTCCAGCCTCTGTCCGTCCTTACGGGCGGTGGAGACGTGTGAGCTGCGTGAAGAACAGTGCTAAATCATACGCACCCAGCTACGCTTTACTGCTGGCTTCGCCATTTGCTTTCCTTAATTGGGAAAAAAAATACCTGCTCTGCCAGAGTTATAATAACTCTGCTACCCTCACGTTCTGTGACACATAAGCAGGGACACAGCACAGTTATTAAACTTCTCATGTTCATTGAATATACGCAGTGCTGCCTTTTGGTGGGAAAAAACTGAAAACAAATCTATTTGTCCAGCCTCTGTCCGTCCTTACGGGCGGTGGAGACGTGTGAGCTGCGTGAAGAACAGTGCTAAATCATACGCACCCAGCTACGCTTTACTGCTGGCTTCGCCATTTGCTTTCCTTAATTGGGAAAAAAAATACCTGCTCTGCCAGAGTTATAATAACTCTGCTACCCTCACGTTCAGTGACACATTAGCAGGGACACAGCACAGTTATTAAACTTAGATTATTCATTCACTAAAGGCAGTGGGGCCGTTCGTTTTCCAAAAAGTGCAAAAATAATATTTGGCCTGCAGTCTTGCGCCAATTTATTTCCTGCCTGTGAAATCAAATCACTGGTAATACAGCATGCTGAGGGGTAGGGGTAGGCCTAGAGGACGTGGACGCGGCCGAGGACGCGGAGGGCCAAGTGAGGGTGTGGGCACAGGCCGAGCTCCGGATCCCGGTGTGTCGCAGCCGACTGCTGCGCGATTAGGAGAGAGGCACGTTTCTGGCGTCCCCACATTCATCGCCCAATTAATGGGTCCACGCGGGAGACGGTTATTAGAAAATGAGCAGTGTGAGCAGGTCCTGTCCTGGATGGCAGAAAGTGCTTCGAGCAACCTATCGTCAACACGCAGTTCTGCGCCGTCCACTGCTGCAAATCCGAATCCTCTGTCTGCTGCTCCTCCTTCCTCCCAGCCTCCTCACTCCACTACAATGACACCTGCTCAGGAGCGGGAACACTCCCAGGAACTGTTCTCGGGCCCCTGCTCAGATTGGGCAGCAGCGGTTCCTCTCCCACCAGAGGAGTTTATAGTCACTGATGCCCAACCATTCGAAAGTTCCCGGGGTCCGGGGGATGAGGCTGGGGACTTCCGCCAACTGTCTCAACAACTTTCTGTGGGTGAGGAGGACGATGACGATCAGACACAGTTGTCTTGCAGTGAGGTAGTAGTAAGGGCAGTAAGTCCGAGGGAGCAGCGCACAGAGGATTCGGAGGAAGAGCAGCAGGACGATGAGGTGACTGACCCCACCTGGTGTGCAACGCTTACTCAGGAGGACAGGTCTTCAGAGGGGGAGTCAAGGGCATCAGCAGGGCAGGTTGCAAGAGGCAGTGCGGTGGCCAGGGGTAGAGGCAGGGCCAGACCGAATAATCCACCAAGTGTTTCCCAAAGCGCCCCCTCGCGCCATGCCACCCTGCAGAGGCCGAGGTGCTCTAAGGTCTGGCAGTTTTTCACAGAGACGCCTGACGACCGACGAACTGTGGTGTGCAACCTTTGTCGCGCAAAGCTCAGCCGGGGAGCCAACACCAACAGCCTCACCACCACCACCATGCGCAGGCATATGATGGCCAAGCACCCCACAAGGTGGGACGAAGGCCGTTCACCGCCTCCGGTTTGCACCCCTGCCTCTCCCCCTGTGCCCCAACCTGCCACTGAGATGCAACCCCCCTCTCAGGACACAGGCACGACCGTCTCATGGCCTGCACCCACACCCTCACCTCCGCTGTCCTCGGCCCCATCCTCCAATGTCTCGCACCGCACAGTCCAGCCGTCGCTAGCGCAACTGTTGGAGCGCAAGCGCAAGTACGCCGCCACGCACCCGCACGCTCAAACGTTAACCGTCCGCATCGCAAAATTCATCAGCCTTGAGATGCTGCCGTATAGGGTTGTGGAAACGGAGTCCTTCAAAAGTATCATGGAGGCGGCGGCCCCGCGCTACTCAGTTCCCAGTCGCCACTACTTTTCCCGATGTGCCGTCCCAGCCCTGCACGACCACGTCTCCCGCAACATTGTACGCGCCCTCACCAACGCGGTTACTGCCACGGTCCACTTAACTACGGACACGTGGACAAGCACAGGCGGGCAGGGCCACTACATCTCCCTGACGGCACATTGGGTGAATTTAGTGGAGGCTGGGACAGAGTCAGAGCCTGGGACCGCTCACGTCCTACCCACCCCCAGAATTGCGGGCCCCAGCTCGGTGCTGGTATCTGCGGAGGTGTATGCTTCCTCCACTAAAGCACCCTCCTCCTCCTCCTCCTCCTCCTCTGTCTCGCAATCAAGATGTGTTAGCAGCAGCATGTCGCCAGCAGTCGGTGTCGCGCGGTGTGGCAGCACAGCGGTGGGCAAGCGTCAGCAGGCCGTGCTGAAACTACTCAGCTTAGGCGATAAGAGGCACACGGCCCACGAACTGCTGCAGGGTCTGACACAGCAGACCGACCGCTGGCTTGCGCCGCTGAGCCTCCAACCGGGCATGGTCGTGTGTGACAACGGCCGTAACCTGGTGGCGGCTCTGCAGCTCGGCAGCCTCACGCACGTGCCATGCCTGGCCCACGTCTTTAATTTGGTGGTTCAGCGCTTTCTGAAAAGCTACCCACGCTTGTCAGACCTGCTCGTAAAGGCGCGCCGGCTCTGCGCACATTTCCGCAAGTCCCACACGGACGCTGCCACCCTGCGCACCCTGCAACATCACTTTAAGCTGCCAGTGCACCGACTGCTGTGCGACGTGCCCACACGGTGGAACTCTACGCTCCACATGTTGGCCAGGCTCTATGAACAACGTAGAGCTATAGTCGAATACCAACTCCAACATGGGCGGCGCAGTGGGAGTCAGCCTCCTCAATTCCTTTCAGAAGAGTGGGCCTGGTTGGCAGACATCTGCCATGTCCTTGGTAATTTTGAGGAGTCTACCCAGGTGGTGAGCGGCGATGCTACAATCATTAGCGTCACCATTCCTCTGCTATGCATCTTGAGAAATTCCCTGCAAACAATAAAGGCAGCTGCTTTGCGCTCGGAAACGGGGGCGGGGGAAGACAGTATGCCGCTGGATAGTCAGGGCACCCTCCTGTCTATTTCTCAGCGCGTACAGGAGGAGGAGGAGGAGCATGAGGAGGATGAGGAGGAGGGGGAAGAGACAGCTTGGGCCGCTGCTGACGGTACACCGGCTGATTGCCTGTCATCCTTTCAGCGTGTATGGCCTGAGGAGGAGGAGGAGGAGGAGGATCCTGAAAGTGATCTTCCTAGTGAGGACAGCCATGTGTTGCGTACTGGTACCCTGGCACACATGGCTGACTTCATGTTAGGATGCCTTTCTCGTGACCCTCGCGTTGCACGCATTCTGGCCACGACGGATTACTGGGTGTACACACTGCTCGATCCACGGTATAAGGAGAACCTGCCCACTCTGATTCCCGAAGAGGAAAGGGGTTCGAGAGTGTTGCTATACCACAGGACCCTTGCGGACAAGCTGATGGTAAAATTCCCAGCCGACAGCGCTAGTGGCAGAAGGCGCAGTACCGAGGGCAAGGTAGCAGGGGATGTGCGTAGATCGAGCAGCATGTACATCCCAGGCAGTGCAACAGTCTTTAAGGGCCTGGCCAGCTTTATGGCTCCCCACCAAGACTGTGTCACCGCTCCCCAGTCACGGCTGAGTCGGCGGGAGCACTGTAAAAGGATGGTGAGGGAGTACGTAGCGGATCGCACGACCATCCTTGGTGACGCCTCTGCCCCCTACAACTACTGGGTGTCGAAGCTGGACACGTGGCCTGAACTCGCGCTGTATGCCCTGGAGGTGCTTGCTTGTCCTGCGGCTAGCGTCTTGTCGGAAAGGGTGTTTAGTGCGGCTGGGGGAATCATCACAGATAAGCGTAGCCGCTTGTCAACCGACAGTGCCGACAGGCTAACACTCATCAAGATGAACAAAGGCTGGATTTCCCCAGACTTCTGTTCTCCACCAGCGGACAGCAGCGATACGTAAGCAATACGTAGGCTGCACCCGCGGATGGAAGCTACGTTCTCTCTCACCATCCAAAACGGGGACATTTCTGCTTCATCAATCTGTGTCTAATATTCCTCCTCCTCCTCCTCCTGCTCCTCCTCCTGAAACCTCACGTAATCACGCTGAACGGGCAATTTTTCTTAGGGCCACAAGGCTCAGTCAAATAATTTTTCAGAACAATTTTTAAAAGTTTCAATGCGCTTAAAAGCATTGGAACTTTAACTTGAACCAATTTTTCGTTACACTGGGCTGCCTCCAGGCCTAGTTACCACTTAAGCCACATTAACCAAAGCGATTAATGGGTTTCACCTGCCCTCTTGGCTGGCCATGGCCAATTTTTGGGATGTACATTAGTACTGTTGATACAGCAATTTTTGTGGGCCCTCGCCTACAGTGTAATCAAATTAATTTTTAGCCCACCTGCATTACAGCTGACGTAACCTCAGCTGTGTTGGGCAATGCAATGGGATATTTTTATGTACCGCCGGTGGGTTCCAGGGAGCCACCCATGCTGTAGGTGCACACGGAGTTTTTAATACATCTGTACACTTCTAAAGAACCCCAGTCTGACTGGGGCATGCAGTGTGGGCCGAAGCCCACCTGTATTACGCACAACATTACTACCTCAGCTGTGTTGGGCAATGCAATGGGATATTTCTATGTACCGCCGGTGGCTTCCTGGCACCCACCCAGGCAGTGGGTCCACAGGGAGTTTAACCTACATGTGTCCACTTGTAAAGAACCCCAGTCTGACTGGGGCATGCAGTGTGGGCCGAAGCCCACCTGCATTAAGCACGACATTACTACCTCAGCTGTGTTGGGCAATGCAATGGGATATTTTTGTGTACCGCCGGTGGGTTCCAGGGAGCCACCCATGCTGTAGGTGCACACGGAGTTTTTAATACATCTGTACACTTCTAAAGAACCCCAGTCTGACTGGGGCATGCAGTGTGGGCCGAAGCCCACCTGTATTATGCACAACATTACTACCTCAGCTGTGTTGGGCAATGCAATGGGATATTTCTATGTACCGCCGGTGGCTTCCTGGTACCCACCCAGGCAGTGGGTCCACAGGGAATTATAAATGCATCTGTTTCCACTTATAAAGAAACCCAGTCTGACTGGGGCATGCAGTGTGGGCCGAAACCCACCTGCATTAACCCTTTCCAGTCCACTGTGTGACCTGTGAAGACATTAGGGTTTAAGGCTGTACAGCTCCGTTGTTGGTAGACGTCCGTCGGGGTTCTCTTACTGTATATTGCCAGCCTCTCTGCTGTCGGAGCCTATCCTACGTGTCAGCTCATGCAGTACTGGCTTTAGCCAGCATATAGCGCCGTTGTATAACGGCAGAAAAAGAGTAAGCCCCCTAGGAAAACCATATACAAATTGGATTGGAAAGGGTTAAGCACAACATTACTACCTCAGCTGTGTTGGGCAATGCAATGGGATATTTCTATGTACCGCCGGTGGCTTCCTGGCACCCACCCATGCTGTAGGTGCACACGGAGTTTTTACTACATCTGTACACTTATAAAGAACCCCAGTCAGACTGGGGCATGCAGTGTGGGCCGAAGCCCACCTGCATTAAGCACGACATTACTACCTCAGCTGTGTTGGGCAATGCAATGGGATATTTCTGTGTACCACCGGTGGGTTCCAGGGAGCCACCCATGCTGTGGGTCGACAGGGACTTCACAATAGGGAGTTGTACCTGCCTGTGTCTATGAATTAAAAAGCCCGGTCTGACTGGGGCATGCAGACACCTTGACAGAATGAATAGTGTGTGGCACATAGGTTCCCCATTGCTATGCCCACGTGTGCAGCTCCTGATGGCGGTGGCACAGGATTCTATTTCTCATTGCTTCTGTACAGCATTGTGGGCTATCGCTCCGCCACTTTTAAAGAGGGTCGCTGCCTAGCCGTGCCAACCTCTGCAGTGTGTGCCTGCGGTCCCTCGTCATGGCAGACGCAATTCTAAATAGACATGAGCGTGGTGTGGCATGAGGGCAGCTGAAGGCTGCCCAGGGACACTTTGGTGTGCGCTGTGGGGGGGAGGGGGGCGGTTGGTCAGCATGTAACCCAGGAGAAGTGTCAGTGGAGTGTCATGCAGGCAGTGATTGTGCTTTGTTGGAGGTAGTGTGGTGCTTAGCTAAGGTATGCCATGCTAATGAGGGCTTTTCAGAAGTAAAAGTTGTTGGGAGGGGGGGGGCCCACTCTTGCCGGTATTGTGGCTTAATAGTGGGACCTGTGAACTTGAGATGCAGCCCAACATGTAGCCCCTCGCCTGCCCTATCCGTCACTGTGTCATTCCCATCACTTTCCTGAATTGCCCAGATTTTCACACATGAAAACCTTAGCGAGCATCGGCGAAATACAAAAATGTTCTGGTCGCCCATTGACTTCAATGGGGTTCGTTGTTCGAAACGAACCCTCGAGCATCACGGGAAGTTCGTTCCGAATAACGAACACCCGAACATTTTGGTGTTCGCTCATCTCTAATCATTAACTATGGGGCATCCTAAAGTAATCCCCAAGTATTTTATACTAAGGTGCAGCTTTCTTTCAGGACAATTTTACTAAAGCCAACAAATATTTTATATTTTGAGAAATTATATGGGCTATATAGGGTTAGATGAACATGGCTGCTTTCTTCCAAAAACAGCGCCACACCTGTCCATGGGTTGTGGCTAGTATTACAGCTCATCTCTACTGAAGTGAATGGCGTACAGCTAGAACACAACCGCTGGAGCAGTGTGGCACTATATTTGGAAGAAAGCAGGATGTTTGACTCTTGTACAAGCCCTATGAGGCTTCCTACACATGGCCAAGCATGATATCACGCTCATGAACATACAACGTACCACGGATGCAAGGCGCTTTTCTGTCAAAAACGCCTTACATCACTTCTGGGAAGTTGTGATCCTAGGGCCGGCTTTCAGCCACAGTGGAGGATTGGCAAGTGTTTCCCATTGTTTTCGATGGGAAACCTCGCATTGCACTCGAGTGCACATCACATGCCATCCAATGTGTTTTACTGAGGAATGCAAAAGGTTAAAATATGCCTCAATTTTTTCCCCACACCGCATCGTTCATGTAGATCAGGGTAAGGCTTATTAATGGAGTAGGTCTTATTTTTGGGAAAACACAGTAGCTTAAAAAAAAAAGAAGTCGACGTGATATAACCTACTTTCACCTACAAGCCTCTCTATAGTCTAATGCAATGTACTGGACCTGGACGGTATGATACAGTGATGGAAATTTGTATGACTATACAAGAAAGCCATACTACTTTTCTCATGCCTTTCTTCAATATGCTGTGCAGAGTTTTTGTTTGCTGTATTTTGTACTTTGTACTGTTTGTAAAACTTAATAAAACGAGTAAAGAAAGAGGGGTGCTGTTGGGGTCCCACTCCAGGTTAAAAATCCTCATGAACTTTGAAAAAGATACAGAATAACTGTGTTGTGATGTTTGAGCACGTCCATAACCTAGCGGTGCCACGGGAGACTATTTAGTAGTTCATGGTGGATGGAGACAAAACCATTAAGGCTAGTCTCACAAACAGCATAAAAATCATGCTGTAAATCCACCATGAAATCCGCATATGATTCCGTTGTGGATTTAGCTGTGGGTTTCGTTCATTACATTGAAACGAAGGAAATCTGCAGGAAATGTCCGCAACAAATCAAGCATGCTACGGATTTGAAAATCCACAAATGACTCGTGTCCACAATGGATGTACGCCGCTGTGATGTCACTAAAAACACTCATTGTCGAAAAAATAAAAATGAAATGAGTTGTCATTTTACAGAAAAACTTGGCATGCATAGGTAAATGATTATAGAGTTGTGGTGTGATTAGATGAATGGTCTTGCCACCTGAGGCCCTGGAAATGGTTCCACCCTTGGCCTATGAAAAGGCTCTCAGAAGCTACTTGCATGTTATGGACCTCTTTTCCCACGTGTAGAGCATGTTGACCACATGTTTTAACCAGGCTATTAGGAGGTGTTGGATCCGGTGGATGCATGAGGGTGCACACACAAGGTGACTGGGCTCAGGACGCCCTCAACAGACCATCAGATGAGAAGATAGTCTGATCGCCCGAGCACCATTTGGTCTCACCATGCCTATTACAACACCAAAGGTGCCTTTGACACCTACCCACTGTTGCCTCTGCTTGCAGTGGCGCTGTAAACAACGAAACTGGACTGCTACTGAGTGAATCCAGGTTGTCTTCAGCGGCAAATCCAGGTTTAGTTTGGGGCTGACAATGGCCATGTATGTGTCTAGAGACCTAGGAGTGAGCGCCTCAATTCTGACTTTGCTGTGAAGTATAGGATAAACTGGGAAAGCGCCAGCCAGATCTTCACATATAAAAATCGTGTGTACACCAATGTACTATATAGAAATGTTGACTCCCCTGGCACTGAGCAGGCAACCCCTGTGATCAGTGTGCCCACTCAGCACCTGTAGTCCAGGGCCGCTTATAAATCAATAGAAGTCACTCCTGGTCATCCGACATCAGGCGGCAGCAGAGGGAACCCCAACACTGGTGGGTGGGAGGGGTAATGGTCTAAAGGAAGAGTAAGGAAAAACTGTATATGCAGTGAAAAACTTTGCGCCCTCAAATGTTATAAGCAATGTATTACCCCAATAGGGGAATAAAGGTAAAAGCAGCACACAGTCAGTGAAAAACGCTAGGTCACTGAGTTTTTCACTGCATATGCAGTTTTTCCTTACTCTTCCTTTCCTGTGGAGGGCACACTGCCCACACTGCTGGTGGGATGGTCTGGGGGCCATCATATACAACAGTCGGGCACCCCTAGTAGTGGTACGAGGGACAATGGCAGCTCAGCGATATGTTTAGGACATCCTGCAGCCACAAGTGTTCCTGTCATGGCGGCCTCTGAGAGGCATTTTCCAGCAGGGTAATGCTTAGCCGCACACACAAGGGGGTCACAGGAATGTACCCACAACATTCTCACACTTCAGTGGCTACCCGGTTGGCTGACGTATCACCAATAGAAGATGTATGGGACGATCTATGATGCCAACTTAGACAGCCTATGAGTTTGCATGATCTAGAGGCTCAGTTACAGCAAATGTGCACTGATATGCCACAGAATAACATATGGAACCAGTATGCCTCCATGCCCGTCCATATCACATCTTGTATCCAAGCTAGAGATAATATACTAGAACCTCCATGCCCACCTGTATCACATCTTGTATCCAAGCTAGAGGTGGTACAACAGGATACTAGAGCCTCCATGCCAGCCCATATCACATCTTGTATCCAAGCTAGAGATAATATACTAGAACCTCCATGCCCACCTGTATCACATCTTGTATCCAAGCTAGAGGCGGTACAACAGGGTACTAGAGACTCCATGACCCGCATATCACATCTTGTATCTAAGACAGAGGTGGTACAACAAGGTATTAGAGCCTCCATACCTGTCCGTATCACTTCTTGTGTCCAAGCTAGAGGCAGTACAACAGGGTACTAGAGCCTCCATGGCCGTCCGTAACACTTCTTGTGTCCAAGCTAGAGGTGGTACAACAGGGTACTGGAGCCTACATGGCTGCCTGTATCACATCTTGTATCCAAGCTAGAGGTGGTACAACAGGGTACTAGAGCCTCCCTTCAAGTGATTACAATATCAGTGCAATAAATTCTCCTCTTGCTCTGATAATGTAATCACTTACTTACATCAACGTTACAATCACACATAGAAAGTCTTATTTGATTCCAACAACTTCTTCTAGGTGCTAGATTTTTTTGAAAATGAGTGTACTATTCACCAGGGATTAGCCATAACTGCATGATGTGGCCAAGGATACCACAATCTTCACTTTATGTTTTTCTAGAAATGACATCATTGAATGGCTGTGATTGGCTAACGCAGCGCCAGCTTTCATTGGCTGACGCTGCCTGAGTTAGCCAATCACAGCATTAGCTTTCTGGAGGCGGGGATTTCAAGCCCCGCATCCAGAAAGAAATGCTCTGTTGGCGAGGAGGAGGGAGCGACAGCACCGCAGAACGCCGTGGGAGGGGAGTGTTGTTTTTTTTTTCCTTTCAACTGCTTATACCGGCGTATAAGACGACCCCCGACTTTGGAGAAGATTCTCCGGAGTTAAAAGGTCGTCTTATACGCCGATATTTACGGCATATGTTTCATCTGTAATTTTTTTATTTTCATTTGTAACTTTAATCTATTTTCATGATGTTATTAATAGTTAGAAGTTAATAATAAATTCAACAGTTTACAGTTTTATAAGAAAGCTATATATTTTTTGTTGTTGTTTGTGTTGCTTTATTAACCCTAGACCTCTTTTATTTTTATACAGCATTTAAAAGTCGATATATCGAAATATCGATAGTTTTCCACCGATATTTTACAATAATCGATTGTTGAGCGATAGGCGATACTATCGACTATCAATATTTTGTGTCGATGTCCCAACCTTAAGCTATTGTAATAATTAGTGTATTCCCCTTTGGCTCTTAATAGAGCTTTAATCCTGCTTGGCATTCCTTAACCCTTTCCAATCCAATTTGTATTCTGCTTTCCCTAGGGGGCTTACTCTTCTTCTGCTGTTATACAACAGCGCTATATGCTGGCTAAATCTAGTACTGCATGAGGTGACACATTGGATAGGCTCCGACAGCAGAGAGGCTGGCAATATACAGTAAGAGAACCCCAGCGGATGTCTTCCAACATCGGAGCTGTACAGCCTTAAATCATAATGTCTTTAGACGTCAGACAGTGGATTGGAAAGGGTTAAATGGATTTTATGATTATATTCTTTATTTCGGGGTGAACCAGACTGTCAGTACTCTCTCAAATAGTTGCCCTTTGTTGATTGTCCTGTAGTAATTTAGTTTTTAAGGCTGCACCAGGCATTTTCTATTGTGTTCATGTTCAGCTATTGTCCGACTGTGAGGGACCTTGAGGCTAACTTCACACGGGCGAGGGCGATACCGGGACGTGAATCACAACACAGAAATCTTGCGCCATTTTCTGGCCCGTGAAGCTGGCTTCAGGTCAGATTCGTTAAACATATGCATCACACTTGCTATGTGGCACGGGGGTCCGTCCAGCATAAAAATACAGTTCCTGTAAGGAAACCACTCATTGAGCTAATTAAACAGGTGATTCTCAGTTACAATCCGGTACCGGGACTGATCTATTGTTCCTTTTACTGCAGGCAGACGACCTGGACTCTTTACAGAGGTGACACACCAGGCCATCAGCCTGTCTGGATTTTTAACTTTTTGGCCAGCACAGTCCTTCTCCTGACTTCCCACTTACATACAAGTATCGATTGGCCATTGTTGCAATCGTTGCAAAGCACACTTATTCCCAATCTATGGAACTCCACTGATTGCCTCAAGTAAGGTGTTTAACCTTCATATGGGGAGTCAAAAGCTGCTTCTTCCTGGATGGATAAGCTTGGTGACTTGTGCAATACCCCTGAGGAGTACCCTGGACACCTGGCAAACGTGGGGAGCAGGGAGGGATATGTGTTGGCGTGTTACGGCGGCACTTACCAACTCCTTTCGCAGAGGGATGACACGCAACCAAGGCCAGAGCAGGATTGCAGGCCACAGTAGACACCCCTAGGATAGAGAATGCCAATACACAGGATGATGGGGGTAGTAGTTGTTAGAGATGACGCCACCGTTCCTACACACTGATATATTACACGGCAGAGAATAAACACAGACACTAATTTCTAGTACCTCTGGTCCCCAGGAACAGTTAGGACCCGGAATAAACTTTACTTGGAACGAACTTTGAAGAATTGTACCTGAATTGCTGTGCAATAATTGTTTTTGCCACAGTGCAGAAAAGAAAAGTAGTTCAGAGATCAGGGAGGATACACAGGATGAAACCGATCCTACAGTCTGTGTTATCTGTACTGTACCGCTCCTGGATTGTGAGCACTCCGGAGGAGGAAGGGGGGCAAGGGTCACTCCACAGACACTCCTGGTAGTATTATTTACTTTTAGGATAGGCACTCCACACTAGAGGCGCGTGGGTGTGACTTGAAGCGTACTTCTACGCGGTGATCCTGACTTTGGACAGCCACGTAGGCAAAACTTGTGGCTTTGAATTAGTACCTCTGCACTGGATTTTGTCAGGAAAAGTGATTATTTACAAGGCTCACTCTTAGGCTTGGGCTCACTCCACTCTCATTCAAAATGCAGTCACTACAGCATATCTCTCCTTCTCCTCCATCTTCACCACAAGGAGGCTGAAGGTGCTTCCATGTGGCTCTGTGTTAGCACTCTCTCTTGTGTCAAGCAAGATGGCACTTTCAGTGAAAATGGAACTCTGACCACTTTCTCGCTCTCAATCACTCCTATTTATACCCTCACTTACACCACATGACATGACAAACTGATACATTTACAGGCAGACTATGATTTTACAGGAGTTAACCTCTCAAGCGCCGCAGCTGTGCAACACATATACTGGATATAACAAGAAAAGCTTGCACAGTGCATCTACATGAGACAAACATGTATAACAATTATGGAGGGGACCAGGATGATATTCAGGGAAACTACACACGCATCTTCTCCTCACAGTTCTACAACTCAACTTGATACAACTTTTGTCCAGTTGCAACTTCAAAGATTTGGCGCACTGCCTTCAGGTTTTCCTGCACAGTTTTAAAAGTAATCCGTCATCCCTCTGACTAGTAATTAGTTTCCTTCCACAGTGCCCCCTTCAGTCCTGACCCCAATCCACTCCCTTTTTTATTTGGGACCCGTCCAACTGATTTACGCATAATTTCCTACTCTATTAAAGTATTTTGAACAAAACTTCAATTTCCCGTTTAAAAAATAAAATGTTACACTTTTTACTCATTTTTGCAAAAGCTCCAACAACTCCCCAACAATGTTGTACAGTAGATTACCAAATACGTCACAACATGAAGGGGCACATTCTGCGCATGCACAGCAGCGTGTCCACAGACAGACTATACAGTAACAGTGTCTGCCACCGCATCCCTAAATTTCCAGCCAATAACACGTTTGTAAAACAGAAATACAACTAAGGCCACCTGCACACAGGCGGGAGGGTCAGACCCCGCATGAGTTCGACCCGGTGCCCGGACGGTGACGCCAGTGTACCTCTCCGCCGTCTTCTCCTCTGCTGCTGATGTGCGGGCCAAAGCGCCGGCGCACATGCACAGTAGAGATGGAGCCGCACCGTCGCTATGGCGATGACGAGGCTGCCGCGACCATTCTGCAATAATGATTGTGGAATGCGCATGGGATGGACGGCTTCCATTGACGCACAAAAAATTGCAGCATGCTGCGACTTCTCCCCCGTGAGCAGAAAATCGCAATCGATTTTTGCTCGTGGGCAGGAAATGGCGTATTGTTATAGCACACTATGGACTGGATTTGCTGCAGAATCCGCAGGCGGAATCCCACTTCGGATTTCACAATGCAAATCCGCCCGTTTGCAGGAGGCATAAAACATGATGGGCCTCATTGATCGAAACTGTCTAATCGATAAACTGTCTTTGTTGCCCACAGCTTTCATTTCTGAAACTGCTGAGGTAAAATGAAAGCTGTGTTGTGATTGGTTGTTGAGGGCAACAAAACCAGTTTTTTTATTAGACAGTTTTGATAAATGAGGCCCATTCTATAGCAATATAAAATTATGCTATTAAAATGACCCTCTGGGCCTGGACAGACAAAGATGGCCGCACCACTTCTCTGACTATGAGATGCACAATGTGTATTGGTATGCATTGGTAGTCTAACACATTACACCTGCTGTGATTATCCAGTGGTGCCCCCATGAGCATTACTGGCCAGTATGTAATTTCTTGACTTAGACTACCAATGCATACTAGTACACAGTGTGTACTAGGTAGTCATAGAAGTGGTGTAGCCATCTTTGTATGTCTAAGCCCTGAGGGTCACTTTAATTTGTAGTGTAACTAGCCTTCCAAATCTATCAGTAGTCCCTGTAATACTGCCCCCCAAGGGCAAGAATATATGTTATGGAGGTACTGTGGCTGTCCCTGTTAGGGAGGTACTGTGGCTGTCCCTGTTAGGGAGGTACTGTACATATCTCTGTTATGGAGGTACTGTGGGTGTTCCTGTTATGAAAATACTGTGGCTGTCTCTGTTAGGGAGGTACTGTGGCTGTCCCTGTTAGGAAGGCACTGTGGCTGTCCCTGTTATCGAGGTACTGTGGCTGTCCCTGTTATCGAGGTACTGTGGCTGTCCCTGTTATGGAGGTACTGTGGCTGTCCCTGTTATCGAGGTACTGTGGCTGTCCCTGTTATGGAGGTACTGTGGCTGTCCCTGTTATCGAGGTACTGTGGCTGTCCCTGTTATGGAGGTACTGTGGCTGTCCCTGTTATGGAGGTACTGTGGCTGTCCCTGTTATGGAGGTACTGTGGCTGTCCCTGTTATCGAGGTACTGTGGCTGTCCCTGTTATGGAGGCACTGTGGCTGTCCCTGTTATGGAGGTACTGTGGCTGTCCCTGTTATGGAGGTACTGTGGCTGTCCCTGTTATGGAGGCACTGTGGCTGTTTCTGCTAGGGAGGTACTGTGGCTGTTTGGTAGGGAGGTATTGTGGGTATCCCTGTTAAGGAGGCACTGTGGCTGTTTCTGTTAGGGAGGTACTGTGGGTGTCTCTGTTATGGAGGTGCTGTGGCTGTCTTTATTATGAAGGTACTGTGACGCACCAAAGATGGCCGCACCGCTTCTCTGATGCACAATTTGTATTAGTATGTATCGGTAGTCTAACACATTACACCTGCTTTGATTATCCAGTGGTGCCCCCATGAGCATCACTGGCCAGTATGTAATTTCTTGACTTAGACTATCAATGCATACTAGTACACAGTCTGTACCATGTAGTCATAGAAGTGGTGCAGCCATCTTGGTATGTCCAAGCTCGCAGACCTGGATAGGTAAAATTAGGCTCCAAGATCCATGAAAGGTCAGTTTTCAATAGGTCTAACTTATAATGGGTCTGATTAACTTGTTTTTTTTACTAGGCAGCAGAACAATCCTCGCGTTTCCCAATTTGGCTTTAAAATTTAGGTTGGTTGTGGACTACGTTGTCCAGACACAAAACAAGGTTGCAAACCCTGTTATGGAGGTACTATGGCTGCCCTCGTTATGGAGGCACTGTGGCTGTCCAAATTACCCCTATTGATAATCCGCCACTAATGAAATGTAAAAAGAGTTATATTCATCTGTGATGCTCCTCCCACTCCTGGCCTTTGCATTTGGTGCTGCCTGTATTGCTGACCCACTAAGTTCCTGGTAGACCAATCATGTGATACAAACACATGATTACTACAGCCAGAACTGGCCTCAGCAGTCACATGATCACTGTACCTGGAAGTGAGCAGGTGAGCTGTGCAGGCAGCATGGACTGCAGAGGTCAGGAGTGGGAGGAGCAGCAAAGGTATAAGGTTTTTTTTTTTTGTATATTCTTTAATATACACTGCTACTGAGTGGAGGGGGAACCACCACTGAATTGGGGCCTATGAGGGGTATGGCTACTCAATTGTATTGTGTATGTGCGGCGTTTAATACGCAAGATGTCTAAGATACTGAGCAGGAAATCTAAAAAAAGAAAATTAGATTGCATGTGAAAGCACCCGTGAGATATGCTGTTGTGTGCGGTGCACAATTGCTGTCTACACAGTGATAGTCGGCTCACACAACGCCAAACGCTGCGTAATACATGCAGTGGTTTATGCATACGGCTGTGTAAATGAGCCCTTACTATGTGGGGCCTTTGTAAAGCAAAGTCGGTTACTAGACACCTGAAGAATTAAAGACATCTGTATGTCAAATTCTCCAGAGACAAATTACGACTAGGAGGAATCGTCATGAAGGTCTGGGCTGGATGAAGAAAAAGGGAAAGTGAATGACTCCAGTCAGAGGAAATGTCTGATCACTGGATATAACGGTACGGTAATAATTTGCTTGTGAAGATCTAGTAATACTGCTATATGGTCACTGTATGTGGGTGGGGGTAATATTGGTATAGTGTTTTTTCAGTAAGTGTTTTTTTTTGTTGACTAACAGTATGGAGGTAATTATACAGTCCGTGATAATTACAATGATACTGTGTGTGGGCGTCATTTATTAACAGGGGTGAATTACTGTGTGTACTCATGGCAGAGTAGCCACAGATTTCTGTAGCGTTTCTCCAGGCAGATCCAGCGCGGGATATTCCGCAGCAGAATCCACCATGTGAACAGCTGCGGATCCACGTGTGAATTGGCACCAAATCTGCTACATATGAACAGACCCTTAGAGGCAATCCTGTTAGGACTATTAGGCCTCATGTCCACTAGCTAAATGGAATTGCGTAATCCGCAGCGGATTTTGCTCATAGGGAATCATTGGCCATCCGCGGTCCATTAGGCCGGCTTCACATGGCCGTGACGGGCTCTGCTGCGGAATTCCGCGGCGGAGCCCGTCACGGCGCCCCCCAGAGACCCCAATACTTACCTGCGGATTCGGCGTCCTACGTCCCGCAGGACGCTTCGGCGTGACGCGCCGCAGCGTCGTGACAAGCTGGCCACGTCACATGACACGCCCACAGCATCACATGATGCATTGGCCGTGTCATATGACGCGACGACGGTAGGCGGGGAAGTGGTTTCGCGCTATCTTCCGCTGTGCTACAGCGGAAGATAGCGTGACTGATGGCTTCCACTGACTGCAATAGAAGCCGTCCACGCGTACACCCGCGGCAAATAGAACATGCCGCGGGTGATTTCATGGTGCGGAATTCCGCACCTTGAGCATTGAGCTATTAGGTTCAATAGAACCTAATAGCTGCGGGCAACGTAATACGCGGCGGAAATCCGTCCGTGGGAAGGAGCCCTTAAATAGATTTTTACATCCGCGGATGGCATTTTAAAAGAATTGCGTTTTTCACGCGCGGGAGAAATAACGCGGCATGCTCCATTCTGCCGCGGATCGGCAACATTGCTATCACATTGATAGCAATGTGTGCGGATATCTGCATGCAAAAAAAATACCATTTAATGCAGATTCTGCGCGGATTGTATTTTTCAAGTGAACATGAGGCCTAGGGTATTTTTATAGACAGTTCAGATTTGCTGCGGACATGGGGGGGCCCAAGTTGTGTGAACATCCTGGGCCTTTGGTCCCCTTAATTCACTTCTGGCTGGAATGATGGGCACTATGACAGGCACTGCTGTGGACATCCTGTGGCAGGAATGATGGGCAACATGACTGGCACTGCTATAGATTTCCTGTGGCAGGAATAATGGACACCATGACTGGCACTGCTGCGAACGTTGTGTGGCAGGAATGATGGGCACTATGACTGGCACTGCTGTGGATGTCCTGTGGCAGGAATAATAGTCACCATGACTGCCACTGCTGTGCACGTCATGTGGCAGGAATGATGGGCACCATGTCTGACACTGCTGTGCACGACCTGTGGCTAGAATGATGGGCACCATGCCTGGCACTGCTGTAGGCAAGCTGTGGCAGGAGTAATGGGCACTATGCCTGGCACTGCTGAGGATGTCCTGTGGCAGGAATGGTGGGCACCATGACTGGCACTGTTGTGGATGTCCTGTGGCAGAAATGATGGGCACTATTTATGGCAGTGCTTTGGACAACCTGTAGCAAAAATGATGAACACCCTGACTGGCACTTCTATGTATGACCTGTGGCAGGAATGATGGGCACTATGACTGGCACTGCTGTGCATGTCCTGTGGCTAGAAAGTTTGGCACCCTGACTGGCACTGCTGTGGACATCCTGTGGCTAGAATGATGGGCATCATGATGGGCAGTGCTGTGGATGACCTGTGGCTAAAATAATGTACACCATGACTGGCACTACTGTGGACGACCTGTGGCAGGAATGATGGGCACCATGACTGGCACGTCTGAGGACATCCTGTGGCAGGAATGATGCGCACCATGAAAGTCACTGCTGTGGACATCCTGTGGCTAAAATGATGGGCCCCATGACATGCACTGCTGAGGACATCCTGTGACAGGAATGATGGGCACTATGACTGGCAGTGTTGTGGATTTCCTGTGGCAGGCATGATGGGCACCATGACTGGCACTGCTGTGGATTTCCTGTGGCTGGAATGATGGGCACTATGACTGGCACTGCTGTGGAGGACCTGCAGTTGGAATGATGGGCACCATTACTGTCACTGCTGTGGACGACCTGTAGCGGGAATGAACACCCTGACTGGCACTGCTATGGATGACCTGTGGCAGAAATGGTGGGCACCATGACTGGCACTGCTGTAGATGACCTGTGGTTAGAATGATGGGCAACCTGACTGGCACTGCTGTGGACATGCTGTGGCTAGAATGATGGGCACCAATACTGGCACTGCCGTAGACTACCTGTGGCAGCAATGATGGGCACCTTGAAAGTCACTGCTGTGGACATCATGAGACTAAAATCATGGGCACATGACTGGCACTGCCATGGACGTCCTGTGGCTAGAATGATGGGCACCATGACTGGCACTGTTGAGGATGTCCTGTGGCAGGCATGATGGGCACAAAAACTGGCACTGCTGTGGATTTCCTGTGGCTGGAATGGTGGGCACCATGACTGGCACTACTGTGGACATCCTGTAGTTAAAATGATGGGCACCATGACTGGCACTGCAGTGGACATCCTGTGGCAGGAATGATGGGCAACATGACTGGCACTGCTATAGATTTCCTGTGGCAAGAATAATGGACACTATGACTGGCACTGCTGCGAATGTTGTGGGGCAGGAATGATGGGCACTATGACTGGCACTGCTGTGGATGTCCTGTGGCAGGAATGATAGTCACCATGACTGCCACTGCTATAGATGTCCTGTGGCTAGAATGATAGGCACTATAACTGGCACTGCTGTGGACATCCTGCAGTTTTAATGATGGGCAACATGACTGGCACTGCTGTGGACATCCTGCAGTTTTAATGATGGGCAACATGACTGGCACTGCTTTGGACCTCCTGTGGCAAGAATAATGGGCACCATGACTTCCACTGCTGTGGATGTCCTGTGGCAGGAATAATAGGCACGATGACCAGCACTGCTATGGATGTCCTGCAGTCTGAATGATGGGCACCGTGACTGGCACTCCTTTGGATCCCCTGTGGCGGGTATGATGGGCACCATGACGGGCACTGCTGTGCACGTTCTGTTGCTAGAATGATGGGAATCATGACATGCACTGCTGTGAATGACCTGTGGCAGGAATGATGGGCACCATGACTGGCACTGCTGTGGATATCCTGCAGTTGAAATGATAGGCACCGTGACTGGCACTGCTAAGGATGTCCTGTGGCAAGAATGATGGGCACCATGACTGGCACTACTGTAGACTTCCTGCAGTTATCATGATTGGCTTTATGACTGGCACTGCAATGGACATCCTGTTTCAGGAATGATGGGCAACATGACTGGCACTGCTATAGACGTCCTGTGGCAGGAATGATAGGCACCATGACTGGCATTGCTGTGGACGACCTGTGGCAGGAATGATCGGCACTATGACTAGTACTGCTGTGGATGTCCTGTGGCAGGAGTGATTGTCACCATGACTGGCACTGCTGTGGACGTCCTGTGGCAGGACTGATGGGCACTATGACTGGCACTGCTGTGGACGTCCTGTGGCAGAAATGATGGGCACTGTGTTCGGCCGCCTACATCTCCTCATTGCATTAGTTGGGGCTGTGCTCCCGGTCTCAGCCACTCTGCGCCCAGCTCCAGTCTGTACCGCCCAGCACCTCACACACCTCCCGGTATTAGTGATCCTTCTCAGGCTGCCCACCGTCACAGCCACGCCCCTTTCCTTACACTCTCCTCCCATCCAGTCCTTAGCCCCGCCCTCTTCCTTTAGCTCCTCCAACTCCTTTCAGCCAAGCCGTCAGGAACTCTTCCAGGCCCCGCCCATTCTCTGTATTCGCCCGTCCCACTGCCAGGCTTTTGACGCTATTGCTCGTTGGTTTCGCCCCGCCCCCATACTGCGGTGTCCCCGCCCCGCTGTTGCTGACGTGTGTGTGGGCGCGTTCGTGCGGGGAAGCCGGGTGTACGCGCGCGCGCGGTGGCGGCTGTGAGTGTGTGACGGGTGAGAGCGGAGTTCCCGGCGCCCGAGATGTGATGACCCAAGCGGCGGCTACACGGGCTGCAGTCATGAGGAGCTGGGATGCGGCAGGCGGAAGGAAGCAGCGGCAGCTGCCCGGGGGTTGGAGGCAGGTCCCCGGTGTGTGCCTGGCTCTGCTCATCGCTGTCCTGCTGCTGCTGCCCCCGGCCTCGGTGTGCACGCTGTGTGAGGCGGACGGGGTACGGAGGAGGCGGGATACCCCGGAGCTGCTGGCAGGTGAGTGGTGGGCACAGGTGACCCGGTGCAGAACTAGTGCCAGGCTCCCAGTGTGGGCACTGCATCAGTCCACGAGTTATGGGGCTGCTGTAGGTCTGGAGGCTTCCTGGTCTTGTGCCCACTGACCATAGTGATGCAGCTGGCATTGGGCATGTATGGTGATTGGCACCTTGGTAGTGCCTGACGAGAGTTTACGTGTACTTGGGTTGCGTTGGGTAATGGTCTACAGATTTCCTGTCTTGGCATGTTAGTTGGAGTCCTGTTATGGGATCTTCCTGCGTCCTGTTCATAGAGCGCCCCCTAATCCCATCCGCACCCCGATGTGTGCCCCTTCAGTAGTCATCCTCTGTCCAGCGTAGGATAACCGGGCCCGCTGGCAGGAAACGGGTTACGGACGGATGGGTTGTACAATTCCGGTAGCTGGCGTTGGTAGTGCCACTGGAATAGGTGGGTAAGTTGGATGATGTGTTCAGCGGTTATCGAAGAACTTGCCATGAACTTCTGGGACGTCTTGGCGGGGGTGATGGGGTGCGTGTCCGCTGTGCCCCTCTAGAGACCGCTATCTTTGGAGGAGCTTACCATTATTTGTAGTCTTTGAGTTGACAGTGGGGGACAAGTGGTGGCCTCTGACCCCTGTGCCCTCGGGCTCTGGCATGATCCCCTGTGTATACTGGACCTACGTGTGTCCTATGTAGAGCGGGCACCTAACGTCTACATGTACAGGACCTACAACGGCCCTCCGTGGCTCCAATATATGTAAAACTGACATGAAAAAGGACTTAAGTAAACTTAACTGGAGCAACCAGTGTCAGGCAGCTGCTGCCAAGGCAGATAGGATCATGGGATGCATTAGAAGAAGTCTAGAGGCACATGACGAGTGCGTTGGGTAAGATTTTTGACATTGTCTAAAAGAAACTTAGTTTGCCGACAGCCAATCCCAGCGCAGCTTTCGTTTTGTGTTCTGCTGGGATAAAATGAAAGCTGAGCTGTGATTGGTTGCTAGGGGCAACTAAGACCGTTTCATAAGTCTTCCCCATAGTTCTTCCTCTTTACTGGTCACTGGTCAGACCACACATGGAATATTGTGGACAGTTTTGGGTACCGGTACTCAAGAAGGACATATCAGAGCTTGAGCGGGTACAAAGGCGGGCAGCTAAAGTGATGGGCGGACTACAATACCCAGAGAGGTTATCAAAATTAGGGTTATTTTTATAGAAGAAGACGGCTGAGGGGCGACCTAATAACTGTATAAATATATAAGGGGACAATACAGAGATCTCTCCTCAATTATGTATACCACAACTATAACAAGGGGCATCCTCTACATCTAGAGGAAAGAAGGTTTCTACACCGACATAGAAGGGGGTTCTTTACTGTAAGAGCAGTGAGACTATGGAACTCTCTGCCTGAGTATGTGGTGATTGTGAACTCGCTAAGAGTACAAGAGGGGCCTGGACACCTTTCTTGAGCCATACAGTATTACATGTTATGTCGTTGATTACTTAGAAGGGTCGGTGATCCGGGGATTATTCTGATTACCAGACTGGAGTCAGGAAGGAATATTTTTTTCCTAAAATGAGGAAAATTGGCTTCTACCTCATTGTTTGTTTGTTTTTTTTTTGCTTTCCTCTGGATCAACCTTGCAGGATAATAGGCTGAACTGGATGCACGTACAGCATGTCCTTCTTCAGCCTTATACCCCGTTACTAAGGGTCCGTTCAGACCTGCCGATTTCTCGCCTGAACACGTGAGTGATGTCAGAGTTTGCTCGGCGGCCTGTTTATCCGGCAGACACATCGGTGGCTGTATAAGTGATCAGAGCGGCTGAACGAGCTGTGTGTAAACCGAACGATTAGTGAACGAGTCAACAAAGATTTATACGCTTGCCTAACATAAATCCTGAACGAAAAGTGAACCTTTTTTTTTTTTTGAACGATAGTCGTTCCATCTGAAAGGGCCGTAAGGGGGAGAATGACCCCAGGTACAAAGTCCCTGAGGGGTCCCCTTTGGATATGTAACCCCAACGTACTCAGTAGCTGGTCTGGACATGTGAGTGTAGTTCCCTGCCATGTAAGCAGGAGGTAGAGCAGACAGCTCAGGATCTGAAGATGATGATTGCGGGCCCTTTTACCTAGATTCCCACTGGATCGCTGAATGATGACGTTCAATGTAAATGCCGGCAGAGAGTGAGCACCAACATACTCAGTAGCTAGTCTGGACATGTGAGTGTAGTTCCCTGCCATGTAAGCAGGAGGTAGAGCAGACGGCTGAGAATCTGAAGATGATGATTGCGGGCCCTTTTACCTAGATTCCCACTGGATCGCTGAATCATGACGTTCAATGTAAATGCCGTCAGGGAATGAGCAATGAATTAATTTGATAATCGTTCGTCATTCAGTTTAGGCAGCCAAAAAAAGCGAACCACTGATCGGCCCATGTAAACAGACGGCTGTTCATCTCTGACCAACGGACTGTTTACTGTGAATGGAGGGAGGTGGTAGAAGTGCTCCTTGGCCTACTCCACCGCCATTCACTGGGTGGTGATGACTTCTGCGTGAAAGCACAAGAACGATCATCACTGGGGTGACTGTGTGTCCGTGACTTGTCCCATGTAAAACCGCCCTAAGACGATCTGACCGGTAGAAGGGAAAGGTGAGCGTATCTGACCCCAGTGTATATAGTAGCTAGTTTAGACACCTGAGTGTATATAGCTCCCATGTGACCAGGACTTTGCATGCCTGAGGATATCTGATGCATGTTCACACGTATGTTTCCCATTCTAGGTCATGTGACCCCCTTTCATGTTACCTAAAATGAAAACCTGGGGGCTAGCTAAGGGCTCCTACCCACTTGCGTTTTTTTAATGCAAATGTCAATGGGACTTTCTAGGGTTAAAAACGCATCGTACAAAAATCGCAACGCACAAACTTGCGTTTTTAACATTTGCAAGTCCCATTGACATTCGTGTTTAAAAAAAAAAAATAAAAAAATAACGCCAGCGGGTAGGTGCCCTAAGGGCGATCTCACTGCTAGAAAATGGCAAGCTTTTGCGATGCGAGAAATCTGTTTTGCCATTGCACTGTACGGGCGACATAAACAAGCAAAACGCTGAAACAATCCTGCTGATGCGATTTTTGTTCTCGCATCGCAGCTTGCCCTAAAACCTCGCGGGGGGAAAGGCCGTCATTGAGCAACGTGTGGCACTTTCTTGCGAGAGCTCGCACTCTCGCATCGCAGTAAGACGTGCGATTTCCTCGCTAGTGGAAAGGGGCCCTAACACCACGCTCATCACGTAGGGTGCGTTCAGACAGAACAATTATTGTTCAAACGAGCGAAAAGTGAACGATAATCGTTTGGTCTAAACACGAGTCAATGACCAACGAGAATCGCTCAGTTTTCGTTTGTCCGTTTTTTTGCAGGCATAAAAACCATCATTGGCTCGTTCACTTACCGTTCGGCGTAAACGGCGCTCGTTCAGTCCTTCTCATCCACTTGTACAGCGACTGAGCGATTCTCATTGGAATGAGCAAATGATGCATTTACCTGTCTAAACGGGCTGCAAGAAGGCGAACACGCTTGCAGGGACGTGACTCATTCAAACGAGAATTGGCTCGTGTAAATGGACCCTTGGAATGGAAGCTAAAGGGTATCTGACTCCGGGCACAAGTCCTAGAAAGAGCGTCTGACTCTATGCACACAGCCTAGAATGGGCGTCTGACTCCCATGTACATGATCTGGGCGCCTGAAGGGCTTCTGACCCTAAGCACACATCCTAGAATGGGCGTCTGACTCCATGTAAGTGACCTGGATGCCTGAGGGAATCCAACCCCATGCACAAAACCTAGAATGGGCATCTGACTCAATGTACATGACCTGGACACTTGAGGGTATCGGACCCCATGCACACAACCTAGAATGGGCGTCTGACTACCATGTACAAGATCTGGGCACCTGAAGGGTGTCTGACCCTAGGCACACGTCCTAGAATGGGCGTCTGACTCCATGTAAGTGACCTGGATGCCTGAGGGTATCCAACCCCGTGTACAAAACCTAGAATGGGCATCTGACTCAATCTACGTGACCAGGACACTTGAGGGTATCGGACCCCATGCACACAACCTAGAATGGTCGTCTGACTAACATGTACACGACATGAACGCCTGAAGGGTATCCAACCTCATGCACACAAGCTAGAATGGTTGTCTGACTCTCTATGTACCTTGACGCCTGAAGGGTGTCTGACCACATGCACACCTCCTAGAATGGGTGTCTGGCCCCATGTCCATGACCTGGTCACCTGAGGGTATCTTGCCCATTGTACACAACCTAGAATGGCCGTCTGACTCCCATGTACACGACCTGGACGCCTGAGGGATGTCTGACCCCATGCACATGATCTAGAAAGGGCGTCTCACTCCATGTATGACACCTGCATTCCTGAGAGTATTCAACCCCATGTACATGGCCTACAATGGGTGTAGGACTCCATGAATGTGACCTGGACATCTGAGGGTATCCAACCCCTTGTACACGACCTAGAATGGGTATATGACTGCTTGTACATGACCTGGTCGCCTGAGGGTATCTGGCCTCATGCATACGTCCTAGAATGGGTGTATGACTCCATGTACGTGAACTGGACACCTGAGGGTCTTTGACCCCATGCAGACGTCCTAGAATGGGAATGAGGTTGTGTGACCCAAGCCCAGCTAGACTCTCTAGTATGGTATCTGCCATCCCCAACCTGCCGTACGTCCCTGTGCAGTAAATAGGACCTTGTTCAAACAGTGCGGTTCTCAGGACTCCAGTCCATCACACTAATGCGCCGCCGTAGCACCGCTAGGCCTCGAATAGGACTACTATGTTTGGGCCCGTGTAATGGAATCTCCAGATCATATTAATACTGATGTTTGGTGGTCTCCTAACTCATCGGGGAGTAGTTGAGCTGTGAGTGCAGCCTGGCTCTGCTAAATGTGTCAGCCTGAGAAGTGGCCCCCTCCCTCCTCTTCCCAGGAACCTCCTGCTGTAGAAATGGATTTTCCCAGCTTTTTCCTTCTAATTGTTTTTTTCCGGATGATTAAACGATGCAGTGTGGTTATTGCGCTGCATCCTGGTATTCGCCTGTCTGTAGGGGACTCTGCTATGTGAGACTGCATAGAGGATAGCAGCAGCAGCATTGCGGTATTCACTGGCGGAGCGGGGATTACATCCAGCAGATGATGGGGAGGCTTCCTCGCATCGGAGGGGGTCCTCCCTGTGTGCAGGATTCCTTCGTCAGGCAACCCCTTTGTCATCTGCCGTAATTGTCAGCATCCTCCTAGTGGAAGCGGGAGGCGAGCGAAGGATGAGGGAATGTGCCGGGTGTCTGAGCTGCATCAGTCTAATCAGCCTACAGTCACAACAGGCTGACGGGGTTTTCCGACTCATTTAAAGGGATTTTCTGGCCATATTGTAATGTTTTAGGAGACGCTGCCAACAGAAATGGATAGTTCATCTAGAAGTGATTTGCATAAACATTTGTAAATACGTTGCCTTATTTATGCGATTTACTAATTTTCAGTTACAGCCTCCAGAGCAGCATTCTCAATTCTGCAGACTTCAGAGCTGAAATCGGCTTATGTTTGATTCCGGCTCACTGTCTGCAAAATGCAAATATGCACAAGGCCTTGCAAAGTGTCCTCTCTACATCAGATGATGTGCAGGGATCTGATGGAAGGAATTGACCCGCCATAGTGTATCGTGTAGTGCAGCTTGATGCATGGCTTTCTTTGGCGAAAGACATTAGAGAGTCTTAGGCCTCATGTCCACGCAGTTCAAGCCGCCCATAGGGAACCACGAGCGGCCGCAAATTAAATAAAGCGTGCAGATTTGCTCCATTTCAGTGCGGATCCCTCACAGACGGCTTCCATTGGAAGTCGGCCTATCCGCAATTGACTTGTAGACCGGGTGCAGATTCCACTGGAAACCGGGAGTTAGAAGAAAAAAACGTACTGCGCATGCGAGCCGAGCCATCATTTTTGCACGCATCCGCAGACCAGGAAATAGAAGACCCAGGCAGGTAACTCGGTGTCTGCCGCGGGCAGGGTCGGATTCTACTGTGGGCTCCCGCATGCGGAACGCGATCCGCCCGGTGACTTTAGGCCTAAAAGAAAGATGTATGGTGCTGCCATCTTTTTGGAAAGTGCAAGGTGTTAAATAAAGGGTTTGCACCAGAGACCACTTTCATCACCTATCCATATGATGGGTGAGAAGAGTCTGATCGCTAGGGGGTTTCAGCACTTGGTGTCCCCCACAGTAAGGAGGAGATTGAGTAGAGCGGTGGTCATCTTCTGTAGGACTGCTGGAGATGACGATCCCCGGCTTCTCGGACTCCATTCACCGAGTGATCCTCACTTTGTCACTGAGACGAAAAAGGGCCTCCCCATTTTCACAGAACATGTACACTCAGGGATGCCCAGTGTGCCCATGTACGAGGGCGTCAGGTGAGATAGCAGTCTGCCCAATGAATGTTCAGCTGGTGGCCATCTACAAGTTCTGGGCAGACTTATGGTCCTTTTACATGGGACGAGCTGCCAGCCAAGTGATAATCTGCCCGCGTAAAAGGGTCATTAGGGTCCCTTCATGTGGGGGATGACTTGTCCGAATAATCGCTCAATCAAGTGAATGCAAGCTATAGCCGTTCTGTGTCAGTAGATTCACCGGCAGGGCGATGAGCGATAATTTGCTCACTAGTTGTTTTGCTCCTCTTTGCTTAAAAAGTTGTTGGTTGGTCAGAAGTCCTCAGGTGTAAAGTCAATTATTCATATTTGAATGACTTGCGGATGTATTTGCAACTCAGACCAATATCACATTCGCAATCCTGCGATTTCTGCTGCTAGTGAGATACAGATCGCAAGAAAAATGCGTCGCATCCCTGCAAAATGCTACTTTAATGTGTGTCAAAGTCACATATTTCAACAGTTTAAATAAAAATCGCATCAACATGTGAGCGCAATGTAATAGTTTTATTTTTTTGCAACTCCCATAGAAAATGACTTTAAAAAAAAAAAAAAAAATTTTATTACCTTATCAGACTGTTGGCACCTGTCAATGGAGTCATTTAAATCCATTGGTCCTTTAGATGCGCAATATGAGACCATATCTTTATCGGTCAGATATCGCACATGAAAATTGGCCGTGTGAATGCACCCTAGGGTGGTCCTGCGTGTTTTGGGAGTCGTACAGTACAATCTACCCGTCTGGTCATTCTAGTTCCACATATACTAAGTAATCGCGTTGCTACCGGTGCAGTGAATGATAAAATATATCGCTGTATTGGTCCACATTTGGGGAACTTTTTTTTGCCCTCGTCGTTTAAAGCATCAAAAAAGTAATTGGCGCATAAGGTTCTGCACGCAGTGGGGATCGTAGACTTCCCTACGGGGTACATACAGTGCGGTACGGGAAAGTATAAAGGAAAGCCCTGGCATATTGTGCTTTCTATCCACTTGTAGCAGCGATCTTGTGTAACTCTGACCTTAGAGAATAGAACAACTTGTGCTTTGCATTGTTAATCCTCTGTGCGGGGAGGTAGGAGCGTTATAGGGCGGTAGGATGATTTACTGTGAAATCAGAGCAGATAAATGGCATTCTGGAACGTGCCTCCTAGGAATATTAATAAAAATGTACCTGTCTTTGTATATTGCTCAATGGGATAAAGGTTTAAGAAATAAAAGTCGCCATATAACATTTTTTTTAGTAGTAGAATTGGTGTATTTTTGCAGGAAGATGTCCAACTGGCTGTTGGAGTGCGCTAACTAGTTTGTGGAATCTGTGGTATTCTGGCACATCCACGTGTGCGAAAGCAAAGATTAAAGATCCAAACATTAAAGCGGACCTGAGTTTTCAACGGGCTTTTAAAAATATACCAGGTGGTTCTTGCCCTCTTATCTGCTGCTGGTTTCACCCTGTCTCATATCTGTAAGTCCTATTTTAAGGTGGTCTTCCCCATTTTTTTGCTATTTGCAATCTATTTTCAGGAAGGAGCATGTAGCAAGCATAGCATTCTGCCAGTAGTTCACTGCTCTGCACTTCCTTTCCCTGATTTCCCACGCATTGTCCTCTCTCTGCTCCAATTAGCAGGGAGGCAGTTTCTGAATGCCCACCCCTCTGCACGCACACAGGCACACACACAAACCCACACTGTAACAGCAGGAGAGACAGATACGATGTGGATAATACTCTCAGTGGCTGCAGATCTGTTGGCCTGCAGCCTCTGAGTGCATGGGAGCCGCTTGTGAAGATTTGCTATGGAAACGTCCTGGTTACAATAGAAGCTCTGTACCCAACGACAGTGTATTGCAGAGAAGCAGGAAGGGAGACCCCTAGTGATAGCCACTTTAAATGTGATATACAGTTGTAAAGCAACAACCTTTTTAATGCAACCATATTACGGAAATGATGAGGCTTACACCAGCTAGTAGATGAGCATAGACGGTGTAAACCGTTAGTGCCCCTTTTAATTCTCATGGAAGTAGTGGGTGTGGGTCACCAGAGGACCACGTTGGTAGATCAGCACTAATCAGTGATTGATGATCAATACAACCATCCACATGATTCGGTGTTTGTTGGAAAACAATGGCGCAGCGCTGCCCTGGATTATGAGAAGACACATTTTGCGTTAATAGTTCCTCATTTGACAAACTTTAAAAGTTGACATTTCTAGTTTATAAAATTCTAAAATGTGTTCATGCGTCTGCAACGAAGTGTTTTGTCAAGTTTATATGGAATGAGGTGTAAGATTTCATAGATGTAAGGTGAAGTTCGCATCACCATTGTGACTTACGTTTTCCTGCTCCGTCATGCAAATCACTGGCTGATCGGATTTGTCTGGGAATGGAACCAAACGCCGCCAAATAGACCCCATTGACTATAATACCGTCTGTTTTCGTTTCCGTCCGGCTGACATTGTTACCGAAATCGGTGACTGAGGCCCTGAAATTCAGCTCTGATGTTTATATGTAACTACACAGAACTGCTGTAACTATTAGGCCATATTCGGGTGACCGAATGCGAGTTGTGCCTGAGATCCTCAGCTATAACTCGAGTTGGACAGCATACAGAAACAGTGTGCAGGAGAGTGGGCCTTGCGCGTCCCGCTCCTGGCCGCGAGGCGCCGGGCCTTGCGCGCCCCGCTCCTGGCCGCGAGGCGCCGGCCCTTGCGCGCCCCGCTCCTGGCCGCGAGGCGCCGGCCCTTGCGCGCCCCGCTCCTGGCCGCGAGGCGCCGGGCCTTGCGCGCCCCGCTCCTGGCCGCGAGGCGCCGGGCCTTGCGCGCCCCGGCTCCCGGCCGCGAGGCGCCGGGCCTTGCGCGCCCCGCTCCTGCCCGCGAGTCGACCCAGATTAGGATGTTTCTTTTTTTTTTTTCCGTTACAGACAATGGGGGAAAAAAAATTAAAAATCATGTCTGAAAAGCCCCATTGGAGTTATAATGGGTTCTGTCTGAGTTTAATCATCTGTGTGAGTTCCCCCTATGTTTTTCCTTTCCTTCTGTACTTTGTGGTTGCCCTATGACCTGCCGTTGGATGTCTTCCGGTTGGCTATAGCCTCTGCAGGCTTGTTACCCTGATGCCTGCTCCCACACAAGTCTATAATATGGCTGTGTTTGGCACACAGCTGTAATAAGCAGTGTTTGGAGCTTTTGCCTCCGTACGGCCCAGGCCTATTTTTTCCGTTAGGCGCTGTTTGCCCAGAGGTCTGGAGGCTGTATGGGATCTAAGCGGTGCCCCCGCCTTGTTGCACAGGGCTCTGCCGTGTATACAGGGCCTCGTGAAGTAGATTGTAAGTGATTGAGGAACAGAGAAGTGGCCTCCAGTTTCTCAGCCAGACAGGAAGTTTACCGTGTCGCATCCTCTTCCGCAGTGTTCATCTAATCTGTAACTCTATATACAGCCAGTGCTAGTGGGAGCTCGGCTATATACGTAGCATCCTGGGGAGCGGTTCCCGGTTTATGGAAGTCGCCCAATCCTTTTAGAAGAGCTTCATCTATCTCACATGGCGACTTCTATCCACGGTTTTCCAATTCATTACTTTTTGTTCTTGTTGCCTATATCAACCAGTCACGGCGCAGCTTTTATTTCTCAAACTACGCCGGGAAAAGAAAAGCTGCCCTCTGATTGGTTGCTTTTGGGTGAGGACCGTTTCTTCATACATCTCCACCAATATTTTGATGCATTGGATATTGGTGTTAAAGGAGGGCAGTTGCCGTCCATTATACCGGAGTATTTGTTAAAACATGGCCAAGATGGGACTACCAGCCCATTTGCCGGGCGGCGGAGATCCGCTGCGGGATACCGCAACCCCCATGGACAGGCAGCCTTCTTGTATGCTCCGCTGTCTTACTGGTCAGGAATTCTCAGCGTAATGAGAGTACAGTTTATAATGGCTGCAAATGTGCACTTGTCAGTAACTGTGAGTGGGGCATTGTGGGAGATGTAGTTTTGCACTCCTCGGTGGCCATTTTTAAAGGGCAATATGGACATTTGAATCTGCTTGGCAAGCAGCAGTGGCTCAGGTCAGCAAAAGGACTGGAGTTCAGTTTGATGATTTGGATGGATGTTGGGAATAGCAGCAATAATTGTAACATTGGAGGCTTTTCTCCCAGTCTCTGGAGGACCCCTTTAAGGAAGCAGCACTGAACCGTCAGTTTGGTACTCCTGGCCACCAGTGACCATGGCAGTGGTCCTTGTGGGAAAGGCCTACCAGGATCACTCCTGTGCTTTTTGCCTAGTGTAGATGAATCTGCCTGGTATTTGGGGCTTTGGCTTTGTACTTCTCTTTTGCTTCCGAGCCGAGTTAGCTCTGAGATTGTACAACTGCTCTTTTGACAATCGCTGAAGTAAACTTGGAAGTGGCTCCTTGTTCTTTCGGCTTTTCCTTTGTGTAGTCTTACTACCGCAGGAAGGGGCGGCTATGTCCTGCTTTTCAGAGTCACCAAGTCTTTAGAAGCTTGGATTCATGACAAGAAATGGGACACTTATGTTTCTGTTGGCATCACTTGTCCTGAGACAGACAGGTACAATTTTGACAAGTGCGGCAAAATAGATACAAACCCTCCAATGTGAGGTATAAATACAGTATATAGATAGAATATATGTGTGTAAAAAAAAAAAAATATATATATATATATATTTATTATAATTTTTTTCTTTTTTTTTTCCTATTCCTTTGTAGATATGAGTTAGGTTTTGGCCAAGAAAGTACTCAGTCAAAGACAGTCCCTCCCCTAGAAAAAATGTGTGACTGTAGCATTGATATAAGTAAGTGATTACAATATCGGAGCCAAAGGATCATTTATTGCGGAAAACTGACGTCTTGAAGGGAGGCTCTAGTACCCGGTTGTACCACTTCTAGCTTGGATAAAAGATGTAATACAGGCAGGCATGGAGGTTCTAGTACCCTGTTGGACTGCCTCTAGCTTGGATACAAACTGTCATCCGGGCGGGCATGGCGGCTCTAGCACCCTGTTGTACCGCCTCTAGCTTGGATACAAGATGTAATACAGGCAGGCATGGAGGCTCTAGTACCCTGTTGGACTGCCTCTAGCTTAGATACAAGATGTGATGCGATTAAGCATGGAGGCTCTAGTAAACTGTTGTACCGCCTCTAGCTTGGATACAAGATGTACTACAGGCAGGCATGGAGGTTCTAATACCCTGTTGTACCGCTTCTAGCTTGGATACAAGATGTGATATGGGTGGGCATGGAGGCTCTAGTACCCTATTGTACCACCTCTAGCTTGAATACAAGATGTGATGTGATTGGGCATGGAGGCTCTAGTACCCTGTTGTACTGCCTCTAGCTTGGATACAAGATGTGATACGGACAGGCATGGAGGCTCTAGTACCCTGTTGTACCGCCTCTAGTTTGGATACAAGATGTGATATGGGCGGGCATGGAGGCTTTAGTACCCTGTTGGGCCATCTCTAGCTTGGGTACAAGATGTGATGCAGGCAGACATGGAGGCTCTAGTACCCTGTTGTACCGCCTCTAGCTTGGGTACAAGATGTGATACAGGCAGGCATGGAGGCTCTAGTACCCTGTTGTACTGCCTCTAGCTTGAATACAAGATGTGATATGGGTGGGAATAGAGGCTCAAGTACCCTGTTGTACCGCCTCTAGCTTGGGTACAAGATGTGATACAGGCAGGCATGGAGACTCTAGTACCCTGTTGTACCGCCTCTAGCTTGGATACAAGATGTGATATGGGTGGGAATAGAGGCTCAAGTACCCTGTTGTACCGCCTCTAGCTTGGGTACAAGATGTGATACAGGCAGGCATGGAGACTCTAGTACCCTGTTGTACTGCCTCTAGCTTGAATACAAGATGTGATATGGGTGGGAATAGAGGCTCTAGTACCCTTTGTACCCCTCTAGCTTGGGGATACAAGATGTAATACTGGCATGGGGGCTCTAGTACCCAGTTGTACTGCCTCTAACTTTTATACAAGATGTGTTATGGGTGGGCATTGAGGCTCTAGTACCCTGTTGGGCCGCCTCTAGCTTGGATACAAGATGAGATACAGGGGGGGCATGGCAGCTCTAGTATACTGTTGTATTATCTCTAGCTTGGATGCAAGATGTGATACTGGCGGGTATGGTGGCATACTGGTTCCATATGGTACCCTGCGGCATATCTGTCCACATTTGCTGTTACGGAGCCTCTAGATTGTGCAAACTTTTAGACTGTCATGTTAGCATCCCAGATGGTCCCATACATGCTCTATTGGCTATAAATCTGGCATGGGGCAGGCCACAGAGATGTGACAATGTTGTGGGGGCATTCCTGTGACCTCCTTGTGTGTGCGGGGGAACATCATCCTACTGGAAGCCTCTTGGAAGCTGCCATGAGGAACGCATGTGGGTGCAGGATGTCCTGAACATATCGCTGAGCTGATATTGTCCCTCATACCACTACCAGGGGTGACCGGCTGTCGAATGTGATGACCCCCCAGACCATCACACCAGCAGTGGGCAGTGTGCTGCTCCACCCCATAGACAGGATTGAGGTGCTCAACCCTAGGTCTGCAGACACAACCATGGCCATTGTCTTTGCCCAAACTAAATCTGTGTTTAACCAAGTTCAACTCCATAGCAGTCCAGTTTTGTTGTTTATGACACCACTGGAAAAGGAGGCAACAGCGGGTGGGTGTCAAAAGCAGAACATATAATGGGCGCAGTGAGACGAAATGTTCTTCAGCCAAGTGCCTGGAAATGGGTTCTGGCAGACACAGGGGCCTATAATGATGGTGCCACCTGTCTCTGGATGGCGGACAATGAAACAGTTGGAGCTTTTCGTGCTTGTCAGACAATCAGATGACGTTCTGTACTGGTGGTCTGTCGAGGGCGTCTTGAGCCCGATCGCCTTGTGTACCGTCACACATCTACTTGTCCCAACACCTCCTCCTAACAGTCTGGTCAGAGCGGGTCATGTGGTGGGCAGTTCCTTGGTTCGACCCTCCAGCTTCTCATATTCCAATAATGCGTCTCCCCTCAAACTGTTAACCGGGCAAAATCTCTTCTCTACGTCGTAGAAGCGTCCAGTGGTCGTCAAGCTTCACACAAGCGAAGAAGAGGTCACTACACACAAGTAGTCTCTGAGTGGCCTTTTATAGGTCAAAGGGGGAACCACTCTTAGGTGACAAGACCGTTCATCTAATCACACCACAACTCACTGCCTGAGCAGTACGGGTTACTGAAACGGAACATAGGTATGGCCAGCCTAAGGCAAGACACTAATATGTATTGGTAGTTTAGGTGTGTCGTATTTTAACTTAAAGGGGTTGTCCCGCGCCGAAACGGGTTTTTTTTTTTTTCAACCCCCCCCCCGTTCGGCGCGAGACAACCCCGATGCAGGGAAGTAAAGAAAGTTTACCGGAGCGCTTACCTTAATCCCCGCGCTCCGGTGACTTCAATACTTACCGCTGAAGATGGCCGCCGGGATCCTCTGTCTTCGTGGACCGCAGCTCTTCTGTGCGGTCCATTGCCGATTCCAGCCTCCTGATTGGCTGGAATCGGCACGTGACGGGGCGGAGCTACACGGAGCCGCTCTCTGGCACGAGCGGCTCCATAGAAGACTGCAGAAGACCCGGACTGCGCAAGCGCGGCTAATTTGGCCATCGGAGGGCGAAAATTAGTCGGGCTCCATGGGAACGAGGACGCCAGCAACGGAGCAGGTAAGTAAAAAACTTTTTATAACTTCTGTATGGCTCATAATTAATGCACAATGTACATTACAAAGTGCATTATTATGGCCATACAGAAGTGTATAGACCCACTTGCTGCCTCGGGACAACCCCTTTAAGATTGATACTTTTTCTTATTTCATGAAAGCCATATCCCCACTAGCACCATTTCTATTCCATGTGCTGTGAGGTTGCTACAATGTATCCATGTAGGTATAAATGTATCTACCTGGCGTCATAGAGGATTGGATAGACTGGATCTCCTTGCAGCAAACTCTCAGCACTGGACTTTGTTTCTACTGTTTTCAGCCTGTGAGCAAGATCGTTCCCATCACTGCCAGTAAACAAATCTTTAACATGGCGAAAGATGTAAGCAAAGTAGATTAAAAAGTCTCAGAAATCGTCATTGTACCATGATGAAGCATTATTCGTAGCAAACCAGGAGCCACTTTTAACAGCTGAGGGCCTCAGAAACTAAGGAACCCCTCCTAAGACTGCCACCTTTAGATTAATATATAATTACACTGCAATAATCCATAGTGTTTTTCCTAATTGATCTCTTGGTTCTTATCCAAGAATTACAAGGAAGGATTAAAGACATCCCGTTTGCCAAAAGAACGTCTGCCTTTGGAGAATATTTGGAGTCATGGGAAAGTTAGAAAGTATGTAATTAACGCAGTCGCTGAAGTTTGGAAACCACAACGCATATAAAACATACCCCCGATAATGTAACCCCCACATATGTGTTATCCCTCTACGGCCCCGTTCACATGGACGATTTTTGTGCAGAAATCCCTGTCAAAATCCGCACCTCCCACTGAGTTCAATGGGAATCTGCCCTGTAGTCTATACAATGTGGATTTATCAGTGCACAGATCTGAAATCTATGCTATATAAAAAAAAAAAAGACACACCGCTTATTGATGCGGAATCTGTATTGGCAAATCCATGTGCGCATCTGCAGCATCTTTAAATCCAAATTCACAGTAGAGGTCCGGGCTCAGAATAAGTGCATCTACTTTGGATCTTTCATTGTGTGATCCTACTCACAGCGTCACAACATGGACACGATCCTAATGAAAGTAATTAGACACCTAGCAAGAATCAAAAGTAATATTTATTTTCATCTATTATACTTAGTGGGGCCTCTTTTGGCCCTAATGACATTAGTAACGGTTTGCTACATATTACCATTACCGTCTCATACTTCAGCTGGTATTTCCCTTCATTCATCCTGCAAACGTCTGGCAAGTTCTTTAAAAGAAGATGGACCTTGTTTGTATTCCATGACCACACATTCCAATTTGTCCCAAAGATGTTCAGTAGGTTCAGGTTGGGACTCTGTGCAGACAGTCCAATCGTGGAACATCCATATCCTCGAACCAACGTAGAGCAGTGTTGGATTTTTGACCAGGTGTATGGTCTTGTTGGAAGTATTGCTGACCATTCCCAGAGTATTGCCATATTGTCGGCAGCACATTATTGTCTGGAATGTCCGGGTCACCTTCGTGTTTATGGTTTTTGCCACTTACAACAAACTGACCGAGATCATGTCACGTAAAACCTCCCCATACCATAACGGAACCTCCGCTGTACTTATCTGTTGGCACAACTCACTCGGGCATAAGACATTCCCCGCCCCTACTGGGTACATCATCTGATCTGAAGATGGTGTACTGTCAGCCACCACTCCTTAGAATGTTCTTCCATTGCTCCACTATCTAATGCTGACGCTGATTGCACCATTGTAGACGCACTTTGTGATGGATGACTTGTGCGCAGCGGCATAACCCGTATATCCAATAGTGTGCCGTTCCCGTCCCAAACTATGGCGGACACCTCCAATGGTCTGCATTTTATGTAGCATGGTATTGGACACATGAAATGCTAATAAGACATGATCCGTTCTACTGATAGGGGTGTTCAAATATGGTGTACTATAACTAGATACTTATTGTTGATCAGCCGTTGTTGAGCCTTGTACTTCAGCTATCTCTTGCAGTCCCATTGAAATGAATGGAATGGCAATGTGCATATGGGAACACCACTGTGTTTTATTGTTCGACGCTATTCTCAGGATTGCTGGGGTTTCCACCAATGGGCAAGGTATTCTGTGGATGAGCGGGCGGGGGGTTAACTTGCTTTTGTGGGATGACCCATTTAAGCGTCCATGTAAACAAAGAAGAATCATTGCCATTCACGATGTAGCAGGGAAATCCAGCATTAATTCTGCCAAATTCCAAAGCAGGCGGTTGCCCAGGCGCTGCTGGAACAGGTAAATGTAGCAGTAAAGGCGTCCAAAAGGTTATCCTTACAATCCGTTTCAGAATTGGATCCGTTATGTCATCCAGTTTTACGTCCAGGTAAAAACAGAAGGTTTATGTGTTAACTGATACATTGATCTACGATTTTCTTAATTGTTTTTCCAATAGATTGTAGACTAGAAAGATATAGCATGCTGCTAGAATAAGTAGTGAAGGGGTCTAAACGAAACCTTTTCTATACCAGTGAATGGTATCGAGACAGAAAGAAGATAAGATGGCCTTCCAGACCCCCCTTGCATTTCTTTTCACTGAATTTGTACCGGTTTCTTTGTATGTTATAGTAACACCTTAAAAGGTGTAACTTATGTTAAACATTTTAGTTGTACCCTATAATGTATTCTTAGTAATCTTGGAGGTATGTACTTTTCCTGTGATGTCATTTATGGTATATAAACCACATGCACCTTTTGAATACATTAGAAATCATTTGATACCGCAACAAGGCTGGTGTGATTTGTGTTTGTCCTGAGACCAGACTTCTACAAGAGATCTGGGATTGTCTTCTCCTTGATAAACACATAAATTCTCCTTACATATTTGGTCCTTCTCCTTACAGTATATATCTACGTATCTTGTATACAGAATAAGATAATGCAAGTAATTGCAACAATTATAGCACTAGCGCAAAGCCGATAAACAATATTGTCCCCACCTGATGTGGTATAACAATATCGCCAGTGTTTTCAGACGGGTAAAATAAAAGCATCTACATGAGGGGGGGTGGGGGGGGGGGCATCTTATAGCTATACTATATGGCTATGTCTTGGCTGGTTTGGCCAGTGTATTGCAGATGTAAAGAATTTCTACTAATTCCCTGATGGACATTGTTGAGCTTGGACATTTGCAACCATCCTAATTGGCTGCAGTAATGCATCTACGGACCTGTATGTTGCACAGCTCATGTAATAACACAACTACCAGGCCAGCACATTGGGGAATGTGTTATGGGTGGAAAGTAGATCAGAAGTAGGTGGAAATTTGATCAGGAAAACTTTTTTCTATCCTGGCTAAATCGGCCTTCATATTGAGAGTCCTTTCCTCATGTTTCCTTTGTACTGGCCGGTGTGCAGAACACACACTGTGGCTTCATTTATGCTGCGGCGTTCTCCTCGCATCTGTTACCTGACTCCTAGCAGAAATGGTGAGCGTGCCCAGTAGAAATGACCCTGTGCTGGAGCAGGAAGGAGATGGTTACGATTAAGAGTTAAATTTGTACATTCACCATCGCCCTCCCTTCCTTAGAGAATGTCTTGGCAAGGCCACTTCCTTTAGACCCCACCATTTGTTGTACTTGACAGCTGACTTTTAGTTAGCAGCCAATACATGCTTACAGTGCCTGATCCAGATAAAGCCCGAAACATTCAGGAAGATTATCAGCGATGTCGTGACCCTGCAAATCCTACACATACCGTAATGGGAGGAGGAATTCATTGGAAATAAGAAGTCCTATAATGTGACTAAGGAGCCCATAGAGGACATCATGGGGACTGTGCACCGATGAGAAGGAATGTTCAATAGAACATTCCTACACCTATGCTTGACGTACAGCCGCAGCCCCTTATTTCTCCTATCAAGCCTCTCCAGATCCCCCACCTGCCCAGAAAAATAATGTTCTTATGCTAAATAATCCACCTACGTAAATGAGTAACAAGAAAATCCTCACATATAATATGTGACAACGTGTGCTCGTATTTCATATACTGCTGTGCATCGGCACACAATAGAACGGTGTATGAAATAATATGTATTCATCTGCTCTGCATGGTATTTTCTGCCAGCGTATGCGGCACAGAAGTAAGCCTGCTTGCATGGCGCCCACCTTCCCACTGATGACCCTCATCTCTATGTTTTTTTTGGCTTACAAATCAGTATACACAATCATTTTCTCGTTTGTTGACTGATTATTGCTGTTTAGCAAGCAGAAAAATTCTCGCTGGTCAGCTGCCCCTCTTCTCTGTATGAACAGGGACGAATGATCATAGTAACATTCGTTTAACCCCATACCAGCAATTCTCGGCGCACACAATGTAAATGAGCGACGCTCGAGATGCTTTGTTATTCGGCGCTCGTTACAATGTAAAATGCCCTACAGTTCTGTTCTAGGTCATATCGTCTGATGTGGAAATTCTGGTACTTATGTTTTAGTACTTGGTGTCATTGGTTATGTTCTTGTCCTGACATTGATGCAACGTGACCATATTACTTCCAAAGCGTATCTTGTCACATGATGTGATACAAAAATGAAACCCAGATGTATTCATTAAAGGAGTATTCCGGGGCTAATGATATTGTTGGCTAAGCCATAGAATAGCTGGCTGGAGGACCGCGACAAATGCCGTGTCCGACTCATTGTTTACCAGGCATAGCGCCGTATGGTTTGGCATGGGCGCGCCTGGTACTGCAGCTTTGGGTTACTCGGTACATTTTGTATAGTTGTGCCTGGTATTGCAGCTTGACTGAGTAGCACAGAATTGCAGATAAAAGATAACTAGTGGAGACAGCCTTAAAATAACACCTAGTGGATCCCATTAAAGCTATTGGGATCCATTGAGATCTGTTATGCTTTTGTCATCCATGTGTCAGAAAGAAAGGCATAACACACCTAAACTGATTCTTAAAGGAACCTTATTGCCTCTCCTTTATTTTTTACTCTTGAAAGGCTGGAGCTCTGTATGCACTAGCGCTCCATTCACTTTCAGTGGGACCCCTGAGCAGCATCCCTACGGATATTTCCATACACTCCATGCAGAGTGTCCTCACTGGAAGCGACCCCAGCAGTGACAGGAGAGTGGGACAAAGAAGTCCTGTTCTCGAGATTGGCACCAATCTGTTATTCACTGGTAAAACCCTTTTAAATGCTAGAACATATTGTTTTATGTTTTTGTTTGGAGTGTCATTTTTTTTTTTCTACATGATTATGGGGGCAGTCATCTTGCCTGAGCTGTTAACAGCATTCATAGATATTCCTTAGAGCAGCCTCATGGACCATAGAAACCATAGCCTGGAGATGACTCATTGACTTCTATGGGAGAGTAGTGGGGGCATGCTCTAGTTAATTTTCTGACAGGTCTCATATGCTAGATAGAATGATATAGAACTTGGGGGAAATATTTATACAATTTCAATCAGTATTGTCATATAAAAAGCCTTTATCTCCTGTCAGGAGTCCTAGAAGTCCTGAGAGTCCTGCCTGCCCCCCTCCCCTCTGTGTACACAGGAGTGCAGAACAGCTGTGGGTCATGGAGTGCGGGAGGAGGGAGCCAGACACTCAGGCTCTCTGTTAGTCCTGCTAGCATATAGATATATACTTAATACAACCCTACACTAATTTGCCTGAGAAGAGCATCTCCTCCTCTAGTCTGCATTGTTCTCGGATGATAGGACGGACAGGTGAATTTTGAGCCTCACCTGCACAGTTCCATATAATAAGTTTATGGCCCCTGCTTCCTGTCCTAGCAGTGCTACGAGTATCGCTCCCACACACCACCTTTGTGTACTCTCTACTTTATCATGTCCTCCACTTTGCAGCTGTTGGATGATGTCAGACGTGATTGACAGTGAGCATTGGGGACGCCCACTCAATACAGTGCTGGGAGCCACATCTAAGAGCCTCTATAGGGGGACGGGGGAAAGTAAACATACAAAACTATGTCATTGGAGTTGGTGGGCGCTTGCCCGCTATATAACTAGCCCTGCCAATGTGAGGACGTGACGGGTCATCTCTAGGGTGCGTTCACACGGAACGGATTTGCAGCAAAGAAATCTGCACCAAAATCTGGGCAGAATCTGCATCAAATGATGTGAATTTTGATACAAATTTTAGTGCAGATCCCTATTAAGGTCTGCAGTGGGAAATGGGCTGCGGATTTTGGTGCGGATCCAGTCTAAAATCTGCCACATGTGAACGTACCCTTAAAGAGCAAACTCTGACATTCTTCACTCATTCAAACGAGAAATCGGCGGTCTAAACGGATCCTTATCTCGGTAAAGCCTCTCCCACAATCCCCAGCGCTATATTAATGTCACATGACTCCCGAAGACCCCAATACACCGTACTGTCTTGCTTCAGCGTGATCTTGGCCAGGACCAGTGATGTGTGATCACTGTTTACAAGCGTTGCTCTAGGACGTTACCCCTGGCAACAGACTTTTCTAAACATGACCGTGTATTCGATAACTTTAGGACGGGGAATTTTTTGAAATTCAGTAAAATGATAGTTTTTGATCTTCTGGTGATCGAGCTCAGTGGGATACCTGCGAGAAGATTCCGACACACATAGGACGCGTTCTAGCTTCGCCCGTAGAACTCGACTAGGTGTTTTGGAGAGGTAAGTGTAGCTTTGCTGTCCTAATCGTCTCGCTGGCTGTCAAGCGCTGGATACGGGATGTGTGTGTTTGGTTATGTTCTGCAGCGAGGCTTGTGATGAGTAAGCGCTGTCAGGGAATGCTCGCCATCTGCTCGGCCCATTAAGACTCACTATTGGCACAGCACGTTTCACAATGTTTCATATCCTATTCCAGTTGGTAAAAGCTAAAGCTGCTCCTCATATTGTTTGGTTTTTTTTCTCTCCTCATATCAGTAGCTCTTTGGTATTGCTGAATAAATACTAGTTTGATACTTTGTAACTACCATATTATTTAATTTACAGCAACTTCTCTCTTTTGGTACTTGATCAAGTCAGGGGAGGGTTCAGGTAATCGTGTCGATGGATCATGTGATGTCACTACAGATGACATCACAACAGGGTGACAAGATCTCCATTCAGTGCCTATTCTCAGAGATGCATGATACAGGAGGGTCATTTTACACACTGTTACGGCCATTCACATCGCACTTACTCTGATACAACTGGGTTTAGGAAGACGATCGGCCTTTAGTTCTGCCCTATACGGGAACAGCGGCTTGGCACTTTTTTTTAGGCTACTTTTCGGATTAGTTTATTATGGGCAAGTGTCCTGGACTTGAAATTTGCAGCATCCTAGCGACCTATGTGAATTAAGGTCCATTTACACGGAACGATTGTTGCTCATAATTCGTTCAAACGAACAAAAGTGCGTGATATTCGTTACGTCTAAACACGAGCCATTGTTTGCTGCTCTGTATGAAAATCATCGCCGCTACATATAAACGCTCCCCGCTCAGTGTATGCATAGAATGTGAAGAGCTGAGTGAGAAGTGAGCGATTCTCATTGGTGATCTGCCTGTCCAAACATTCCGCGTGAACAACTAGCGGGGACGTCACTCGCTCGTGTGCTTGTCCAAACGTCTCATCTGAAAGGGGCGTTGGGCACATCATGCCAGCACAAAAAATGCCACTTTTAGTATGCTTGTCTGAAAGTGGCCTGAAGATGTTTTGCACACAGTTTTTGCGAAAGACGTTTTCGTGGTGTTTTTTTTTTTTTCTAGGTCAAAAGCGCTGCAGCGAGATGTTAGTCTATACTGAAATCTAAAATGCGCAATGCATCATGCACTTTGTGAAGTTTTTGTCAGTTTTCATTCAAAGCGCCACGCTCTGGACGTGTTTTTTCTCTCCTAGGCGTTTCCACAGGACAGAGCTAGGAAGCCGTGTGTAAACAATGACATTAAATAAACATCACTTAACACCATGAAAACTGTAAAATAGCTGGCATTTTAGAAGGTGTTTTTCATACATTTTAAAACACCAGACAGTAATCCTGTTAAGGAGGTCGTACAAGTCTAGAAGATTGGTTAGGGTGTCTTCACACTTGCCATCGCGATATCGCTGCGTTTTTTACGTGAATGCCAATCGGACTTTCTAATGTTAACGCATTGCACAAAAATCCCAAAGTACAAACTTGCGATTTTTGTGTGATGCGTTTTTAACATTAGAGAGCCCCATTGACATTCACGTTTAAAAAAAGCAAAATACGCAGCGATATTGCAAGTGTGAGGGCACCCCTTACTGTTCTTAACAAGCTGCATTCAACAGCATTTCTACGGCTGCAATTACAAGACCGCTATTAATAAGCATGTATTATTATTTATTGCTTGGCTGATTGTGCGCATGCAGCTGCAGCCCGGCAGTTATCGGAAAAACGCAAGCGCCAGCAGCAGCCATAACCATGGTACTGGTGTATCTTGACGCCACTGGAAACTACGGGCTGACCTGGCTTTGCTTTGGGGTTTACGCCCCCTGTCAAGCCCCTAGCTTCCGATTGGCTCGTACAACAGCAACAGGGAGGACACTAAAAGCCATGGTGGCGGCAGCAGGGAAGACTGACAGCGGGGCCAGGTCAGAGCTGTGGCATAGCGCTCACCGTTCTGGCCCTGCAGTTGTTGCATTGGCTGAGCTCCCTCCTGCCCTCCGGTCCACGGTCCTGCAGTTCTTGCATTGGGTGAGCCCCCCCCCACCGCTATATTACACCTGTTCCAGGGCTGTCATAAAGTCCATGGGGTACCTTTATTGTACCTCCTTCAGAGTTGTACAAAGTCGTTGAAGTCTCCATCTAATGCCATATGTGTGGTTTCACATGGCAGTATCCTCTATGTACTACCATCCCTGATGCAAAATACTGACCAAAGTACTTCCATGTTAAAACCGTTCTTCGGAGTGTTCACATGCGGCAGATTTGTTGCAAAAAATGTATGCAAGTCTCATTCGTCTGAAGGGACGGAACAGACTGGATGCAGAACTTTCTGCTGTGGATTCCCCCTTCAAAGCGCTGCTTCCAGGGAAGGATATCTCCGTATGCGGGCAGCTGCCAGGCTGTATGGCTCCGTTCACAGGGCTCTGCCAAGTGTATAAGCTCTAATTCTATAATTACCGTTGTGGTTCATCATCTTCGGTTTTAGCGTGGCAAATCAACTTATACAGTGGGTGGGAAAGTGTGGTTCTTACTTGGTCAAGACCGCTCTGTGCAGAGAACACACAGAATGTGGTTTTGATTGACGCCTGAGCAAGTGAAATCTCCGATAACTGCTTCTAATCTCATTTGAAGAAGACATACAATTTCTGTCTTCAATCACTCGGCGTTTTCTTGGACAGCATAATTATAGCTATTTGTCTGTCTTTATTCACCTCCTCCTCAAGCGTGCCTATACTGCGATGGCTGCAAAGACATAAGCAGCCTCCATCCTGCCCCACATGGACCTCACGCCTGGGATAATTAACCGGATGGGAATTGGAAGGTGTGCTTTGTATAATATTGTCTTACTAGAGCCCGGATTATAGGATTTATGCCGCATATCATTCGCAGTCACCGGTAACCAGGGCATATAAGAGCTTTTACCGCGATTAAACTGCGTGAAGCAAATCCATTAGTATGTGATATACGGTATTTGCAGGTGAATCTCTATAGGAATCCATGTTTAGTAATACAGATGTAGCTAATGTTAATTTGCCATTTAACGCGGTATCGCTGAACGGTATGGCTTGGCTTTGCCAATGAAGATTTAAGTAGGGAGCTAACCACATCTACTACAGGCTTGATAAGTCCAATTCGGGATGGGTAGATCCAGCCACAATGATTGCAGGAGAAAGTTTGTCCTGAATTTGGTGCTACAGTGTCTTCGTTCGTTCTTCATCTCCTTGTCTTCGACCGGCCCAGTGAGCATACTCTAAGGTGAGGCCAGTGTGATACGTAATATACCTCCAAGCTCTGCAATTGGAGGCTAGAGTAGACCGCTGGTTGTAATCAATATGATGGGCTTCAAGGGCCCTCTTAAGAGAATCCTCTTCTTTGGGGCCACTTTGTTACGGTGACAAGTTCTTATCTCACCATATATGTCCTGCCCTGCCTAATTGCGTCTTCAGTGGTGTTTCTTCGATACTGATGATTTCCGCCTGTTTAAGGTCTTCAATGTTGGCAATGAAGACTTACCAGTGAAAGGTTCAGAGGCAGCGCTGATGGGAACGTTCAAGGAGTCATAGATGGTGACAGTAGATGACCCATGGCTTAGAGTCCCATAAGAGTTCTCAGTATGACAGCGCTGTACACCCTGACCTTAGTGGTTTTCTACAGGTGTTTGTTGCATTATACTCTATTTTATAGTCAGAGCTGCTTGCCATTGCTGGTCTAATGTCAATGTCTTTATCATTCTTGGCATCTGAGGAGACCATGTACTACAATGCTGTAAATTAAGTTTTCATGATGCGTTGGTCATGGTAACGATTGCTACTTGTGTATATTTATATAAATAATATAGACTTTGATGACTTGAGATTCCAGATGACTCTTAGTGGGCTGGCACTGAGGACCTTCATAGTTATTAAAGGGCTATTCTGCATCGGTAGTCAGTCGGAATTGTAATAGGTGGGATCGCTTCCATTGATTTCAATGGGAGTGAAGACACCTATCACACTTCTGGCCCTGACCACCGATGATGACGTTCGTCCCCCTGCACGGACAGTGGGCCGGGCGATCAGCTGATTGGCAGGGAATCTGAACGGTGGGCCACTGATTATCTGAAGTAGAAGTCATCAGTAGTAAAAGTCCTGGAATGAGAAGGTTGGGCACTAGCAGACGTCTTCCAGGCTCATCAGTGCCCTGACTGTAATCTGCCAGCTTTCCCGGTACCTAATGAATGGCCTCTTTACTCTCCATAGACTGGGCTCATGTTGTAATATGGATCAGTATCACAGAACATTCTCCTCACTGAGGCTATTTTCACACGGGCGCGCACGATATAACGTTGTCTTGCAACGCACAAATCTCGCGTGAGTTTCTTGACCGCGTGAAAGCAGCCTAAAGAATAGAACGGCCCATGTCAATACTATATGGCAACGCACAAAGTGCCGATGGCTTCTACACATCAGTCATGCTCCAGCATTAGGCCTTATTCCCACCGCTGTATGCGTAAAACCCTACAAGGATCACGCAGCGTTTGACTGCTGTGACAGCCAGCCGTGTTGTGCGCATGTAGTACGCGGTGAAATAGACCATGATGCGTTCTTTGTCATGTGCGTGTATACGCTAATCTGAATGGATCAATGAAAATCCATGTACCTTCATTGCATCCATTCACACGGGCGAGCACAATATCGGGCCTGATGATCCAGCTTGCCAATGTGCAGTTTTCCTCGGCAATGCGAAGCATTTATTAAACCTCATGCACGTGTTGCAATGGACTTCAATGGGAAACCGCATTGCACTCGCCGCACGCACATCACGCTCGTCACATGCAATGTCTTTCAGGGTCCAATTGAAAACAATGGCCGAGGTGTTCCGAGGGAACGCGCAGAGATAGAACGTGTGGGTTTTGTGCGCAGTGTATCACATGCGGCTTGAGCGAGAATATTGTAAGCGTGAATGCGCCCTGAATCCTACGCCTGGAAACGTCTGTCAGCTTCCATTGTAGAAGCGAGTTGCAGTCTACCATGTACTCTGTTAGCCCGCAACCATCTCTATAGGTGCTGGGCAGTATATACGTCTATATACTGTCCGGACTATTTACATTCTGTGCCAATCTCCTGTGCCAATCTCTTCTATTTGTGGTCAGATTGAGTGTGCTTGTGCGGCCATGATAGCCGCAGGAAGCATGTGAAGAGCGATAAGACGATGGGGGTCACTCTGGCCGGGAGCGGCTTCTGACTACTGAGGACTTCCACCCAAATAACCTCTATATATGACTCCTTAATGCCCGCCAGATTTCCTTTAGCGGAGCACAAGAAGGCTAAGATTGTCAGATGCTCCTTAGCAGCAGCTGCTCTTAGCTGTAAGTAACGGATGTGGGGCCTACTGCTGCTGAGCATCTGATATTCTCTTCAAACACACATTTACTTGAAGTGCCCCTAAGTGACTGGATCCACCATGTTTATTAGCAGCTGCTCCCGTTCAGGCTGCTTACACACGCAGGGCCTCGTTCATCAAAGCTGTCTAAAACTAGTGTTGCCCATGGCAACCAATCACAGCACAGCTTTCATTTTACCTCAGCAGTGTAAGAAATGAAAGCTGCGCTGTGATTGGTTGCTATGGGCAAGATAAAACTTCTGATGGACAGTTTTGATAAATAAAGTTTTGTGAAAAAACACAAAAGGTTACATTAAAGTCTCTAGTACAAAGCACACTACATGCAATGTGTTTTGGTTTGTAGTATTTTTGGGTCAAAAAGTGGCCAAAGAGAGAACATGTTTCGCTGTCAGCGCAGTGTTGAAGATACTGCATTTTGAGGCTTGTGTGAACCGCCCCATTGAAATTAATAGGAGCTTTGCCGTTGTGGCAAAGCCGACAAAAGTCGGTGCTGCAGCGCGGATTCACGGTACGCAGCATGTCCGTTTTTTTTTTCCCCTGCTGCGGCCACGCTCTCCTCTACGGGAGAGCCGTCCGCAACAGAAAAGCATCTGTCTAAGTGCCGCAGGTTTTAAAGCTGCGCTTTCCCGGTGGAAATCTCGATGCGGCACAACCGCGAGATTCCCGCCGAGAATACGACCCATGTGACCCCAGCCTAAATGTATATTATTGCACTTTTATGTAAATGTTGGGTACAGTTTGATCGCAGTCTATTCTTGTGAACCTCTTATACGGAGTACAATAACAATTTTGGCATGCCGCCATCTGATACGCCTAAATTTCCCTCAATTGTAGATCCATGCCGCAGGGGACGCACGTGCCACCCTACTGAACCCTGTATATCGGCACAAGGAAAAAACTCTGAAGGGGTAGCTGCCCGATGGATTGCTAGCTCACCAGTTGATCAAGGTCTCACACATCATGGCAAATGTATAGCTGCATCTAGATTGAGGTGAAAACCCCTTTAATTCCATGTCTGAGCAGCATGTCTCCCCCTATTATAAGGGCTCATTCACATGGGTGTATTTGCGCTGCGTAATACAGTGCTGAATCCCCATTGATTTGCATTGAATTATTTCTCATGTGATTTGTGCCGGTGTGACCGGAGATGGATGGGTAAACCCAATAGCTTTGCAGTAATTGCACTGAGCAGATTGATCTTACGGCATTGAGAAGGCGCAGGAGATAACTTCATTTAGTGAGAAGGGACTTGGAAATGCTTCTGATCCCATCGGATACTCATGGTATGTAATCTCTGCACGTGGGAACACCTGCTGGGCATCTGTTGTGCCCTTCATTATGAATGTCCTGCCTGTCTTCTGGGCATAGCTACAGGTGCACCTGCCCACGGACAGAGAAAATATCTATTCATTAGAATCTGGTCTATCAAAGGGAATGAAAAACCCATATAAAATGAAAAGGGTTGGGTAGTTGGTGATCCAATTATAGACACAAGCTGTATGAAAAAAAAGCGGAGCCATGTTAGGCCCCTTCACGTGAGCGTCAGTCGCGCGATTCTCACAATGCGACAATGCTACGAATCGCATGTAAGTGATGCCTATGCTTTCCTATTGGTTCCTTCACATTTGCAATGCAACATTCCTAGTCCAAAACCTCGCTGGTTGCGTGTTATGCACACGACTTGCGAGGTTATGTAGCCAATGTTTCCCTATGGAGCCTTCCTCTCTGTTGCATTGCATGAAAATGCGATTTTTGTGAGGTGCGATGCAACTTTGACAGTAGGAAATCCTACTGTCAAAACCACAACCTAAGCCCTAGCTGCAGGAAAAAATTTTTTAAAAGTATACATCACCTTAGAAACATTGTCCGGCGTGCCTGTAGCTTCCTCCTGGTCCCCGGCACTATTCTTCTCCATCTCTTCTGGCTGGGGATGGAAAAATCCCCGCCTCCTGGAAGCGCTGTCTCTGATTGGCTGACACTTACGCAATCAGAGCCAGCACTCAATGAATGGCTGTGATTGGTTCATCGAGCGCTGGCTCTGATTGGCTAAGCGTCAGCCAATCAGAGACAGCGCTTCCAGGAGGCCGCGTCTCCAGCTCCACCACTGGGTGCACAAGCACTTTCTAGCGCACACATTCCTGAAGTCCAAGAAGTGATGCTCCCCCAAGCGTGACTAAAAAAAAAGGGTGTCGCCCCGAAACGCGGATCCGATGCTGTTTTTTAATATACTGCAGTAAAAGAAGTTGGATAATATATCCTACCATCCTACTATCTTTACTGGAGAGTTGCACCTTTCACATAACTGTCGTTCCCACCATTGGTGGGCTCTCCTGGTTGGCAGCACTTCATCCAATCCTTCAACTTTTACAACCCATTCTAAGGCCTCATGTTCACGAGTGGATTTTTGCTGCGGAATCTGAAGCGAAACGCCCGCTCTGCATTCCTCAGCAATAACACTCCATAGCATGCTATGGAAAAGTGTTTTTTCATGTACACGAGTGAAAACCAATTGTGGTTTCTGCTCGTTGATGAAAAATCGCAGCATGCTCATTTTCACTGCGGTTCCCACACAGACTGCTGCTATTGACGTAATGGAAGCCGTCCGACCCGCGGCCCATCCGTTAACATTGGAGACGGGTCGCGGATTCCGCGGGAAAAGCAGGAGATTTAAAAAAAAAAAAAAAAAATCTGTACTGTGCATGTCTGACGATGAGCCGTACGGACCTTCCGCAGTACAGAAAAAGAAAGAAGTCAGATACGCATGGACGCCACTGCCGGCAGGGTCAGATTCTGCTGTGGGCTCATGCATGCGGAATCGGATCCGCCCGTGGACATGAGGCATAAGGCATTTTTGGTCTCCAGACACCATCTGGTATCAAAACCTCCAATACCATCTGGTTTGCTCCACCCTGCTCCTTTCCTACTAGCCAATCGGAAGGCAGCATATAGTGGCTGGTTACCGATGCACAAACAGCCACTTGGATCACCAAAGCTGCACCCTCAGAAACCAGTGCAATGACGGCTGTACTGAAATACAGGGCATCAGATAATGGAACACCCTTGGCCCTTTGCTTTCAGGTAAAGATTTTTTCCCGGAACCAGAATGCTGCTTTAACTAGACAACCTCTTTAATTAAAGGTGCATTTACACCACCAGGTGCTGTTGGCTGAACAATCATTGGGTTAACAGCCTCTCCTCCCCATACCCTCATACATGTTCATGTGTTTTCAATAAATAGTATAAACCACTGCCAGACACCTTTTTGGCAATCCCTTATCTCTGTGAGAACAAAAGGATTGGGCATATTAAATTCAACATGCCCAATCCTATATATGACGACGCCATTTATAGAAGCTGGACTTGACAACTTTTCTCATATGTACCCAGATATTGCATTTTGTGGCTACTTTTGCGAAGGAGACATTAGTTTGCACCACTATAATAGTTGCTGTCTTACTATTGGCTTTGCAGCGACTCGTGACCAGCTGTGGGGAGGTGATTGATGGTACGTGCTGAGAAAGTGTGAGCTGAGGTCAACCATTGTTGAGATGATCACCAGCAAGGATACACACAAATAGACAATTTTTTAAACATTTTGAATGGAAATGCTTTAAAAAAAATGGACACAAATGTGCTTTTATTGGGTCTTTCTTTTCTTCCCTTCCAGGCTGTATAATATGAACAGGTTTCTTCCTTTTTTTTTTTTTCGTAAAAGCGAGTTGACATAGCTGTATTTCCTTTCATGGCTTTGAAGACCTCTGCCGCTTGGCACTGGAACAGTGTGTTGTTTCAGCTCCATGTGTTTCATTATGCAGAATAATGTGTTCATTATGTGCGGCATGATACTGTGAGAGTGAATTCTTTCATATCTAATTGTTGTGGGTAATGTGTCAATTGCATTCTTGTCTGAGCTGTTCAGGGAATTAAAATGCATAGGAGACATGCAGCACAACAAAAACTGGGTCGTCATGTCATGATGTCGCATCTGTGACCCCTGCCCACACAAAAACAAGATTCAAAAAGTCTAGACTAAAAAAGTTCATTTTTTTTCTGCTTAACTTAATTAAATTTTTGACCTTTTTTTCTTTTCCCCCTTAATTTTTCTTGTACTGGAATTTAGTTGTCTCGCAACTGATGACCGTCTCTGTAACGAAGAGACACCGACCCTTACCATCTGTCATGGAGCTTCTCGCTACTACTGTAATGATAAACTTGTATCTAGAACTCTCTAGGTCTGTAGGTGCCTTGAGGATAGGTCATCAATAAAAAAAAATGCCTGGAAACACCCCTTTTTTACTGTAAAAAACAAGACTTCTTTCCCTCACCCGATCTCCCACAGCTCCTGTTCCGATGGTGTCCAGTCTCCCTCCGCACTCCTTTCACCTCCAATGATGCCACCCCATCACAGGGACATGTGACTACTTCAGGCAGTTACCGGTTGTATGTCAGTTGGAATCGGTCACGTGTCCCTGTGATGGGACATCAGCACTGGAACCCGAAGAAGACTGCGGGGGTTGGAGGAGGTACTGTGGCACCATTAGACCTAAAGATGTAGGGGATTAGGTGGGGCAGATGGGACTCTTGTTTTTATTCAGGTCTTAGGGCCCTTTTACATGAGACAACCTGTTGGGTGCAGATGTAGGACAGGTTGCCACAGCGATAATCATTCGTGCCCCAGGAACATTCATCACTAGTGAGTGGAGGTAGGCCCACCCAAGGAACGTTCCAGCCCACCCGCCTCCATTCACAGTAAACAGGCAGTCATTCATGGATGAACAACTGCCTGTTGACACGGCCGATCCATTATTCAGTTTTCTGCATACAGTAACTGAAGGACGAACGAGAAACTAACAAATTTTCCTTCGTCATTCTGTCAGGGCATGCATTTACACTGAACGATAATTGTTTAGATTTGCGCTAGATGTGGGAATCTGGACGATTTATTGGACCGTGTAAAAGGGCCTTTAGAAGTTTTCAATTTACATTTCCCTACCCAGACTTTTAAAAGAATTTTTTTTAAACTTTTGCTCATTTTGCCTGGTATGTCCTCGTTTCAGAAGTGGATGGAGAGAACCTGATGTGAGTAGGCCCCAGCCTCGTGATCGGCCATTGTCAGGATGTTCCCAGCAGCAAGCTACACTTCTGCACTATTTAGTAATGTGACTTTTCTCAATATCCTAAGATTAGTGAGGGTAGAATCGCCTTACACTAAATGTCTGATCTCATTCATGTGATTTGAAATAAAGTTCATGCAGAATGCAAGTAAGATGAATTGGGTGAATTTGCTGTTCTGTGCTGCATTCCCATCAGGAAATTCTACAGATTTCATCTTTGATGGAAAATTACCAGCAGCCATCATGACGGAACCAGGCTGCCTGTCCACTGGTGGATTTGAATTGCCTTCCCCGTGGCGATAATCCGGCCGCGTGGAATGCAATGCACGCTTTTCATAGCATTGCTCTGAAAATCACAGCCCCCCTGCCCATGAGCGGAGAATCATAGCGATTCTCCACTCACGGCTGGCAATTGGCAGCATGCTGCGAATTGCTGCGATTCTCCGCGGTCAGCCTATCTGTCAGATAGGCTGACCGTGGAGATCCGTCTGCAGGCTCCTGCTCCTGGTCAGCGGCTCCCGTGGCGGAGGTCCGCTGCGGGATACTGCAACGCCCGTGGACAGGCAGCCTTAGGCCTCCCTCACACAGGGCATTTTATACAGCGTTTAGCGCTGCCTTTTCAGCCCAGCGCTAAACGCTGTACAACACTCCCATTCATTTCAATGGGGCTACTCACACAGGGCTGAAAGCGCAGCGCCTTGCAACGCTGCGCTTTGACAGCGATGCATGTTCTATTTTTGGCCGTTTTCAGCCCTGCGTCGCCCATTAAAATGAATGGGCAGCGGTTTTAGCACTGCTGAAAACGCGGCAACACTTGGTGCCGCGTTTTTGGCAGCGTTAACCGCTCGCCGATTTTCGGGGTGAGGGCTTGCAATAGAAGCCCTACCCCGAAAATCAGTCCCAGCTAGGTAGAGAAAAAAAAAAGAAAGTTAATACTCACCTAGCCGCTGCAGTCCGGGTCGCGGCCGCTGGTCTCTGCTGCTGATCCGGGCTTCTCCAACACTCCCAAGTCTATTGCTGGAGGGCAGGTTTGAGAACCCCGCCTCCGGCAATAGAGTGCTGTGATTGGTTATTGGCACGCTCGATGCCCAATCACAGCCCTTCATTGACTGTCTCAGCCAATCAGCGCCGGAAAGCTCTGATTGGCTGAGACAGTCAATGAAGGGCTGTGATTGGGCATCGAGCAAGCACCAACAACCAATCACAGCACTCTATTGCCGGAGGCCGGGATCTCAAACCTGGCCTCCGGCAATAGACTTGAGAGTGCCGAGGAAGCCCGGATCAGTGGCAGAGACCAGCGGCCGCGACCCGGACTGCAGCGGCTAGGTGAGTATTACTTTTTTTTTTCTTTTCAGCATTCTTGGCTGCGTTTTCAGCGGAGCTGAAAACGCAGCCAAAACGCTGGCATAAAGTATGCCAGCGCTGCTGAAACGAGGCGGAATCTGCAGTAACGCAGCGTTGCAAAGCGCTGTGTTTCTGCAAACGCCCTGTGTGAGGGAGGCCTTACAGTAATTTTTTTTACTCTGTCAGCGATACAATTACAAGGAAAGTCAACCCTTTGGAATTACATAGATTTCTGCATTGATTGGTAGACAATGTGATCTAGATAACCTAATACATCGTATTAGTAATCAGTGCAGAAACCCAGGTGATTCCAAAAGTTTCACTTGGGCTACATTCATACAGGCCTGATGCTTGCCAACATGCGATTGATTTTTCACAAGGGTTTCCAATAGACTTCAATGGCAAAAATCGAACTCGCATGGCACATCGTGTGGCATCTGAACGGAGATATAGATATTCTAATTTTTTTTTTCAAGGTCCCATAGGAAACAATGGGCGCTTTCCTCCTGAGCAACACCCAAAAATTGAACATGCTGCAATTTGTTTATTTTTATTTTTATTTTTTTTTTTCTGCTCACTACATGGTTGTAAGAGAAAAAACCAAAACTCTCATGAATAAATCTGTTTAAAGAGTTGATTTCACATTTGTGTACATTTGTGCGCGTTACATAAAACTTTCTTGATTGTATGAATAAGCACTTACAGACTAACAGTGCAGATAGAGTTGCAGGAAAGTGTCCCCCTATTACTTTTAAGGGGGTTTTCCTCACAAATTATAGCATATAGATGCATGGGGGGGGGGGGGTGCCTTGTCTGGTTCGAAGGGGCAGCACTTTGATTGACGCATCCTCTGATTGAGGTCTGGGACATTTAAAGTCTCCCCCATCTATATACCATACTTGTATTTAGTGGTAAAAATCACACAGCATGCTTTTAGCGTAGGAATCCATACATAGACCCGTGCAAACTTTCCTTGTCCGTTGATGCAGTCTACAGGGTGGTGCAGAAATGTTTTTTAAATGTAATTTTTTATGTACCATATATACTCAAGTATAAGCCTAGTTTTTCAGCACATTTTTTTATGCTGAAAAAGCCCCCCTCGGCTTATACTCGAGTGAGGTAAAAAAAAAAAACAACAAAAAACCTGCAATACTCACATCCCAGCGGCGTCTGTGTCCCCAGTGTGATGGTCTCCCCGGTAGTGTTGCAAACTGCTTGAGAACCGCTTTCATCTCCCTGCTCAGCTTTGAATTCCCCTACCGTCAGCGCTGTGCACGGATCGAGCGCCAGCCAATCACCACTGGCTCTCAATCATTCACAGCCATTCAGTGGATGACATCTCTGAATGACTGTGATTGGTTTATTGAGGGCCGGCTGTGATTGGCTGGCTCTCGATCCAATCACAGCGATTACTGACACAGCGCTGACGGTGGGGGAATTCAAAGTCGAGCAGGGAGATGACAGCGGGGAGAATTCTCAAGCAGCTTGCCACACCGCTGGGGAGACCATCGCGTCAGGGACACAGACGCCGGCTGGGAGGTGAGTATTGCGTTTTTTCTTTACCTAGCATATACTCGAGTACAGCTCAGCTTATACTCGAGTCAATAAGTTTTTTACCAGTTTTTGTGGTAAAACTTATTGACTCGGCTTATACTCGGGTCGGCTAATACTCGAGTATATACGGTAATACATTTTTTTATGTAATTTAAGTGCAAAACTAGTTCAGGGACTACATAAATTGTAAAAATGGGAATAAAAATTAAATGTTCAGAAGGTACATTTGTCTTCTTTCGACATAATGATCAACCATTGCACCCTCAAGATGGATGCAACTTGGAGACTATAAGCCACATGTTCACACACATCCCTACAAATTGGAACTGGAATGTTGTGGAATTACTTTAGTGATAGCAAGCTCCTAATTGTTGACTGTTGAAATGGGGATGCATGTACACTTTATCCTTAAAGGGGTGGTCTCGTGAAATCAAGTGGGGTTCAGCACTTCTGTATGGCCATATTAATGCACTTTGTAATATACATCGTGCATTAATTATGAGCCATACAGAAGTTATTCACTTACCTGCTCCGTTGCTGGCGTCCCCGTCTCCATGGATCCGTCTAAATTCGCTGTCTTCTGGCGTTTTTAGACGCGCTTGCGCAGTCCGGTCTTCTCCCTGGTGAATGGGGCCGCTCGTGCCGGAGAGCTGGTCCTCGTAGCTCCGCCCCGTCACGTGTGCCGATTCCAGCCAATCAGGAGGCTGGAATCGGCAATGGACCGCACAGAGCCCACGGTGCACCATGGGAGAAGACCCGCGGTGCATCGTGGGTGAAGATCCCGGCGGCCATCTTGGTAAAGGAAGAAAGAAGTCGCCGCAGCGCGGGGATTCGGGTAAGTAATAAACTTTTTTTTTTTTTTTAACCCATCCCTTGGGTTTGTCTCGCGCCGAACGGGGGGGCCTATTGAATAAAAAAAAAACCCGTTTCGGCGTGAGACAACCCCTTTAAGATAACCCACCATTTTTCTTTAGGGCTAACATCCAGGGAGCGAGCCGGCCAGTCCACATCTGGAAACCTCTCGTCTTACCCGTCGTGAACACAGACGGAAGGTCACATGACACAAAATGAAGAAAGTAGCTAGAGCGGGTACAAGGAACCAATTAAAAAATGACTTATTGTGGTGATATACAGTAGATGCTAAAATGTTCTGTAGCCTCCAAACACATGGAACTTGGCCTCATCAGTCCACCACACTCGTCGATGCAACTCTGCATCATTTTCAAGTATTCCTAGCCAGGTTTCAGGAAATTCACATCTGTCAGGATCACTCTGGTTTAATTCGCTTTAGTTGGGGATGATTGGTTCGTAGGTGTAAATCTTGAATAATCCACTAACTACCACCTGGAAATGTTCAATTTCTTTGATAGGTGTTGAAACTTGGGTTTATCCGACGACGTTGCAAGTTCATTCACTACACATTGCTTGTGTTCTTCGGTGGTTGCATGTTTGGGTCTCCCGCTTCTCGTACCTTCCAGCTGCATCAAAACTTTGGTTCAAGTTAGGGATGGTTACCGGCGAAGGTCCACGAGGTCCACACTCGTGTGACATCTGCCTTTTAACTCGCCTGTAATTGTGTAGTAGCATCACATTAAAACTGATAGAACTACCCCCCCCCTCCCCACCACCTATTTCACCAGTCAATGAATTGAAGGAGGAAGTCCTAACCGTTCCAATATGTAGGCATGCATGTGAACATAGTCTCAAAGCTTGCATCAACCCTGAGGGTACAATGGTTGATCATTATGTCGAAAGCGATATATGAGAAGGTAAAGTCTCGTACTTTCTGAATGTTTAATTTTCAGTTGATTTGTTACAATTTGTCATTGAATTGGTTTGGTAATGGCATTACATTAAAAATGTTACTTCTGCACCACCCTGGATATAAACGAAGCGGGCAGTAAACGAGACCAGCTACCCCGTTAGTATGGTGTGATGAAACTAGGGGTATACAGGAGACCACTGACGATGGTGAATACATAACATCCCCCCCCAGTTTAGTTCCAAACTGGTTTCTGATTTATAGCCGGTCACGTTTGAATTTGGCGTAATTTCATGACATCCGAGTGAAACCCTATCCGGCAGTTGTTATGGTCAATGAATGTGAGCTCCTTAGACTTTGTTACTGTGAACAAGCCCTCTGGTTTCTTGTGACACATAATACTGTGTTTGTGTGCTGTTGTTTCTCAGAGCTGGCTGGGAAAAACCTTTTCAAAGAATCTTGGCAGGACTGATAAGATAATGTGCGTGTAGACTTCCATCTTTTCTAGTGTACCTAGCCGCTAATGGGCTGAGAAACCCGGCACCTGTAGACCTGGTAGCAAGTGTGAAATTACAGTTAGATCACGCAGTTTTTCTCGAATGCCCTTTTTCGTTAATGTTTATAAGACGGTGATGTCCTCTCTCAGGGAGGTTTACTTTTGTCGACAACCTGTTAGGGCACTTTTACATTGTGAAAGCACAGGGGCAATTATTGTTGGGATGGCTGTCGGGTGCTTAAAGGACCAACTATTGCCCCTTCTAAAAGGACCTTTTGTCTGTGGTGCACTGGTGGAGTTTGATGCCGATGCACTTTGTAGGAGTGTGAACACACAAAATTGACCAACTTCCTGCTGCCAAGCATGATTGGCACATATTGCTAAATGCAGGTGCATGAAGGGGTAGGCCACTCCAGAAACGGACAAGTAAATCTTCAAAAAAAAGAAAATCCTCCAGCACTCAAAAAAAATATATGTAAAATTTATTTTTATTGCACCTGAATAAAAAAAAGTGTAGAAGTGCAGAAAATAAAAGGGGGGGGGGGGGGGGGGAAACAGCTTTACGCGTTTCAAGCCAAGACATTCTGATTCTAAACGTGTACGAGTTCTCCTACCCACCCCCCACCTTTATTTTTTACTCCTCCTCTTTATTTTTATTTGGATGCAAAAGTTTAGTTTTTATGGAGTGCTGTATTTTTTTTTTCTTAGAAGGTTTTGTGGATGTGCTAAGCTAAGAGTGATTTAGGTTCAGGCCTCTAGATGGTAACTAGAATGGTTATAAAATGCTCCTAAATTTTTTTGGGTTAGTAATTTTATTTTAGTTTTCTTTTTCTCAAAACCCAACAGAATTGGTGATTCATAAAGACCTAGTTGAAAACCCAAAAATGCCACAAAACTGCACAGGAATTGTAATAAAAATAAGACACCCAAACTGATAAAGTTCACGAATCTAAAAGAGTGCATTTTTAATGCAAATTGGCTTGTAATGTAAGGCCCAAATGCACATTATACTTCAGTTGCTCAAACCTGATGCTAACTACAGGGTCAAATGACTCTCTGTGTATGGGTGGTTCAACTTTCCCTGACAGATGATGTCAGGAGAAAGGGGGATCGGGATGTTGGATGACAACACCCAGTCCCTTTGTTCCTTGGGAGATAAGCCCTTGCCAGAGCTGTCCAGCTGCGGCACACCTCTCTAAACACATCAACATTTGGCTCGTGTTGGAACAGCTGTAGGACAAACAATTGTTCGTCCAAAAGTTGTTAGTGTTTGGGAGCCTATAGTGTATTCGTATATTGGTATATAACTAGTATGGACAGGCGACTAGACAACTTATTAAATGGTTGAGAACTCCCTAAAAGGGGTATACCGGCGAATCCAAGTTAATGTTCTATTATTTATAAGGCGATAACCTATAATTTTGTAATATAGCATAACTTGGTTTACAAAGCTGCAGGAATATCCAATGGTTACGACCTGTAGGCACCATTGTTCTACTGGTCAGACATGCTCACTGCCTTCAAGTTCTGTAATGACAATGGTTTGTGCAGTTGTGAATGCACCCTCATCAGTAACTGGCAGAGGGAGATGGTTTAGCACTCGTTGGTGGCAGGAAAAAAAGTTCAGTTTGACTATTTAGATGGATGTGTAAAATAATGGCATTAAGTGGAAACATTAGGGAAACTTTGCAAACTTTGCCCAGTCTCCAGAATACCCCTTTAAAGGGAACCCGTCACCTTAGAACAGCACCATAAACTAAGTTATGGTGATGGTTGTGGAGGTGATGGAGCCGGGGGTTGCATTCTCGTTGGCTCCCACGTGAGTGTGTGCACAGCGGTCGGAAGAGTCACACTTTCAGACTGTGCATGGACTTCACCAGTGGACACCCGGGGAACAGTGGAGTGGGTGAGCATAAAAAATACATTCCACCCCCTCCCAGCTCCGTCACATCCCCGAACAGCACCATAACTTAACTTTGATACTGTTTCGAGGTGACAGGTTTTCTTTAAAGACATGTAGTTGTGATTTGTGGAGGTCCCGGGTGCAGAAGTCTAAGAGAAGAGAGTGCACCCCCTTGCACTATATACCCCTTGGTCTCCAGTCTGTCTTGGCTGTTCTTGGAGAAGAGACTTGTCTATGTCTGACTGAAGCACGCTTATTCCTATGTTCTTCGCTGTGAATGAGTTGAAGCTTTTTTTATACTTGGGAGCGTTCGGTATTAATACCATTCGCAATGAAGAAGGTGAGTTAAGGTTATGTCGTCCCTTCACCCCCATGTATCCACATTAACTTTTTGCTGGTTGGCAGTAACAGGAGAAGTTTCTGGATCAGTTAGTTCTTTGTTGCATGTCTAGGTCTCTGTATATTTCCCAGCATGAAAGTGACTTTTGACTGATTTTGCCATTGTGTATAACAAGACATTTAATACTCAACGGGAGGTCAGAGCTCAGTGGATGTGAAAGCCTTTTCTCTTTGTGACATATGAGTAGATATCCCTTTTTAAAGAAAAACTTCACTAGTTTTGATCAGCCGTTTACAAAGTCCTGCAAGGCCACGATAGCTGTTGGTGGCTACTATATGCCCGAAATCTGTGGGTTTTCCCACTCTGGTTGCCCTACCAGAAAATTATTTTTATTGTGCAGGTTATGAAAAATTAGCAGTATTTGCCATTGACATGAGTTAACAGGGCCTGTGAAGTTATTACATTTACTCACATACCGTAGTACAGAGCTCCTTGATGGTCGCTAATAAGTCAATTCTCCTCTCCTCTCTTGCTAAAACGCAAGTACGACTTCTTTTCATTGTTCCATTATTGGAATGCGAGAAGCTGGATGGTCTATCGATGATTTGCTGCCACCTGGGCCGTTCAGGAGGTTTGGGACCAGTGGATGCATGAGGGCACATACACAAGGCAACTGAGCTCAGGATGTCCTCGACAGACCACCAGTAGAGAGGATCGTCTGATCGTCCAACAAACCTGATCAACTCCAACTGTTGGCTAGAGACAGGTGGCACCAACTTTAGGCTCCTGTGTCTGTTGGAATCATTTCTACGCACTTTGTTGAAGGACATTAGGTCTTGCGGTAACCATTATCTGTACTGCCTTTAACACCCACCGTCTCCTCTGTTTTGCGGTGGTGTCGTGAATAATGAAACTGGACTGCTACGGAGTGGAACCGGGTTTTCTTCAGCGACGAATCCAGGTTTAGTTTTGGCACGGACAACAGCCATTTTTTTTTTGTCTGGAGACCTAGGGGTGAGCACCCCAATCCTGCCTTTACTGTGGAGCGGCACACTGCCCCCACTGCTGGTGTGATGGTCTGGTGGGCCATCGCATACGACAGTCTGTCACCCCTAGTAGTGGCACAAGGGTCAAGGACCGCTCAGTGATATGTTCAGGACATCCTGCAGTCACATGTGTTGTCTCTTATGGCAGGGCTTTCAGCAGGACAATGCTCATCAGCACATATCAAGGGTATCACAGGAATGCCATCAACATTGCCACACTTCCATCACCTCCCGGTCGTCAGACTTATCACCAATTGAACATGTATGGGACCATTTGAAATGCCAGCTTCGAGAGCCTACGAGTTTGCATAATCTAGAGGCTGTTATAGGAAATGTGGACCGATATGCCGCAAGTTACCATACAGAAGCTGTATGCCTCCATACCCGCCCGTATCACATGTTGCATCCAAGCTAGAGGCGGTACAACAGGGTACTAGAGCCTCCATGCCCGCTCGTATCGCACCTTGCATCCAAGTTAGAGGCGGTACAACAGGGTACTGGAGCCTCCATGCCTGCCCGTATCGCACCTTGCATCCAAGTGAGAGGTGGTACACAAGGGGACTAGAGTCTCCATGCCCGCCCGTATCACGCCTTGCATTCAAGCTAGTGGTGGTATAAAAGGGGACTAGAGCCTCCATGCCCGCCCGTGTCACACTTTGTATCCAAGCTAGAGGCGGTACAACAGGGTACTAGAGCCTCCCTTCAAGTGTTCAGTTTACCGCAATAAACTATCCTTTTGCTCTTATATTGTAATCCCTTACTTCTATCAACCTTTCAATCGCACAGAGGAAGTTTCATTGGATTCTGACAACTTCTTCTAGGGAATGGATTTAAAAAAAACAAAACTTTTTACAATGTGTATAATCTAACTAACTGCAGGGGAACTTAATGGGGAATATATGGCTTCCAGAGGGAAAAGGAGAATGCCTGGGATCTATAGTTACAGCTGCAAGAGGGGGCAGGAGACTGACTGGTGGTGATGTGGCATGGTGGAACTGAGAGACATAGAGTGCATGCAAAGGGTATTGGGAGATGTAGGCAAAAAAATTAGAAATGGGTTATGTGACAGCGTGCAGCAGTACCAAAAATGAGCAGTGGTCCTGAGCGAGGGGGGTGACCACAGAAGGAGGAAAATAAAATGAAAAGGGTATGTTTTGTGGTGGGTACAGCCCAGTTCAGAACAGAGGTTAATAGTCTTTTAGGAACTTTTTTTTATGAACTTGATTTGTGGGATAACTCCCTTTTTAAGGAAGGCAGTGATGCAAAGCTGACTGTATGTAGCTGCCTACGGAGTGCCCGGCCAACCCACCAATCAACTGGCTGGATAAAGAATTTGAAAGGGTCTTACAACTGCTGGGATATCTGTAGGATCTGCTGTGTCTTGCTACTCTGTAGTAGTCTGGGTATAATGTGTAGTAATGAGTCCATTATGAGTAGGATTAGCAGTGGTCTTCATCTTTCTCGTTTTTCTTTTTGCAGATCCATTGATTTCCCTTAGTCCACCATGTCTTACAGAAGAGGACCGCTCTAGCTTGGAAGCCATCAGAACAATTCATAAACAAATGGATGATGATAAAGATGGCGGCATCGAAGTTGAGGAAAGTGTTGAGGTGAGTATCACTGGTAATGTTTATATTGCCCTGCTACTGTACTGGATGTTCATACAGAATCTTCAACCGTACTACATCTCTGGTTGTGTTATGGGTTTTGGCTGTTGCCCTAGAATTGGTTTAGTGGAGTGTAATGCAGATTGATGAATGCATTAAGAAATCCTATATAGATGTGAACGGTAGATAAATGGGTTGTCTGGTTTAGAAAAACCCATTTTCATATACCCATGAAGGAGTTCTGAGTTAAGTACCCTGCTCTGGACCCTCCTCTATTAGCCAGAGGGAAAGCAGTTACACAGTCCACTGGAAGACTTGCCAGTGGTTTGTTAATAAAATCCTTAGTGACCTGAGTGTTTTAGTCATAAGGGCGCTTTTGAGTGATTTTATGCAGACAGTGGTTTTATAGCTTTTTTTTTTTTTTTTTTTTTTCCCCCCATTGGGCCACTAAAATGATGGCTGCACTATTTTTTTCGTGACACAGAACTGTTTTTTTTTTTTTTTTAATAGTTTCACTGATTTTTAATTATTTTTTTTATTTTATTTTTTTTTAATAAGGGTAACGTCTACGAGCAGTTACCTTTTTTTTTTTTTAATTTATAGTACTTTTTTAAGTTAACGCACAACTTTAAAAATAAAGTTTAATTAACCTTTTATGTCCCACAATGTATTTTTTTTTAAAGTTATTTTTGCAGTTTTCCACTGACTGCGGCAACGTCTGCCCATAGTGACAATAGTCACTGGGTGGGCTGGACTCTGATTTCCTAAGACCAAGCAGCTCTGCCATGCCAACAGGAGAAACTGCCCTGCAAAAGAGAAGGCAGAAATGGTTATAAAGCGCTGCTATCTTCTCAGGATCCTCGGCTTTCTCTGACAGCCAAGCACCCAACGTGCTTCTGCTAGATTGCAGGAACTTTAAACTTGCACTGTATATTTACAATATTGTGTGCTTAAAGCCTAAAACCAAGAGCTGTATATTTATATGCCTCAACTAAAATACTGATGACATATCCTCAGTACACATCATCTACATCAGGTTAGTAGGGGGTCCAGTGCCTGGGATGCCCAATAGTTGGCTGTTTTGAAGAGACTGCGGTGCTCAGGTAACCATTGCCGCCTTTTTCAATACATCCCAGGCGCAGTGCTGTACCCTTCGTAGCATCAGTGCCTGGTATAGCTACTCAATTCTCTGAACTGCACTTGGACCACTTGACGATCGAACCTGCCGAGCACCATGGCCTCCTCAAACAGTGGTGTCTTCGTTTTCATCAATGATGTTGATGACCTGTCCTGAGGATAGGTAATCAATAGTTTAGCTCTGTAAAAAGTTCTTTAAGTTAGAACTCTGTAATGCTTCATTTCTCCTGTGGTGGCGCTGCAGGGAAATTAGACACCTACTGCATGTCACTCTACTTTTTCTTTTATGGGACATTCCCGGCATGACCGTTTGACATGAAATACTGAAAAAATGTCACCTCGTTTAGGTGGGTTCAGGAGCTGGTAATCCCACCAGGGTCCTGAACGAATGGCACATGTTACGCATTTTAATTGTGTTGCTCAGTGGAGTTGTGGAAACCTACACATCAATTTGTTTGCATGATATATCAAGATGCCATTGGGAGTTTTTGTGCAATTTTTTTATTTTTTTTTAATTCTTGTAAAATGAAACAACGTTTGAATAGATCTTCATTAGAAATGTCTTACTGTTTTGTTTGAACAGCTCTTATGCAGACTTATGCGTCTCCATGGTAACCACAAACAAACACTGTTGCTGCATATTCCTTTCTATCTAACCCTTACTTACAGCTAATTTACCAAATGTACGTAACCAAAAAATAGGGGACAAGTGGGGGGGGGGGGGAGGAGTCTGAGATTACACTACACAGTATTTGTATGCTCAGTTTGCATAGGAGCTGTGTTAGGAAATTTGCAATTAAAACTTACAATAGTTACATCATTTTCCACTTTTGATGTAATTGGGCGGAAAAAAAAAGTTGTCTGTCAAGGCGGATGGAGTTTTTGCCCGTTTTCTCCTTCTGTCCGAAGCTTTGCTTTTCTTTACAATTTATTAACAACCCGTTTAAACTTTTCTTGTCTTTTCTGATATTGTTTATATACAATGAACCTATTACATAGGAGTGCACTAAAATGGAAACACTGTTAATATACCGAACCAGATTTAAGCGGGAGGCATGGGGGGAGCTTACAAAATGTGTTGATGTAAGCAGCTCTCTGCAGGCAGTGTCAGGTAAAATGAAAATTCTTTTCAGATTACTGCGGCGCGGGTTGCCAAGTCTACAATATGTTTGTGCTTAAGTCTCACAAATGAGCTTATGGTTTTAAATGCTTGGGTTACGGAGTTTATTATTAAAGGTGCACAAAACATTTGTTAATAACATAGATGCATAATTGGAGAGCGATCCTTCCCCCGGTGGGGAAATTCTTTGAAAAGAGAGTTACCTTGAATGCCATTATCAATTATATTGTCAACCTAGAGAGCAGGATGTTGTATTAATGCATAGGGTAATGCGTATGGCTTATTGGATGACACGGGCTTTATATTGTAATGTGTTCACTTAATGTCATCGCGGGAAAGGATTTTCATTCACTTGACCGCATCAAAGGCGGATGATTCGACCAGGCTTCGCTGTTGCATCTTTAGATTACTGGAAGATTTCTGCGTAGCCGTTATTAAAGAACGTTTACAAACAAGCGAAGTAAAGCAGTTGTCACATTTAGGAATCTATTGTTAAATGTCCAATTAGAGGCCCAAATGAAAGAATGCCCTATCCATTGGTCATAGTAGAGAGTGGATACAGAGTATCTTGGGGGTCTAGAGGACTTTGTGCTTTACATAAATAGTTAATTGGTTACAATCGGCACCATGCAATTCTTCTCTTCCCCTGTGGAGGTGCTGCAGGCAATTTGAGCTCTTGATAGTATGTTCCTTCCTGCAGATTAAGCTGAGTGCTGGCAGTGGGGGTGGGTGGGGGGATTCTTTTCAGGGATTCCATTTTAACAGAAATGGATAGACCAAAGTGACTAGTCCTGGTTCCCATAGGAGACCTCACGATTTCTAGATCATGAAAAGAATACAAGAATAATAATTTTTAGTTAATCCTCTACACCCCTTGAATTTGTGCTTGAAGCTATGTTTTTGCTCTTATATTTTATGTTCTCTCACCCAGTTAGTGAAGTGCTACGATACATCTAATTGTGGAAGTTTAAAAAAGTAACTTTAAATGGAAAATGTAATTTTTTGGATCTACAACATACGTAACTGCTGGGAAACAAAGCAGCTGCCCTCTGTAGAAGCTCCTTGAGGCCAGTTTCAGACAAGTGTAAATGTGCCCGTAATACAGATGAGTGTCCCGGCCTGACCGCAGTCCTACGGATCCGAGCTCTCCGCATCCTACAGACTCCTTGTTTTCCCTTTTTTCTTTTATTTCTCACCTTTTTGATCTCCAAGAGATCCAGCGCAGATGCTCAGGTTGCCCTGCCAGTTCTTGTTTACAAGCGTGCCAGCACATGACCATTCTTACTGGCATCTTCCCTAAGACAGTATGGTAAAAAGTATGGCATGTGATTGCTAAGGCCACTGGTCGACAAATTGTAAGCCAAGACTGATAGGTCACCATGAAGATGTATGGTTTTTGTATTTATTCTTATAGGGAAATCTTTTTTTTTTTTTTCTCTAATCTTTTTATTTTTAGATTTTAATATTTTTTTTTGTATAAGGTTACAGGAAATGTGATCTTGTGTGAGCTGCAGTAAATAGCATTTAGAGATATGCTTCACAGCAGAACTCCTGGGCCATTCACGCAATGGACAGGAGGGAACCTGTTGATTTCTATGGCAGACTGTTGTAGGCATGTTCTGTGACTGCAGCTATTGTGAATGGTGGATCCTGTGTTATCTACGTATACCATGTTTCCCTGAAAATAAGACACAGTCTTAGATTAATTTTTGCCCCAAAAGAGGCACATTGTCTTATTTTCAGGGGATGTCTTATACTCGCCTAGCTGCCGGCATCTTGGTCCCTCGCACTGGTCTCCCCAGCGCTGCGGCATGCTGCAGTGTTCTCCGCACTGACAGAGGATTCTTTTTTTGGTAACAGGGCTTTGAATACCCCGCCTCCAGCAAGCGAGCGCTGTGATTGGGTTGAGTGCTAGCCAATCGAAGCCGGCGCTCGATAAACCAATCACAGCCATTCAGGGATGTCATTCACTGGCTGGCGCTTGATCCAATCACAGCGCTTTCTTGTTGGAGGCGGGGTATTCAACGCCCTGTTACAAAAAAGAGAATTCACTGTCAGCGTGGAGGACACGGCTGCCTGAAAATTGGGATAGGGCTTATTTTCGAGTGAACGCGGTAGGTGTTTACCTTTCAGTTTCCCTACAGAACAGAAAGTATCAGACTGTTTAGGCCTCATGCAGACAGCCAGGTCGGAATTCTCGCAGCAGGATGAGAGCCGTGCCCCTGCAGTGACCACCCACGGCTCATCTCCTCCGCTCTGCTATGTGCCAGCTGCCACCCATCTGGCACATGCACAGAGCAGAGTCGGAGCATCAGCCATGACGTTTGTGTGCGGGTCTCTGCGAGGCTCGCACAGAAAAAGGACATGCCGTGATTCGTTTACCGCACAGTCAAATCGCGGCTGTCTGCATAAGATTGCAATATCTAAAGCAATCCTATGGCAGCGGGCACAGGTGGAATTTCTGCCTGTGTGCATTTACCCTTAAATTTTGTGTTCAGTGTGAAAATGTCAAGATTTTAGGATTCTTTTTAAATACAGATCCATAGGTGGAGAATGCCCTGATAATCAGCTCTTAAGGGATAAGGGTCCTTGTACACTCTGCATTCATTCAGCTGGTTTAGACAACAGTGGTTAAAAGTAACAACAAGTGAACGGTCTAACTCCTATTTTTTATGGCGGCTGAAACTGAATGATGAACAAGAAGTGAACTATTCTCATTCATTGTTCAGTCGTTGGCTCGCAAATGACCAAACAATTATCGCTCACTTTTCCCTGTTTGAATCCTTTTTTGAGCAGTAGTCGTTCTGTCAAAATGCACCGTTTTAGTCAAGAGTTGTCCAGTCCTGGAAAACCACTTTTAGCAGGCTTAAAACAGCAGGAAATCTTCTGCTTCCACATTCCTCTTAAGGCCGCCTGCACGCGGGCGTATTTGCATTGCGGAGTCTGCGGCGGGTGTCTGCCTTCTGACTCCGCAACAAATACTACCCATAGCATTCAATGGTAAAATACCATTTCATCTGAATGAGTAGAAATCAATCGCGATTTTCCGCTCGTGGAGAAGAATTCTGCGATTTTGTACAAGTTACGCACAGCCGGCTTCTATTGAAGTCAGTGGAAGCCGTCCGTCCCGTGGCACTTCTGCACTGCGGAAGTATCGCGGGATACGCGTTAACCCCCAGTGCCGGCGGCTACTGTGCATATGCGACGGAGTGCCGGCTGGCACATCGGCAGCGCAAAAAGAAGCTGCCGCAGCGGTCACTGGCCGGGCACCAGGTTGAACTCCGCTGTGGTCTGACCAGCCCGTGTGCAGTTGATTCTAGTTATCTGCTGGATAACTTCTGTCTGGAACACCTGTCATGTTTTTATGCAAATAAAGTACAAATAAAGTGCATGATAAAATACGCTTGGGCAAATATTTACCTATATGGAAACTTTTATAAAACAATCCGCTCTTAAAATAGAAGCTTTCATGTAGTAGCTGCGGAGGCATTGGGAAGTGTCTGGTGACGGGGTCTGTGCGACTATCTGGAAGGGTTCCTGCTCTGGACTGTGGTTCTTCTACGATGCAAATACGGATGATTAGCTTCCCCCAGATGCTGGTGAACTGCTTTGTGTAAATTACTTACAGTCTGGCTGCTTTCACATCTGCTTACTACATTAAGGGAGCAGGAAAGGGGAATACCCTTGTTGAACGGGTCCGTCTTCTGACGGAACCAAACTGTGCCAAAGGACCCTATTGACTATAATGGGTTCCATTCGGTTTCCGCTCAGCTGCCAGATATTTTACTGGAAGAGAAAGCGCTGCTTACACTGCAGCTGCACATACTGTTTTCCCCGAAAATAAGTCTTATATAAATCCAAAAGAGGCACTAGGTCTTATTTTCAGGGGAGGGGTCTTATTCTTGCCTCGCAGGCTTGGTCCAGATACCTCCCATTGCTTCTCGCAGTTTTCGGCCGCTTGTACATCACTTCCTGGTTACTGGATTCATAAATCCCGCCTCCAGGAAGCGATGGTTGGGATTGGCTGAGCAGCAGTGGAAGAACCAATCGCAGCCATCGTTTTCTGGAGGTGGGATTTATGAATCCCGTAACCCGGAAGTAACGTATGAGCGGCTGAGGACTACAGGAACCTGCGCTGAACCTCTAGAGAGTAGTGGGAGGGACCTGGACTGAGCCTGCTAGGTAATGTATTTATTTATTTTTTTATGTAGTGTAACTCGGGCTTATTTTTGGAGAAATGGGGTAGGTAGGCTGGAAACCGAACAAAACTGCAATAAATTACATTGAACGTGCTGATGAAAACCCTATTAAAGGGAGACGGTCACCTGAGAGCCGCACTATAAGCTAAGTTAAATCTGACTTTTTCAGACGGCCATGTGCGTGCTGTCCTATAGAGGAGCGTGTGCGCAGCGGTCTGAAGAGTCAGATTTTCATCCTGGCTCCCTGTCACCTTCCGGATCAGCACCATAACTTTAGTTTATGGTGCTCTTCCGAGGTGACAGGTTCCCCTTTAACCAGTTGTAGAAAAAAATCTGTGCACAATACACATGATGTCTGTTATGTTGCAGAATTGACACAGATTTTCCACAAACTGGCACCTTCCCTCTAAAAGGGGTTGCCTAACAGAAAATTACCTATTGGTGAAATCAAGTTTTTACTAAACAAATATAAGAATTTTTGGTGATGTTGCACTTTTCACTCTGACCACTAAGGCCGCTCTCGCACGACTGAATTTCGCAATTGCCGTCCACGCGGACGATCAGTGGTGAAACGCGGACAATGAAAGTCATGGTGCTTCGAATTTTTCTTCACACCTGCGGGTACCAATTGCAGATTCCGCAAGCGGATGAAAAATCGCAGCATGCTCTATTTCACAGCGGACTCTGTGCAGGCGGCCTTTAACATTGCGTATGTGGAACTGTTCATAATGGGAAGCACATGCCGTTGATTTTGAAGCCCAATTTAAGGAAGATTGCTACTCCCGTAGTGAGAAGTGGATTGATAAGTCTCTTTCCCATCTTGTGAGAGATGTGTTTTCCCTGAAGAACAGATCATTAGAAAGGTATAAGTAGATTTGCTTTGTGTAATTTTCATAAAGGTCACCTAACCCAAATATTTGGCCCCTTAATAGAGATGGTAAGTACATTTGTGTTGTGACTTTCCTGATTTTAAGGTATGTATAGGTGGTATTATATATGACTTCTGAATATATGAAAAGGGCATTAGCTGACCATTCTGAAAGACATTTGCTATTTCTTTAATACCAGCGCTTGCCCAGACAGCGGGGTCTAATTCTGGGATGATTGTAGAGATGGGTATAGGGGTTAGCTGGCTATCCTGTGTCGTGATCTCTTTCTTGTGGCCTGACTTCTATGCCGTTTATAAAGATGGTACTACACACCACTAAAACCATCACACATCTTCCCGAACACATCACCAGAGTGTTGGAGAGAATGCAGCCACAGTGGGTCACTATTACATACATTTTGGGAGTGTCCCCTAATCTCTAATCTGTGGGTAGAGGTCTTCCAATTGTTAAAGAACTTCTTCTCATTAACAGCTAAAAGTAAACCTGGACTGGCCCTTTTTTTTGCTGGGGATAGACATATACCCTACAAACCTTAGAACCATCATCTGTCATATCCTATCGCCAACTCCACTGTCAATAGCACGGCATTGGAAAAGTCCCAAAGTTTCCTCTTTAGGGGAAATAATATCTATTGTTTCTCTAAACTGTACATACGAGAAGATGTTGGCAAGCAAAAAACGGAACGGCAAAGTAGATTCATTCTTAGTTAAATGGAATCCCTGGTTATCTCACTCCCATATAACACATGTCACGACTAATCATGGAGACCATGATTTTTGGTACTCTTGTTGATACTTAGAACAGGCTGAACTGGATGGCCATTTGTCATTTTCCAGCCTTGCTTACTATGGTACATTGCAGTGGCCCAGGGTGGTATTGCAGGCACAACTCCCCTTGAAGTGATTGGGAATAGAAGTAGTCCAGTCCTGTGTCATCAAAAAATTACCTTTTTGTATAAATCATTTTCATGTTAAAAACCGCTGCGGGCCTCCCGCATGTGGAATCCGAGCCGTTCGTGTGAGCCTGGTCTTACCCTAATAGACAGACTCGTCCGGTTCTGTAGAAATCACTTCTCACAATCATTTTATTATCATCACAGGCAGGATTACAATGAGAGGTAACATCTGTACATAGATAACAGAAGATCAACTTTACACAAAAGGTGATGGTCACAGCTCACCTCCTCTCCATCCCTGCACATGCACACAACTATATCCCATAGTGTTCAATTAATCTCTTCTAGCCTACAATTTCCTATAGTCAACTTTACTCCCGTAAAGCATATTTTAGATACTATTACCAGCCCACACAAGTTGTCCATTCTCGTTATCATGTAAAGTAAAAAGCTACAACAGGGAAATAAAAACAGATTAGATATATAGATGTTGTAGCCGTTTCTGTATTAATAGGTGAAACCTTTCCTTTAAGAGATTTGACATGGTAGAATTCTTAAAGCTGATTTACACGCAACGATTATCATTCAAAATTCATCCAAACGAGTGCTTTTGAGCGATAGTCGTTGCATGTAAATGTGTGCCCATCGCGCACTTACCGTGCACTCTTCGTTCATCGCTGAGTTTAGCTCTGTATAAAATCTGCTGTCCCTGATGAGAGGGACCGCATGCTGTGTTCTCCGCAGACAGCATGGTATGCAGCCAGCAGCCTGTGGCAGAACAAAAGTGATGTATTTAGAGAACAGACCACCCGCTGCTCTCTAAATACATGCAAATGAAGCTAGTTAGCTACTAATTAGCTGATTAGCCCATTGTGGTGCATTTGCACACACAGAGGATCCCTCAAAATTCATCAGGAACTGACCGTTTTGAGCGATCATTTTGCATTAGCTACTCATGGGCTAATCAGCCCATCAGTAGCTAACTAGCTTCATTTGCATGTATTTAGAGAACAGCGGGTGGTCTATTCGCTAAATACATTTCTATTGTTCTCCAGCAGGACAGCAGCTAAAAGAATGTTATCAGAGAACACAGCATGACGTCCCTCTTAGCAGGGACGACGGCTTTTATGCTGAACTGAACTCGGTGATGGACGAAGAGTGCATGGTAAGTGCATGATGGGCACGCATTTACACACAATGATTATCGCTCAAAAGATGGCTTTTAAGTGATAATCGTTGCGTGTAAAAGGGCCTTAAGTACCTAATGCAAAATGATCGCTCAAAACTGTCAGTTTCTGATGAATTTTGAGCGATCATCTTTGAGTGTAAATGGGGCTTTACAGTAACATACAGAATATTGGTAGGTTCTGTGGATTGGATGTTGATGGAATTACTAAAATGAATTTGCTGTATATAATAAGGCTGCATCCACACAGGTATGGTTTTTTTCTCCTTTTATTTTTCCCATGCGAGTTCTGTCTGATTTTGAGACAAACAACTCACATTGGAAAAGAATACTTTCATTTAAATGGTTTAATTCAGAGGTGCAATTTTTCTCTGACCAACATTTTTTTTTTTTTTTTTTAATTGCGACATGTACTATTTTTATGCAATTCCCATTTAGAGAATTGCCCATTATCTTCCATAAGAGAATTAGGAATAGAATCTGTTTTTAGCACATGTTAACATGGGGAGCATATGGGGGAAGAAAAAAAAACAAACAGGAAATGCAAAGTAGAGGAAAATGCATGAAAATCACACGGAGAACGGGTAATTTTTTTTCACTGACCAAAATAGCACTTGTCTGTGCACAGCGCCACCTGTTGGAAGGCAATCCATGTCAGACTTGTTCAACAAGCCTTTTTAGGCAAAAAAAGATACCCTTCCTGACCCACATTTGCAGGCCTCTCACTTGCCAAGCCAGAAACCTGCTGCACACTGATGAGGGGCAACTACCCCAACAGCTGTCTGTGTATGGTTACCTTGGCTTTGACTTACAATTCCCAGTCATTGTTCTAAGGCTTGTTTAAAAAGTCTGACATTGACTTGCAGGAATGCTGCCTTCCAATAGGTGGCGCTGCAGAGGCAATGTTCCATCTTCCTACTTATATATTTTCCAGAGGAGCATGGATGGCCTTATAAGTCTCCTTACACTTCTAGATGCTCTCCTAAAGAGGAATGATCCCCGTCCTGACCCGTGCACTTGTGACACACTTGTTTGTGTATTATAATACTGGATGTATTTACATTTGGGGCTTTTACTGTTTGTATAACGTCTGTATTTATGTGAGCTGTCCATCCAGTGAGCGCTCTGTAACCTGTGTGTATAGTATTGGGTGACGCCCTTGTGTGGGGCAGCGCTGGGAGCCGCACATATTGTGTACACCGTTAGCAGGTATTGCGGGTATTATAATAATCTCCCTCTATATGGGCATTTCTAATCTTAGGAATCCCGGTGATGTGCATCATTCCCCTCTTTAGTGCTGTGAGTAATGTGTGACAGCAGACTGCAGCTTGCCGTATCTGTGATTCATCGACGACTTTAGGAGTCTCATCAGCTCTGCTAACGGTTGGCAGGATTTTTGACATTCTCTAATTGAGCGGGCACATGTGTGACGGGCGCTGCTTGTATCACTTTCTGCTAAGGTCTGGCCCTCTGGTTGACATTCTTGTGTTCGTTTCTCGTTCGCAGGCTTAAAAAGCTTGTAGACGCGATTCTTCAGATTGCTTTTCCGGTTTGTCTCCACATTCCTGGTGCCGTGCATTACATGTGAATCATAAATGGTGACGTAATGTGCTCGTAAAGGTGGCTTCTGATGAAAACGGAAAGCTGACTCACTTATTATATAGAAAGTACCTGTCGGCATTGGGCGGATTAATGAATGGTCTTTTATGTTGCTCACGGTGATTATTTATGTGACTTGATACCAGGATGTAGGTAATGATTAAGTAAAGGTTCCCAGTATGTTGTTTAACTCCTAGTAGCAAAGTGGTCATCCTTTTAAAGGGGTTGTCCAATTTGTAAACTTTAGGTGGACGAGCCATAGGATAGGCCATCAATAGTATATTGGTCTGGGTCTGCCACCCAGGACCCCTCCACACTGATCTGCTGGGAACAGACACCTCTGTTCTCCCTGCAATGGCCAGAATTGGTTTTACAGTCAAAGTTCCTATTCACTTCAATGAGACCTTTGCCTGCAATCCCAAATAGGGTCACTGCAGTGGGAACGGCGCTGTCTGCTTCTTGCAGAAATTGGCTCAGTGTACTGGACCCGTCAAATAACTGATCAGTGGAAGTCCTGAGGTGCAGGCTCCTGCTGATCCTGTAGATAGGCCACCAATAGTTTACAACTGGACAACCCCTCTAGGGTTTGGTCATAGTAAAGCAACATTTCAGCATCTGTAATATAGCTGCAGCATCAAGACCTCTGGGTAAACAGGAGCCACTCAGTACTCCAGTTTACTGTCAATGGAGGTGGGCAGCCAATCCACCTCCATTCGCTTCAATGACTATTGCTTCTGTATTAAGTACAGCAGCGATGGTCGAGCGTAGCCTGTGGGACGTCCGAGTGCTTCTGTTTTTTAAACAGGCAGGAATACTGGCCATAACCAGCGCCGATCATGCCGATTTGGGGCTCATTACTTACATTTTTACTTGGCAATCCTTGGGGGGGGGTTTGAACAAATCATTCTGGCAATTATTCATTCTAACTGCCTCCTTTTTATATTTAAAGGAATTTAACTACACTGTTAATGACCTATCTTCAGGATAGGTCATCAGAAGTTAATTAGTTATGTCTGCTGCTTAGGATCCCCACCGATCAACTGATTGTAGAGGCAGCGGCACTCCAGTGAGCGCCATGGACTCTTCTATTGCCTGTAACAACACTTGGCCTGAGAGCAGCTCCGCCCCATTCCGGTGAATTGGAATGAGCTGCAATACCCAGCACAGCCACTATAAGATGTACAGTGTTGTGCCTGTTATAGACTATGACAGCTGCGCTCACTTGAGCGCTGCTGTTGCTTCAATCAGCTGATCGGCTGGGATCCTGACTAGCGGACCTCACTGATCAAGTATTAATGACCTCTCCTGAGGATAAGTCATTAATAGAGTAATGCTGCAAAACCCTGCTAAATTACTTGTGTGCAAGCATGAGGGGACGTGCTGCTGACAAAACCAGCCTTCTCTCGCTTATTCCATCGCAGGGCATGCTTCCAATGGCCAATACTCAGGAACATTTGTACCATCATTGGCCTGGGTAAAAGACCTCTTGGTCATGCAGATCTATTTCTTGCATCTGCCCCTATTTGTTGCCAGCATACAGTCAGTCGGTAGGCTAGTGCGAAGTAGTAGGTTCTGTGCTGCCCCCTGCTGAGTACTGACTGTAATCTGCTGGGGAGGATTTGCATCTTTGTTGCGTTGCTCTGTTCTACCAGTAGTAGAACAAAAGGAAGCTGCACTGTGATTGGTTGCTATGGGCAACAAAGACCGGTAGGTGGCGGCCTACATTTTCGTGGCCCACCCTGTAGAATATTAGGAGCAGGTATTAGTACAGTAATGTATAGCATGATTATATGATTGTGCAATTATCATGGCGGCTCACACTGCCTCCTTGTATAGTGCTGCAGCCACGGGAACTACACAAATGGTGACGCTCTGTAGCACCGCAGATCAGATTTATTATCATCGGAACTGAAATGGCTGAATAGCATACTCCTCAAGGACCTATGGGCCTTTTACGCATAATTGTAAGGGTTGTAAGGTGAACCCCTTAATCACTGCCTATAAGTCTTGTGATGGCCGTTAACGGGCCTTATTCTGATGTAATCACCTTTTTACAGTGCTGCGTTAGAAGCCTGGCACAGATGCTTAGCTGTTCTCCTGTCTCCGCTCCTCAAACAGCAGAGACAGAAGGAAACCTCCGATCCCTGCTGTTTAACCCTTTACATGCTGCAGTTAATGCAACCGTGGCATGTAAAACGCTGACAGGGTAAAGGGGCTCCCTCTGCGACCCATCTGAACCCCACAATATGATTATGGGCTGCCGATGTGTTTCTATGGTACTTGGAGGCTTGAATATGACCTCCAGGTCTGCCAGCTATGGTGGCCTGAGGCTCAGCTTGATATGCTTTATAATCCACTGCTATACTGCAGTGCATTATAAGAATAATACAATATGGTGATATTCAAGTCCCCTAGTGGGACATAAATAAAAAGTTAAGGTATAAAACATATTAAAAATGGCAAAATGCCACCCCGCCAAAAATAATAATCACAAATCTGGTTTTCACCATGTTTGTAAGAGAAAAAAATGAATACATTGTTGAACCCACATGGTGCATGCTGTGGAAAAAAAAAAGGCAAATATAGCTAATTTTGCCTATCTTGCTTTACAAAAAAACAGTAGAAGGCAATCAAAACACCGACTGGATCAGCAAATTGCACCATTTAAAAAATACAAGTCCTGCAAAAAATCCACTCGCACAGCACTGTTTAAAAAAAACATGTTAGCGGTCTTTTGAATGCGATTAAAAAATAAAAAAAAATTAAAAAAATGTGAAAACTGCAAAAAAAAACCTATATAAATTTTATATAGACGTAAGCGTACTAGCCTGCAGAATTAACATATTGTTCATGCTGCACGAGGAACACTAATAAAAATATAACACATGCCAGAATTGCAGATTTTATTAAAAAGGAATAATGAAGATGTTATATGTTCCTAAAAATTGGATAAATGAAGGGTGGAGTTCATCCCACAAAAAACAAGTCCTCATAGATCTCAGTTGATGGAAAATTGAAAATGCGATGACTTTTGGAATGCGGCGACACAAAAGCAAATCTTGGGGTTAAGAGTATAGTGTGAAAAAATTTAAAAAACTTTATAAACTTGCTTGAATGGGACATTCTTGCTCTGCTTCATATTTTCTCCATGCTTTACACTGCCATTTCATTGTTTCTGACTTTAGCAACATTTTCTTTTGCTTATTTCTCTAGGACATCTCGCTCTTGGGTGTACATTCAGTATCTTTGTAAATGCCCCCTCCATAAAGCATCACAAGCCATTCTATGATTGCCTTCAGATCTCTAGGCCTCTCTTGCATGACCTGTCAATGCATTTTGTGATATTAAACTATGATTCTGATTTCCCTTTCATGCTTCCCAGCTAGCTACAAAGTAAGTTTTCATTGTGTTGTGTGTATGTGCTCCTCATGTCCATGATCACCAGATCATCATCTGTGTATTAGGAATGATTTCACATGGCTTCATATAATGTTACTTATTATAGAGGGATACGATGGGATAGAAATGACACTACAGCACAAAAATGCAGCAGTAGCATAGTATGGTAGGCTGAAGGGAGACAATGTCCATCTAGTTCAGTCTGTTTACACCTCCCCTTGTTGATCCAGAAGAAGGCAAAAAAACAAAAAACAAACAAACAATGAGGCAGAAACCAATTTAGCTAATTTGAAGGGAATAATTCCTTCCCTGCTCCATAATGGCAGGCAGAATAATCCCTGGATCAACGTTTGAAAATTTCTACCGGACTCCAAGATCTGGATCAACAACCCTGCTGATTAATGTCTATATCCTGTAATATCATAGCGCTCTAGAAAGGCATCTAGTCCCCTCTTAAACTCCTCTATCAATTTTGCCATCATCATGTCCTTAGGCAGAGGGTTCCACAGTCTCACTGCTCTTACAGTAAAGAACCCCTTCTATGTTGGTGATGAAACCTGCTTTCTTCTAGATGTAGAGGATGCTCTCTTGTTACCATCGCAGTCCTGGGTATAAACAGATCATGGGAGAGATCCTTGTATTGTCCCCTCATATTGTAACACTCAGTTGTCAATGTATTCATACATTTCTAGGAGGAATAACATAGCAAGAGCACAGTTCTAAGAAAAGATGTTCCAGAATTATTTTACGGGGAGTACAATTGTTTACGAAAACAGACAAGTCAGGAGAGAGGGCCGATTTGTCATTAAAAGGAAGAAAATATTTTATTTTATTTTTTAATTCTTCTTTTCTTTCTGTCTTAGGCTAGTGCTATATGGCAACTTTGGCCACAACACGCTTCGGAAAAGATCGCTGCAAGCTCACACCACCATTGAAGTCAATGGCATCATGGTGAGGCTCACATTGCCACGACACGCAGATCACAAAAAATCCAAGGTTTGGCACTCTTGTGGACTGCGGGTTGTCACAATCTGTGAGTTGTGTGAGGTTGTAGTGCTAAATGGCAATCTCTGATCTTTCCACCTGTGTCTTGGCCAAAGTTGCCATACAGCCCTAGCCTTATTGGTAATCATTATTACAGAAATCCGTTATTGTGGATACTTTCACACAGGCCGACTATCTGCCAAACAATAACTCAAAAGAGGGATTTTGACCAATAGTTCAGTGTAAAATCGGGACCCGACGCAGTGCTGAGCGAGAATTTGCTCATTAGTTGCTAGTTGGCTCACTTGGACAAAGCAACTAATGAGCCACTTCTCACTCAGCGTAAACAGGCAGTTTTTCTATAAATCACTGCCTGTTCAGGAGGCCAGAAGATATCTCTGGCACACTCCACCTCCATTCATGGTATACCAGTCGTTGGTGTGACAACTGTGAGGCGCTTGAGCGATTACATGCCCATACTTTAATATTTTAGCTTGGGAGGGTTATTGTCTCAAAAAGACAGCCTCTGACGTGTGCCTCATGAGTATCTGGATGTCATACATGGGGTTTCTCCAATTAACACCCTCTCCGGTAACCCGATTTGAGAGGTATTAGGCCACAAGGTGGATTTGCAGTGGAATTTCTGTGCAGAGCCTCCGTACGGAAAATCTGCAGCATTTACACTAGCAGCGACATTTTAAAAATCGCGTGCACACGTTACAGAAAAAAGTCAGATATACCGCAGATTTCAGCCAATAGACTTCAGTAGAGAGGCTGAAATCCACAGTAGCTGCGGATTTAGTATGTGTTTTCCATAATCCACTGCAACAAATCCACAACAGCAGCTGCGGATGTGAAAAGCAGATTTTCAATGTAAAATAGTTCACCCCCCCCCCCCCCCTTCCCAAATGAGCCTTAGAGTGGTGCCCCTTCCGAAGCTAAAGTTGCTACGGGGGAAATATGTTTCTGGATGTGACTTACCCGGTCATGTCATAGCTGATCGCTGGGGCCACTGACTTGTTAATTTGTGTACTTTCAGGCCCATTCATAATTTACAGAAACTTTTTTTTCCCCCCTTTGTTTTAGCTAAACTTTTTGAAGAGGTCTTCCCTCCTCTAGTAGGCGCTTTACAGGGGCTCTACCCAAAAGTAACTGGAAACTTCTTCTGATGGCGGGGCGTCGGTAGTACAGGCTTAAGTTGCTAGATGAATGTCTTCAGAATCCTTCTCAGGCGGTGCGTCAGCTGACCATGTTGGGGAAGCTTGTTTTCAGCTCCATTGTATTTTTTTCAAGTTGTTCAGTTTTTTGCCTGTTTTTGTGATGGCTGATTCATATGAAGAACTTGAGCCAAGAAGGTTTTTGTTTCCTTTTCCACTGCTCAAAGCACAGATTGGTGAATCCGGAGGGTGAGGCGAGGGTGTTGCTAAACACTCAGCACTGTGTGGGCAGTTGTGTTGTCATGATGGAAGAACCAGTCACCTTTTTGCCCACACAGCACTGAGTGTTGAGATGGTTTTCATTAAAAATTGCTCAACCTCCTTGCCTCAGTCTCTGTATGCAGCTGATCTCCTTCCGTGAACCTTTAATTTTCTTTTACATTTCCCAGCTGCTGGTTGCTCATATGAAGCGGCCATCAGAAAATAAGTGAAAAACTGAACAACTTGGTGAAAAAATAAAAACCCTGGAGCAGAACACAACTTTCCCCAACGTCGTCAGCAGGCGCACCTCTCAGGGGGTTCTGCAGACATTCACCTAGCGACAGAAGCCTGTACTAGTAACACCCCGTCACCAGAAGCAGGTTCCCATTTTTTGGGGTGCCCCCTCGTATACATTCTATAAAGGAGTATATGGAAACGATATGTATGTGTCAGTCATAACTGCACTTTGTGAACACGGCCTGGCATTGCTTTATTTTTGGACTGCTTACATGCAGCTTTTATATGCAGAGCACTTAATCTTTATTCGGGATGGACATCCCTGTAATAAATGATCTGGCCTGATATACCAGAGCAAAGAGCCCCCGTTTAACAGGTGAAGCTAATATAGTGGGGTGTACTGTACTGTAGGCCAGTGAGCACTAACACATGTACCGCCCTCTGGTGTCTCATCCTATGGATGCAATGCTCCTAGGCAAGGATATCGCTAAAATATAAAATTCCTCCAGAGGTGTAGTCGGGGCTTAACGTGTGATTTTTGTGCATCTTACAATGCACAGAAATGGCACTTGTAAATCACCAGTGTAAATACACCCTAAGGGCTTCAGCAGACAAACGTTCATGCACAACGCTCCATAGCGGCGAGCGTAGTTTTGCATACAGCCGCACATCGCATTGCTGCTGTCCACAATAAAATCGCAAGACTGTTAACCCCTAGCTGCACTCCAAAAAAAAAAAGGGAATACTTACCTAGTAGGCTCGGCCCGGGTCCTCCCGCTGCTCTCCGGAGCTCAGCTGTGCGTCCTGCAGTCCTTGTTTGCCCACAGAAGATCACTTCCTGGTTGCGGGGTTCATAAATCCCACATTCAGGAAGCAATGGTTCCTCCAGCGCTGCTCAGCCAATCTATGCAGCGCTCGATGAACCAATGCAATGGCTGTGATTGGTTCATCCAGTGCTGCATTGATTGGCTGAGCAGCGGCTGAAAAACCAATCAACAGCCAGCGTGTTGTGGAGGCAGAATTTATGAATTGTCTAAGCCGTGGCATTGATTGGCTAATTCATTAATCCGCTTCCACAATGCACTGGCTGTTGATTGGCTGAGAAGTGGCCGAAGAACCAATCAATGCAGCTCTAGATAAACCAATCACAGCCATCACATTGGTTCATCTAGTGCTGCATTGATTGGCTGAGCAGCGCTGAATGAAACAATCGGAGTCATCGCTTGTGGGATTTAGGAATCCTCTAACCAGGAAGTGATCTTCTGTGGGCGGCCGAGGACTGCAGGAGGCACGGCGGAGAGCAGCGGGAGCACCCCAACCGAGCCTGCTAAATAAGTATTCCCATCCCCCCCTCCCCCCTTTTTTTTTTCTTGGGAGTTCAGCTAAGGCTTAGTTTAGGGGTAGGGCTTAATTGCCCTAAAACTGCAATTTTGTGTATTGCGATGCAACAAAAATGAAGGCTCGATAGGGAGACTTGCGCTAAAAAGACCCGCAAATCACAGCAATATAGATCGTCCTCCCCCCCCCCCCCCCCCCATTATCATCATAGAAAACAGCATTAATGTGAAGAGACCCATTGGAAAGCATGGGTTTCACAAACATGCGATTTCTCGTGCAATCGCATCTCAGCAAAATCGCACGATTTTGTAGTTCGCGTTAAAGCATCCCAAATGTGATAAAACGTGATTACATATATATATACTATTGACAGGGTCACCCAAGACCATAATAGGCTTCTAAACTCCCCCCTCCCCTTGAAGTCTATCCGCTAGTGGAAAATGTATTAGTGTAGATTGTAGTATACAGTAGCAGGAAGCACGTGGTTGTTAATGTTTCCGTCTCCCGCCTGAGCGTAGTAGATGGTGACATGATACAGAGTCGGCCCGCAGATGTCGCAGGCTTTCCTGTTTTCACTGCTCTTAGTTTCATAGTAGTTTCCAGAAGTGCTATTGATTTTTATGTGGCTGGTAAAAATCCATTAATAGTCGTTTACATGGCCCTTTGCTGTATTTAACCCTTGTTAATGGGATTGGGATTTACTAAACTGATACATTAGTTTAATTTCCGGGCCCTGTAAGCTGTGGCGCGTATGCTACGTGGTAGCGGTATATGAACATATGCTATGTGGTACCGTTCCTTAAAAAAAATGATATATATTTTTTGGGGTTTTTTTTGACTAGTAGTATAGGGTGTGCGCAGATATCTTATTTATTTAATTAGCAAACGTGTGACTTTCCCAATGATGTAGTAATTACTGCTGATGTGTATTGCCTGGCTCTGCTTTCCTTCTGGGATGCCAAGGACAGTAAAATACCTTTAATCTGCAAACTAATCCAGGAAGTATCTGTTTCTAGCACAAAACTGCAGCAGAGGACCGAGTGGACAAATGAATCTAGCAAGAATGCAATGTTAAAGTATCTATTTTTTTTTTTTTTGATTATTCTCTGAATAATTGCTGGATACGGTGAATTTTGGCGATAATCCTGTGTACACACGGACACCGACCGGGCACTGAGTGAGGTATGTGCTCACTTGTTGGAGTCACTTGGTTTTTAGCCCACCTAAAAATAAAAAGCAAGCGACAATTGGCCCGTGTAAACAGGCAGTTGTTCATCTATGAACTGCCTGTTCACTGTGCATGAAGGCGGCGGACGGAAGAGATCTCTGGACACTCCACCCCCGTTCGCTGAGGAAGTATCGCTCCTGTGTGACAGTACAGGAGCGACAGCCGTCCTGTGTAAAAGCACTTTGAGAGCTCGTTCACACTGACGTATTGCGTATTTTGATTTTTCCACATACCCATTGATTTCAATGGGCTATTACGATGCGTCACCTGCGTGAGAAATGTGCCACTGTGAACAAACAGATTGAAATCAATGGGCTCTATTCACTGCGTACTAGGTGCCTAAAAAATATACACATATGTTGCTTATTTACCTTCTTGTGAATGAGTCTTTAGTAGAGATGAGCGAGTATACTCACTAAGGCACATTACTCGAGCGAGTAGTGCCTTAGTCGAGTATCTGCCCGCTCGTCTCTAAACATTCGGGGGCCAGCGGGGGAGAGCGGGGAGGAACGGAGGGGAGGTAAATGCGGCCAGCGGCTGAACAATGAATGAGAATTCATTCACTTGCTCATTGCTCAGTTTCTGCAGGCATGAAAACCAAACTGTGATCGGACTGTGAACAGGCAGTCGTTCATCTACAAACGCCTGCCTGTTAACTGTGGAGGCGATTGGCTGGACTGATCCCTGGCGCTCCGCCTTTATTCACTGAGCGATGATCACTCCTGTGTAAAAGTACAACAGGTAGGGCCTCACGCACACGGGCGGACGCCAGCCCCAGATTCCGCAGCAATAACTGTCCATAGCATGCTATGGAAAAAGGATTCTTCATGCACACGAGTGGAAACCAATTGCAGTTTCCGCTTGCAGATGAAAAATCGCAGCATTCTCCATTTTGCTGTGGTTCCTGCACAGACTGTTTCCATTGAGGTCCGACCTGCAACGTGTCCGGAATTAACGGGCCGCGAATTCCATGGGAAAAGTAGGAGTTAAAAGGAAAAAAATCTGTACTGCGCATGTCCGACGGCAAGCTGGGACAATCGTCCCGTGTAATAGTCGGCAACTTGCAGGAAATCAACTAGAAATCTGACTGATAACTGCAAGTCTGCAGTCAATTTAATGACATGTGACCCATGTAGCTCCCCCTTGGTAGTCAAGGTCAGTCTGAGAATTACGCTCATTTGTCTAGAATTGGATGTAGGCTGGAAATTCCCTTTTTAATTTCCTTTCTCACTTTTTGTATGTTGTAATCTAGATGATTAGACACCACAGCCTGTCGTACTTCCTGTTGAGCCATTTACAGCTGACCACAGGACAAACCTGCCTGTGTAACTTCACCAATTTAGGTCGCGTTCATACGTGACGGAGTTGTGTATTTTCTGCGGGGATACTTTTGTGAACTCTAGTGAAATGGGAACACCTAACTCGACACTCGTACACATTCAGTATGGGAATACAATTGCACAACTGTTTATACTAACCACATAAAAATGCACAGTGCTTAGCGCATGATTTGATCAAGGCATGTGGGCCCATCCGCCACGTCCAGGTGATCCTGATTGGACAGGAACCCAGCTCTAAAAGACACCTCTCCTTGGGCCAAAACCTCTCCAAATGAATGGGAAAACTGAACACCTTGTTTGATATGTGCACGGTTATTGACAGTAGGAAGTACCTTTTAACGGAAAAGTGACATGAAAAAATGACCTATTCTCTTAGGCCTCCTGTCCATGGGCCATATGTCACTGCGCTATCCACTGCGAGAATCCAGCCACAGGTAACACAGTGAACGCTTTCCATAGACTTAACGATGGAAAGCGCAGCCCACTGTCCACGAGCGGAGAATCTCCGCTGAATGCAGGCAGTTAATAGCCAGAGGCTATTATCTTCGCTCAGATCCTTGGTTGTCCACAGAGAAACAATGCTATCAGCACTCCCCGTGGAGAACTGCTGATAAGAGTAAACAACGATTTTTAGGTTAGACTGAATTTAACGATCAGCTAGCAGTGCTGGAAAAGCCCACTATGGGCGCAAATTTAGATGCAATGATTATCGTTAAAACGATCGCCGATTTAGTGATTTTATTTTTATTTATTTTTTTAAGCGATCATCGGCTGGTGTAAATGGGCCTTAAGGCTCATAATACACTTCCTGTTCTGTAGATAAGACTTTTTATCACAGAGAGGATAGTTACAATGGGAGATGGTCACAGCTCCCCTCCTCCCCCTCCCTGCACAGCAACCCTTGCATAGATGACAGAAGATGCCTACCACACTTTCCTGTAGATGTCAGTGAACATCTCTAAACTATATGTTTTGCTGCTGTTAACTGCTTTGGCAAAATGGCCACTTCTGTCATCATGTACAGAAAATAGAACAAATCAATCGACAATCAGATAATAAACAGGTTAGAAAAAAATCTGTTTCATTAGCTGCTTGTAATTGGTTAAGAAAACTGAAAAAATCCTAAGAGACACATTTTGTTTGATCAGAAGTAAGTACGGTACTGTCCATAGCATGCTATGGGAAATCGATTCTTCCTGCACCCAAGTGGAAATCAATCGCGATTTCCGCTCGCGGAGGAAAAGCATAGCAAGCTCTATTTTTGCACGGATTCCGCACAGAAGACTTCCATTGAAGTCAATGAAGCCATTCAACCCGCGGCCCTTCCGCAATGCCGTCGCAGGAAAAATAAGCATTAAAAAAAAACGTGTGCTGCGCATGTCTTATGGCGAGCGCTGGGTCCATCTGCATTACAGATGAAAATGAAAGCGCACAGGTACGCAGGGTCGCCGGCCGCGGCCAGAGCCAGAATCCGCTGCGGAAACCCACATGTGGAATCCAGCTCTGCCGTGTGCAGGCGGCCTTAAGAACTAGAAGAAAATGTGTTAGCAGCCGAGAAGGCAGAATGATAGTTCAGTCTGTAAACTGAGGAAAAGCTATTTTACTTGGTATGATGATCGTGCAAATTGCTCGTTGGAGCGCGTGTTTTGCGCCATAATTATTAGGTGTAAACTCATGCAGCGAAAGAATGATCGGGGATAAAGTGTTGATGGTATATTTTATGCAGACCAAAAAAATCATCCAAAAAAACATTTCTGGTGTGCCGCTGCATGGGCTTGTGTAAACAGGCAGTCATTCATCTGCGAACAGCTGCCTGTTTACTGTGGATGGGCCACTCCGCCTCCATTCACTGAGCGATGATCAATCCTGTGTGAGGACACAGCAGGCGGGCACTTGGGTCACGGAGGGCAGTGTTTCTTTGGATCCGTTGTATGATGATCGGTCACAGTGTCACGACTTTTCTTAGAAATGCAGACTAGAAAAGCGCCTAAATTGAAAAATTGCATTGAGGAGTGCGGCTGCCCTTTATATGGTAGGGAATCTGTTTGTGTAGTTGTTACATTGCCTTCTGTGTTACCTTGGAGCCCCATCTAACAAGCATGCATTGTCCTGTTTTCTAGTTCCTGCGTGAAGACATGAACTACAAGGATGCTTCTCACAAGCACAACCACTTACACAGAGAGGACAAACACATCACGGTGGAGGACCTGTGGAAGAGGTGGAAAACATCTGAAGGTGATGCAGGCAATGGCCTTGTTCAATCATTTTTAGAAGTCTAAGTTTAGTTTTAGTGTGTTGATGCAAGTCCTAGCTGGACCATTACTGCTGGGTAAGAACCGCTGCTAAACCTCCTATATGACAGACAGACAGACACTGACATGCCAAAAGTCATGGGATAATAGTATGTAAATTGATTCACTTGTATAAGTTGCGAGGTGACATGAATTGTCGGCGTTCAAATGAGACATGGTATTGGATGCCGGACAGATGGGACGTTCCATTGGAGGTATATAAATTGAGGAAACAAAATGAGGAACCCGTTCCTGTGCTTTTAGGCTGGGTTCTCACAGGGCTTAATTGCTGCCGAATTTCCGTGTGGAAAGTCCCCATGGCCATTCTGGCCACAGTTCCTAATCCCGGGATTAGCCAGCAAAGTGGATGAGATTTTGCAAAAATCTCGTCCTCATGCTGCGGCCAAGCCGCACGAAAACTGACATGCGGTGTAGAATCCAATTCTGCAGCATGTCGATTCTATTCTTTTTTCCGCAGCGGCCTCTCTATGGGGAGAGAAAGCCACAGCGGAATGCTGACTACTAAACCGCTCTAATACCTGTGGCTAAAGGCCACAGGTTTTGAAGGTGCGCTTTTCCAGTGGAATTCTCACGGTTTTTCGGTGCGGCCATTCCGTGAGAATTCTGCTGAAATTCCGTCTTGTGTGACCACAGCCTTAGGCCGCCTGCAGGCTGCCAGGTCGGATCCAGCTGCGAGAATTCTCGCAGCGGACCGGACCCGAGCGCCTGCAGAGAGCAGCGCGGAACTCACCCGCTCCCGCAGCTCCGGCTCTTTCATGTGCCGGCGAGTGACGTTTCTGTGCGGGGCATTAGAGCACTCTGCAGTTTGTTTTCTGCGCGTGGTTTCGCGCAGACAATCCGCGGCTGTCTGCATAGGATTGCGTATTGTAATGCAATCCTATGCAGGCGTGTACGGGCGGAAATTCTGCGGGGAATCCCACTGTGGAATTTCTGCCCGTCTGCAGGCGGCCTTAGTGTAAATATACTAATTTTAAAAATAAACTTTGAGATAAAGTGGTTGTATGGCCTTTTTGCCACTGTTGACCTAACCTTTGGACGCTGTCATCAGCAGACTGGGAAGGAAGTGCCGGCGCCGGCTTCACTCCCGTTTGAAATCAATGAGACAGCCGCACTGCTACGGCACTTCCATTGATTTCAACGGGAGTGAATCCAGCACTTCCTGTGGTGACCACTGGATGACCACATACATCCCAATGCACTGGACAGATGATCAGATGATGGACAGGGGTCCTAAGCGGTGGACTGATGACCTATCCCGAAAGATATTTTATTTTTTGCTGACTGGCTTTGCATCTTCTAGCAGTGTTGCTGAATAATCCCATATTGGCTGCACTTTCTTACATTATGCATAAAGCATGTCTGTACTGAATGGACATTTCTAGTTGAGACTCTTCTAGCACAGACTGGGGAGAACAACTTTTTCCCGTCAAGATACTTTGTAGTCTTTTCTGCAGGGTCTATATGAGCATGGGATCCTCAGAATACATGTCTACTAATGACAACGGTCTATCTGGGTGGAAGCATTAGGACACCATTGATCTTGTGTTTGCTGCGTAGCCTGCGCTTACATATTGATCCTTTTCCCTTCATGCATCCACCCATAAAGGTGGGGCCAGATAGATTCAGGAACTCCAGAAACCATTTACTGGAGCTTCAGTATTGTCTGTCACTGAGGGCAAAATATTATTGATGACCTCTACTCAGGATAGGTCCTTATTGGTGGTCGGCTGCCGTCCAGCGCTTGGGACCATGGCCTACCAGCTGATTTGGTGCAGCTCCAGTTGAAAACAATGACGGCTGTGCTTGCCGTTACGAGTGCCAGCCAGTATACAGGCATCATACCTATCTACTTCCGCTCCGAACACTGTGGTATGGTGCTCACCACTAGCTTCTGAAAAAACAGTCGTCCAATGTCCTGAGTGCTGGACCTATCCTGAGGACAGGTCATCAATAGCACTTGCCTGGTAAACCCCGTTGGGGTACGTTCGCACGTAGCAGAAATGCTGTGGACTTTCCGCAGCAGCACCTTCTGCGGCAAAATCTGCAAAAGAAACGGTCAAAATTCGCACCATTGTTGCTGATTTGGAATTGAAATCGGCTGCATATCCTCACCTGATTTCAGCAGATGCTCCTATCAGAGCAGCCTCTCACCCGGTACCCAGTGGCCTGTAGCAAAGGAAGCGCTGCTGGTCAGGTGATGCCACTTCCGCATCACTTGACCAGTGGCATTGCATTCGCTAGAGGCCGCTGGGTGAAAGGCTGCACTGATGGCACAAAGAATTGGGAAGGCAGGGGAGCGCTGTCTGTGCCAAAATCGGCTGCAGATATGCAGCTGGTTTAGAGTTAAAATCTGCCCTGGTTGCTTTTCCGCTACGTGTGAACATACACTTAGGTCTTGTACACAGTTATATAGTCTGCTGGGTGCTTTGTTGCAGTGACTTACAACGCCAACTGTGAAAAAGCTGCAGCACTTAATGACTTAATTCTTAGGATCCGCTCCTGCAGTCATAGGCCCAATGATCAGAAAGCGATGGTATACCCCAGACATATTAGATTTTAGGTGAAGAGTCTTGTTTTTTTTTTTTTCGGCTGGTAAACCGATGAGTAGGACTTATAATTGTGTCCCATTTCAGAGAGCATTAGGGAGAGGTTCCTTCTGTAGCTAGATACAGGATAAAACAGCTTTGGAGGGAGATATAACCATAGCACTAATGGTTCGCTATAATGGCAGCCACTTGGTTGTCACTCCGCTTCTCCACAAACGGGCTGTTATAAGTAAAAAAAATAAAATTTACATAATTATCTGACACTGATAATTTATCACAAATTAAAGGGGTTGTCCAGTTACCAAACAATATCCGTTCAATATAACACCACGTAGTAAAATTACGAACAGATCAGTACTTGCCCCTCCGCCTCTGGGATCCAGCGCTGCAGCCCCGCTGTGGTCCCGATGTTTGTTGTAATAACTGATGTCACCTGCTGCAGCCAAACACTGGGACCACAGTGGGGCTGCAGCACTGGATCCCAGAGGCGGAGGGGCAGGTACTGATCTATTTAATTTATTACAGAGAGCGCTACTGAAGGGATATTGTCCGGTAACCGGATAACATCTTTAGGGTTGTGAATATTTGTCATGGGGGAGGGTGGAAGGAACTGGCAAGTGTACTTTGTTGATAAACCTTTTTTTCAGGAATTGACTATTTTTTTACCTTTTTTCCGTTCATCCTAGTAATTGATGCTAATCATCGTCATCAGCGTTTTCACCGTCGCAGTCAATAGTCCAGTTTATTTGTGCGGTGACGTATTCTTGTTGTATTAGTATGCCAGCCGCCTTAAAGGCAGACACGGATCTGTTCATACAGAGGTCATATAACTGAGCGAAGGACTGTGATGCAATCCTATGTGCTGGAAATGATGGAGCTTCGTCTCACGGCGCTTGTCTGCAGACACAGAAACGTCATCCATGTTTACCTCCCTCCGTCTCCTGCCAACAAATGACACATGGGTTAGGCCTCTCCCAGATGAGTGTCAATGGCTGTGCGCCAATAATCCCCATACACCATCTTGACGTGTATACGCACGTACTATTTGCCAAGATTTTTTTTTTTGCGCTGTGAGAGACGCAGTTAAAGCCCATCAGAGATCGGCAGTGACAATACACTCGTGTGAGAGGAGCCTTAAAGGGAATGTATTGTAATTTTTTTTTACTAAATAAACCAGATAGTGAAACATTTTTATCATTTTTGAACTTTGTTTTAATTTTTTTGGTCAGTATATGACTATTGGGGTGGCCATTCCTCCTGAGCTGTTTTTAATAGCTTTTAGAGATGCTTTACAGCAGAAATCAAGGGCCATAGACACAGTAGGCAAGAGAGGATCCATTAACTTATTTGGAAGACTGTTGTAGGCATGTTCTATAACCTGTGCAGGGAGAGGGGAGGAGGTGAGCTGTGACCATCACCTATTGTAAATGGTGGCTCCCCTGTTATCTATGTAGAAGTGTTTTCTTGACATTGTAATCCAGCCTCTACTGAAAAAGTTTCTCTACAGATAAGGAAGTGTCAGGCGGCACTTACAGACACGCCGCGTTTTACCACAATTAGCGGTGGTGGCCCAAGCGCCGCGCTAACAGCAGTATAAGGCCAGCATTGACTTTAGAGGGGCCTTGCAGATATGCGCTTAAACATGGCATTTCTAACGCGATCTTCGAGCGCTGTGTTCTATTTCCGCACATTTTAACGCACCTCATCACCCATCACAATGACTGGGTGCATTAAAAGGCGCTGACCAACACCGTGACATGCATTTTTAAAAGCGCTGCTTAGAATCGCGTTACAAATGCTGTAATTTCGAGCGCCGTTTTCTAAATGCATATGTGATAGTGGCCTTAAGTCTATATTTGGCTGAGTGGTCAGTGTGAAAAAGCAGGATTTTTTAATCTGTTTTTTAAATCTAGATTAAGATTGTTTTTTTTAATTTTTTCTGAATCTGAAATGTTTAACATAAACGTTATTTACACAATAGCTTATTTTCTGATGACACATTCACTTTAAGCCAAAGAATCCGTCATTTTGCAGTGTGGTGGGTCAGCGGGGACACAAGGATTTGAGTTGGGATAGAATTTAAAATGAAATCTCCAAATATGAAGATAATATGTAATCTTCTACTTAGCCGTAATCCAATGCATATCTTATCCAAGGATCTGATTAAAATAATGTTTGTGTGTTTTGGAATGGCCCAAGCGGACACCAGAGCTTGGGACTTAAACTGCAGGTGTACTAACTTGGTTCACTTGAAATAACCCTTAGGCAACTTCATTTTTTGGTCTGGTAGTACAAAGTTTCTACACCCTTCTTGTAGTCTAGAAAACCTGTACTGGGCTGGACGACCGCGGGGAACATGTCCTAGATTTTGTAAGCTTGGATTGCAGAAGCAAGCCCGTTGGTTCAAGAGGTCTACCAATTCCATTTGTACTTTGGCTTCTGATCATTAAACAAATTAAACAAGCCCTGTCCTCTTAGGTCAGAAGGATGCCTTGGGATTCTAAGGGACAACCCCTTTAAGAAGGAAAGTTCTACAACATCCCTAAACACAAGTGGTTGCACTGTCTTGGACAGCACCATTGAAATAAATGGAGCGCCAACCGCCCATGGTCTACCAGCGCTCCATTCACTGTGACATTTCGAGTTGTTGATGCGATCCATTCTCAGGATCTGTAGGGGTTTCAGCAGTGAGATCCTCAAGTTCTCCTGTGGATAACTTTTTAAATTCTACAACTAATTCCAACTAAGTCGTTTCTAGAATTTGTATTTGTCATCTCCGATCGCCTTCGAATATAAAGTTTACTATACTGCCTATTGGAGCTTCTTATTAGAAACACATACCAAATTGTAAGCGAGAAGAGCCCAGGGGTGGTTTATTTTGCTTTGAGTCATGTTCCACGAGAGCCGAAGTTTTGTGTTTAGTTAACCAGAAAATATTATTACAGAATGTCACCATAAAAACTTGGCGGGGTAATGGCACTTCCTAACTTGCCGTTCCTCCGCAATGTAGACTACGTTCAAATAAACATCGGATTATACTACTCTAGTAAAGAAGTGGAGAATGGAGTCCGAGATGAAAGGAAATCCACACTTACAAAATATACTTAAAGTACAGCTTGTGAGTGTGATCCACAAAAATGTTCTGCATATTAATCGGGATAAACAGCGCACAATGAATGATTGTAGTAATTATTCAGCGACTAAATCTGGGCAAGCCGCGGCTTGTGTTATTGTGGGATTAAGTTTCACACCAAAGACGAAAAAAAAACTGTTTTTGAGACCATAATATTACAAAAGACTTCTTAATCTGCATTCTTAGAGAATGGCAACTTTTCTAGTGTCTGACCTGGTATTTACGTAAGAGCGAGACTTGGAACCATAGTCCAATAGACTGAAGCTATGCTGATTTGCATTAATGACCAGATAGGTTAGGGTGCCCGTAGACGCTGTACGCGGACGGCCAATAACCACACACAATAGTTCTGAAGGGGCTCATAAACATTAGATGAGAGTTGCTAGAACCACGCTTGGTTGAGCTAAACATGCACGTGTTTTTGATTTAGGGTTTCCAACTGAATGGTTTTTGGCTATCTAATATGTTGGACCTCCATACCTTTTTATCTGAGGTTTGAGCTCCATCAGCTGTCTCTGCTAACGGGGAACTGAAGGTATCTTTACATGGGGCGATTACCATTCGAGTAGTTGCTGGAAATGGTGAATTTGGGTGATAGTTGTCCCATGTACACACGGGCACCGAGCGAGAAATCGGGCACTTGTTTGAGTCTCTTGGTTTTTAGCTAAAAACGAAGCAGCTATTGGCCCATGTAAACAGCTGTCATTCATCTATGAGTGAATGCCTCTTTGCAGTGAATGGAGGTGGGCGGAAGAAAGCTCCAGCCACCCAACCTCCACTCTCTGGATGACTATCGCTTTTGTGTGAAAGCACAGGGGAGAGAGCCTGTGGGATGGCTGTCGGGGGCTTATGCACCCAACAGTTATCCTGTGTAAAGGTACATTACCCAAGGCTTAAACTTACCGATAGTCAGAAACAAAGACAATTTATTCACTAACTCAAAGTACTGAAGTTGAAGGGGAAGGGTGGGAATCCTAAAAATAAACTTCTATTCACCCCAATGATGTTCCTTTTGGGTAAGTTGGTCATGTACTGTCTAAGCATGCGATCACTGCAGTCAGTCACTGGCATCAATAAGGATAGGTATAAATTTTCTTTAGCAGAGCTCATGCTTTTAGGATCCCCCTACAGTATTTAGGAACACTGTATTATTCTCAATAGCCGGTCACCTACTTCATTCTTCGTTTTCTTACTCACTTGTATTCAACATGTCTTCTCAGATTGTTTTCCATTTTTTAATGCTGAGTACTTTAGAGAAGGAAATAGCTTAAAAAACCATATTCCACGTGCAGCAAGACTCCAGTACTAATCACTGATGTAGACAATTTCATTGAATAACAGGAGAAACTCTTATTCCTTATAAGGTCCCAGTGCGAGAGTCATTTAAGCTTCGCTTTTTACTTTTCACATTCCTGATGGGGAGAGGTGATATGGATTTTAACTCTGGAAAGTCATGCCACTATCTGAGGGCTTAAATCGTCACTAACTGTAGGGTAATAAAGGTAAAACTTGTCGACTTACTTAATATTTCCTGACCGGCCTAACGTTATCTCATGATAATGGCACCTCTTAAGGCAGCAAGTGAACAGTTGTTAAAGTTCATATGTTGAAGAATAAATGGGCAAGTAGAAGGATCTGTACAAATGGGGAAAAAGCCAAATTGTGATACCTAGATAACTAGGTATCTCCAAAAATGGCAGGTCTCGCGGGATGTTCCCGATATGTAGTGGTTAGTACTTGCCAAAAGTGGTCCAAGGAAGGACAACTGATGGACCGGCAACATAGTCATGGGCACAAGGCTCATTGATGCGTTTGAGGATTGAAGGCTAGCCAAAAGCTACTGTAGCACGAATTTCTTAAGAAGTTACCGCTGGTTATGATAGAATGGGGTCTGATCACACAGGGCGTTGCTGATTGCTGAGTTTGGGGCTATGGACTGTTTTAGAGTGCCAATGCTGAGCCCTATCTAAAATGCCAACAAGGTGCACTTGAGCATCAGAACTGGTCCATGGAGCAATGGTAGAAGGTGGCCTGGTCTGATGACTCACGTTTTTTTTAATTTAGACATCATGAAGACACTCAGGTGCATGTGGGTCGCTGCAATGGGGAAGAGATGACACCAGGATGCAGTAAGTGAAGACAAGCTGGTGGAGACTGTGTGATGCTCTGGGCAATGTTCTACTGGGAACCTTGGGTCTTGACCTTCATGCGGATGTTACTTTGACATGTACCACCTACCTAAATATTATTGCAAATAAAGTTCACCCCTTCATGGCAGCAATATTCCCCAATTGCATAAGCCTCTTAAACTAGAATAATGCACTCTTTTACACTGCAAAGATTCTTCAAGAATGGTATAAAAAAAGAGATCAAGCTGGTGCTTTATAATCCAAACGCCCCACACCTCAATCTGATTGACCACCTGTGGACTGAGCTGAAAAAACTAGTCCAATCCGTGGAGACTCAACGTTTCAACTTGCGAAGACCTACTGCTAACATCTCTGGCCAAGATGCAACAGGACACCTTCAGAAATCTTGTGGAGTCCATGCCTCGAGGGGTTAGTGCTGTTTTAGCAGAGCTAGGTGGACCTGCACTAAATTAGGCAGCTGGTTTTAATGCTATGGCAGTGTAGGTTGGGGTCAGTTTTATTTTTTGTCATTCTGTAGTAACTGCTTTAATAACACTTGTAATATGGGTATGCATGTGCTTGGGCTGAATGAATTACATTTTTCTTGCAGTTCATAACTGGACAGAAGAAGAGACGTTGCAGTGGTTGTTTGAGTTTGTGGAGCTCCCGCAGTATGAGAGGACCTTCCGAGAAAACACTGTCAAAGGAACAACTCTACCAAGGTAAGAATTACCATGCTGCGTCTGAAAGTAATAACACTTGAAATTGGCATGGGGTAGAGAGGACCCTGCCCATAAGGGCTTAAAGTGTACCGGGGAAGGGGACAGTAGATGGGGGAAGAAAGTGCTCATCTTGTGGTGGCAGCAGGGTTAATGTAGGTTGTAGGCTTGTGTGGAGAGGTAAGTTTCAGTATCCTTTTTATAGCTTTTCCAGGTGGTGGAGGGTCTGTTGAAATGGCAAGTTCCAAAGTATAGGTGATGTACAGGAGAAAACCTGAAGAAGTTTGTGTGCGGAGCACACTAGGGAAGAGCAGAGGAGGAGGTCTAGTGAAGACTGAAGCTTACATGTGGGGAGGCATCGGGAGATTAGATCAGACTTATGGAGGGGACAGATGTGTGGACATGTTGTTAATACTTTGACCTAGATTGTCTGTTTGATGGATAGCCAGTGAAGGGCTTGGTAAAGGGAATTAACGATAAGAGAGTTGGATAAACCGGGCAGCAGATTTGAGGGTAGATTGGAGGGGCGCAATGACATTGGAAGGGAGACCAGAGGAAGACGTTGCAGTAGTGTAGATGGGAGATGAGGGTGGGCACTAGCATTTTTGTTGAAAAATTGTATCTGAGAGAGGTTTTTGAGCTGGAGGTGGCGAAGGCTTGTATGTGCGGTTTGAAGGAGCTGATGGAGTCGCATGAAACGCTGAAACAGCGACTGGTGAGAGCATTGCGCCATTGATAGTTATTGATGGGTCAGTTACGCTGACTCAACCACTTTTCAGTGTGCTAACACTGATTAATCTTTCTCAATATCTTGGTCTAACTTGATATTCTCCACCCTACTCCGGCCTTGCTGGAAGTTGTAGTTTTAACAGTAGGCTATCTATACCCTGAACACCACTGGACTAGCTACTTCAGGGAACCATCTTCAAACCCTCCTACAGTATGGAATCTCTCCTGTACAACACAGCCATTTTTTCTGAGACCCATTTGAGGCCCACAGTGCGTATGGCCACCTTTACAGAAACGCACTGGTCTTGTTGCCCACTACAACCAATCGGGGCTCAGCTCTGGAGAAGTGAAAGCTTCACTGTCATCGATTGACATGGCCAGTTTTTCTTTTTGCCGGGTTGATAAATAAGGCCTGAAGTGTTAGATTTTCTTTACTGTTGTGTTGTGGCCCTAAAATGTAGCACCGCCAGATGTAGACTTGTATAGGCGGTGATTTCTTATCTCTGGAGCACTGCTGTCCTTGTGAAATATACATGTTTGGACGTGGAAGTTGTCTTCTGGTATTGCGGATTCCAGTCTCATCCATTTATCAGCCTGTCAGATGGTAGAATGTGATTCATCGCTCCATAGAATGATTATTCACTACTCAAAATGTAATCATTCTTAGTAGTGAATAATACCTTACGTTGCTCCAGCCCACGATCAGCATTGCACCTTGCTTAACCCTTTCCAATCCAGTTTGTATCCTGTTTACTCTTTTTCTGCCGTGTTGAGGTGACACGTTGGATAGGCTCCGACAGCAGAGAGGCTGGCAATATACAGTAAGAGAACCCCGACGGATGTCTTCCAACATCGGAGCTGTACAGCCTTAAATCATAATGTCTTCAGAGGTCAGACAGTGGATTGGAAAGGGTTAAGGATTTGGCCTATTTTTGTATTTAAAGGGCATCTGCCATCACCCTTGAGCCCCATAAACTACATTAGACTCTTTTCACAAGGCTGTGAGACCACACACTCCCATTGTTTCTATGGGAGAGCGCATGCACACAGCCTCGGGCAAATTGTCATACTGTGCGAGCAAGAATTTCTTAGGGAAACAGAGCTGGAATGGGGGATCCTGTGAGTATAAAAAGCAGCTCTTTTTTTGAAAATGAATCTTTTATTGCTATTCCTGCATTTAAAGACCCATAAATAGAGATGAGCGAACGTACTCGGTAAGGGCGATTTCGCAATCGAGCACCGCGATTTTCGAGTACTTCACTACTCGGGTGAAAAGTACGCGGGTGCGCTGTGGGTGAACGGGGGGTTGCAGCGGGGAGTGGGGGGGAGAGGGAGAGAGAGAGGGCTCCCCCTTGTTCCCCGCTGCTACCCCCCACTCCCCTCTGCAACCCCCCACCCCACAGCGCACCCGAGTACTTTTCACCCGAGTAGTGAAGTACTCGAAAATCGCGGTGCTCGATTGTGAAATCGCCCTTACCGAGTACGTTCGCTCATCTCTACCCATAACCTTTTTTTCTTTTTTTTTTTTTTTTTTTTACATGGACAAAAGTTTGGAGTTTGTTTTTGCATAAAAAGCTGTAGCTTTTATTGGTACCATTTTGAGGTACATATGACTTTTTTTATCACTGCGGAAGCAACATGAAAAAAGGCATTTGGGCTCATTTTTACCTTATAGCACTTGCTGTGCTGGATAAGAAGGATGTTCAGTATGGGAAGTTACCGATGCGGTGATCCTAAACACTTTTTTTTCTACAAAAAAAGGAAAATTGTGCAAAGCTTCTTATTTTTTTTGCTACCTGGATATTTAGTTTTTTCTACTGTATGTCCCTGTAGAAATCCTATGATTGCTAAGATAGTACACTACAGTACTTCTGTACTGCAGTATATTATCTCTGCTGTTTGCCATAAGCTATGACAGACCTGGAGGCCATTGTCAGGCACTCGGTTGCAGTGGCAACGCATTCACCCTCTGCAATTGCATGGTGGAGGGGCTGATGAAGGCACAGAGGGAGCTCACTCCCACTATTAACTGCTTAAATGCTGCAACCAACAGATACTGGCATGTAAGGGGTTAAAAAGGCAGGGATCTGGAGCTCTCTCCGATCCCCACTGTTGATGCAGGACCTGTTTTTTTTATTACAGCCATCTCCTGCTGCGGATGGATGGTGGTGGATCAGCTTTTGAGTCCGCACCGTCTTCATGCTGTACATGTATAGCATTTAGTTTAACCACTTCTCTCCCGTGACGTTACTCTACCTTACTGGGTAGAAAGGGATCAAAGCCTTTCTTGCATCTGCGTGGCCCTAGACATGTACCTATCCAAGCTACTATGGTTAAGACTTGGGCTGCCCACCGCCAGGGTGATTCAAGTTGTCGATCGCAACGTCTGTGTTATCACAGCTTGTTGTTCTGAGTGCAATCTAATGTAACTAGAACCCGCTTGTTATAAAATGTTTCATTGTATTTTGCCAACAGAATAGCTGTAAATGAGCCGGCATTTATGATCTCGCAACTGAAGATCAGCGATCGAAGCCACAGACAAAAACTTCACCTGAAGGCGTTGGATGTCGTTCTGTTTGGACCATTAACACGTAGGTATAGGGCATGTTTAGAACGGCCGGGCGGTGAGCATTCCTTCCTGCGACTCATGGAAACCTTTGTCTTACAGGCCCCCCTCATAACTGGGTGAAGGATTTTGTTCTGACCATTTCTATAGTGATAGGCGTCGGTGGCTGCTGGTTTGCCTATACCCAGAACAAGACCTCGAAGGAGCATATAGCACAGATGATGAAAGACTTGGAGGGGCTACAGAAGGCTGAGCTGAGTCTCCTTGAGCTGCAGGAAAGGTAAGGGAACAGATAAACAGATCACCGGGTTACAATGTGTTGACTTTCTCTAACTCTTGGTGACCTCTAAGTTTCCACTTTGCATGTGAGAAATAAGAAACTGTTTTGTGTTGGAGAACATATTCCATCCTCATGCAAATGTTGAGTTCAGCAGCCTTCAGGCGCCACACACATGCAAATGCCACGCATTAGATTTTGCTTCTGTTCACCACTTTACCAAATGTGTCTGCCGGTGGCGGCGGCTTTACTTGGTTTTCAGCTTTACTTACTTTTCCCAGACCATATTAGTATTGTCCCAGACGAGTGCGCTGATTTTTATTTTTTTTTCTTCCCTCAGTTTTTTGTTCTAAGATTCTATTTTCTTTTAGAACTGGTTGCAGGACAAAGTGTACTTTCTTTTAGTTACATATTGGGTTACGCAAATTTCGAAACTGGTATTAATAGATGGCAGACTTTCACTTAGATCTTAATATAAACGCCATAAACAGAATGCTAAATCTATAAAACGGGTGGGTATTTTAATACATTCTTCGCCTGGTCATACTTTTTTAAATGGGTTGTCCAGGATCAGAAAAACATGGCTACTCTGTTCCCAAAACAACCCCACGTGTGTCCACAGGTTACATGGGGTATTGCAGCTCAGCCTCATTCATTTTAAAGCAACCCTCTGGTCCTGTGACAAATTTTCTTCTGAGACTAGAGGGAAGTAGTGTTTTTATATATTGGTGCCGTCCTTTATTGCCGTATAGCCGCTGGTTCCTGCAGTCCCACTCTGGCAATCAAAGATGGCTGCGTTGCTTCTTAGGCTGGGTTCCCACTGGGCGGATTCTGGGCGGAAATCTCGCGATTTGGCTGCAAGATTTCCACCGGGAAAGCACTGCTTCAAAACCTGTGGCACTTAGCCGCGGGTTTTGAAGCGGCTTGGCTGCACACTTTTCCGTTGCGGCTGGTGCTCCCATAAAGAAGAGCGCGGCCGCAGCAGAAAAGAAAAAGGGACATGCTGCGTCGGGAAAATCCACCATCCCATGTGGATGAGATTTCTGAGAAATCTCGTCCACAGGGCTGGCTAAACCCGGGATTTGCCGCGGCTCAATTCCAGACGGAATTTCTGCGGCAAATCCGCCCAGTGTAAACCCAGTCTTAGACTACTCAATCCACACTGTGCATTGGTAATCAGCTACTGGATGCTGCTTTCTGATTGGCCAAAGCTACTCACATGAGCAACACTGATCAATTTAGGTCAGCATGTAATGGCAATGTTTATTGGGGTAGTCGAAGAAGCAGTGTGGCCACTTTGTATCTCCGGGGGGAACCCAGGAGCCAGCGTCAATATGGCAGTAAAGGAGGGTACCAGGTGATATAACAGTCTGCTCTGGTCTCTGGACCAACTCTTGCCTGGAACTGGAAGGTCGCTTTAATGAGGCCGTGCTGCAATACAAAACCCAACCCGTGGATAGAAAGCAGTGTTTTTCTAATCGTGGATAACCCCTTGAATGTTGCATAGTTTGCGTAGAAATGTATGTTTTGTGGTATTACAGTAGGTAGTACTGCGGTGTATTACCTACAATATTTTTCCTCCGTCTAAAGGCCTGGGCAGCTGAGCAGAAACCGAACGGATCCCATTATAGTCAATGGAGTCCATTTGGCGCTGTTCAGTTCTGTCCTTACACTGATCCATTTGGCCAAGGTGGTTCCTTTTTTCCGCTTCCTGAACGGAGCAGGAAGGCAGAACCCCGGGCACAGGTGTGAAACCACCCTTATTTACAAATTATTTAAAATTTGGTGCTTTTCTCAGTTTAAATCCTAGTCCTGCCCTGAGATTAAGTGGTCGTCTCCATAAGCCAGTCTGGGTCTGGCTATCCAGTTCTCCCGCATGGATTACCTCCAGTCCACCACGCTTCCTCATATCAGGAACCTCTGAGAAGCTGTGATGCTTTTGGTTTTGCCTATTCTCCTTACCGTTTTAACATTCTTTTTTTATATTAATTTTGCTTTTGTTTATTCTCTTTAAGATTAGATAAAGCGCAAGAAGAAAACAGGACTGTCGCTGTAGAAAAACAAAATCTGGAGCGCAAGTTAATGGATGAAATCAGTGACGCAAAACGGGAAGCCCAGCGCCTCCGAGAACTGCGGGAAGGAGCAGAATGTGAACTCAGTAGACTAAAATATGCAGAAGAGGAGTTGGTTCAGGTGTGTAGTGTCACACATAGCACTGTGTTGAACGAGGGGCAGTAATGGGGAGCTGTGTAAGGCTGGGTTCACACGGGGCGGAAATGCTGCGCAATTTCTGTGCGGACTTTCCGGCGGCAATCTTAAGCCTAAGCAGCAAAGTGGGCGGTATTTTCAAAAATCACTGAGAACAAGCCGTTGCGGCCAAGCCACAAACTGACATGCTGCGCGGAATTCAAAGCCACGGCATGTGAATTTTATCGCTATTTCCGCTGCAGCCTCTATCCTCTCTATGGGGAGAGGTGGCCGCAGCAGAATACAGACTTTGAAGCTGCCTTTCTGCCGCGGAAATCTCGCTGAGGACATTCCGCGAGATTTTTGTGGGACTTACACCCAGTGGGACTGCAACCTAACTGTCCAGCTCAGTCTAATAAGAGACCATACATGTTGCCACCTCTTCCATTAGCAAAGGAAGGACTCGGCATCCCCGTCCTCAGGATAAGTGGATGTCCCGTTGCCTGGGATATGCTATTGATATAAGTTTTTAGAATGGGTTGCCTTCTTTCGACTGTCCCTCTTCATGTGCCCCAGCAGGTTATTGAAGAGGCTTCCCCACTTTGGGCAACTGCATTAAGTTTGTGTGGATAACCTGCAAAGAGTGGCTCTCCATCCTGAGGGCCTGTGGTTATCATTCATATCCTTGTGATGCTAAAGTTAGAAATACGGACTCGTTGCTTACTTCTCCAAATGAAGTGCTTTACCCCTTGTTGACCGGCCTATTTTGTCCCTTAAGGACTAAGTGATTTTCATTGTCGCATTGCAAGAGCCACAGTTCGTTCCTTTTTTATTTTTTTTATATACACCCTGAAGTGGTGCCATTATGTTTTGTGTAAATTGGATTACATTTTTTTTTGAGGGGTGATTGAAACCCCCCCAGATAATCCACCATTGTTTTTTTAGCTTTTGATATAAGTTTTGCCCTTTGGTAAAAATAACATGATGATTTTCTTATTTGGATCAGTACAATTACTGCTATACATAATTTATGTACTTTTCCCCACAAATTTAGAACACGAAAACAGATTTTAAAAACAATTGACTCTGTCCTTGCATTCTAACACCCAAAGGATGTTTATTTTTCTGGCAACAGTGTCAAGTAAGGTATTTTTGCAGGAAGAGATGTCATTTTTATTGGTACTTACGTAGACATACATCCCCCTTTTGGATCGCTTTTTTTATGGGAGGAGAACAAAAGAAAAACAAGAATTGTGGCATTTCTTTTAAAATTATTTTTCTCTTCTTCACAATGCGAGATAAATGGCAAAATATTTTCACTGTTTGGGTCGCTATGTACACTGTAATACCCATTGCTTTTAAATTTTTTTTCTATTTTATCCATTTAAAAAGGGTTTTGTGGGGGAAAAATACATAGATACATTTTTTTTTAATTGGATTTAAAAAAAATTTTTTTTTATTAAGCTTTCTTTGACAATGTTTTTTTTGGTACCTCTAGAGCAGTTAAAGGTGCGATTGTTCATTTGCTATCGTAGTACACTCCATTAGTTATGTAGTGCTTTCTATGAAGCCTATGACTTCAGCCTAATGGAGTCTGCTGGAGGCATGGTCTAATAGCCTGAGTTATATGGCCAACATGGAGTCCTTTGGCTGCCGTGAGAACACATTTGGTAACTTGACGCAGCATTGCAGGGTGCCGATGGATAACAGGAGGGAGCCCCTTCCCTCCAGTCATTTGCTTACGTGCTGCAGTTGTTGTTGATTGTGGCATGTAAAGAGTTAAACTGCCAGGCGCTGATGTTTTTCATCTCCTGGCTATTAGAGCAGGAGCCTGGCTGTCAGTACTCAACCAAGCCACTGCCTTATAAAGCGTGCATGTAGGTTTAAATCCCTTTAGTGAGGTCAGTAAAAAAGTGTCACTAAGGGGTTAAACAACTTTGGATAGAGCAGCACTGATATTAATGTTACTTTATTTTACGACTGGGATTTCCATCTCTGGAAACTTCTATGTCAAGCCTTTGTTTTCATCTGTGACGTTGGAGGGCCCCACCAATGTCCCCTTCCAACATATCAGCAGCTTATTTTAGCTGTATTTCCGCTTTACTAGGGAGTTGCCAAATGTACAATAAGCTGGCGTCTGGGAGGGAGAAGTAATGAGACCTTATTACTGGTGCATGCTGGGTAACTAACTGTAGAAGGCAACAATGAGAATAGTGATAAATTCTCCATATTTGCAGGTCCGCATGGCGTTAAAGAAAGCAGAAAAGGAGTTTGAACTGCGGAGTAATTGGTCGGTCCCCGATACGCTCCAGAAGTGGCTGCAGTTAACGCACGAGGTAGAAGTGCAGTACTACAACATCAAGAAGCAGAATGCAGAAATGCAGCTGGCGATAGCTAAAGAGGAGGTAATACAACTTGGGCGTAAACGTTTCTTGTCATCTGGATATGTATGCGTTCACACTTGATAAATCTGCAGCACACCTCCATACAGTGACGTCTGTAGTCAGACAGCAGCGGTCAAGGGCTTGTTGCGTCAAAAGGGTTATACAGGAAGTGAAAAAACATGGCTTCCTTCCATACAGCCTCTGGGAAACCCAACCTAGAATGTAACCAGCATGGGCTGATGAGACTTGCGGAGGAGTAGCCTAAAACTACCACCTTTGTTCCTGTCAGGCTTAATGCACTAAGCCCGATAGGAACCAAAAGTGTGGCATTAGGTCCCGCTCCATTCCCTCAGGTCTCATTAACCCATTCTAGTTACTGTACATTCTGTGATTATTCTCAGCAAGAGAAATCAAGTAATCTTGTAGATATGATACCTTTTAATGGCTAACAAAAATGCATGATGTTATAGCGAGCTTTCGGACCTCTGTGTCCTTCATCAAGGCATAATGAAATGGATCCGAAGAGGAATGCATATATATATATATATATATATATATATATATGTGTGTTACATTCTAGGATGGAATTCTTAAGGCGCTTTTACATGGGACGACGTATCGAGTGACGATTGAATTACATACAGTGATGCTTGAAAGTTTGTGAACCCCTCAGAATTTCCCATATTTATGCTTCTATTTGACCTAAAACTAGATCAGATTCACAGATAAGACCTAAACGTAGATAGAGAACCAAATCGGACAAATACAATTAAAAATATTAGACTTGGTCATTTCTTTATTGAGGAAAATGATCCAATCTCATATGGGGCAAAAGTAGGTGAACCTTTACGATTAGCAGAACATTTCAAAGTGAAATTAGTGTTTCCAATCAATGGAATCACAATCGGATGTGAGTGGGCAACCTGTTTTATTTGAAGAACAGAAAGTGGCAAAAGTATGTGAACCTTTGCTTTTTATATCCTGTGTGACCTGCTTGTGCAACAATAATTGCATCTCAACTTCTCCGGTAATTATTGATTAGTCCTGCACATCAGCTTTGAGGAATTTTAGCCCATTCCGCCATGCAAAATAGTTTCAACTCTGTTGGTGGGTGTTCCCCCCCCATGAACTGCTCACTTCAGGTCCTACTACATCATTTCTATAGGAGTAAGTTAGGACTTTGACTTGGACATTCTGTAACTTTAAGGCAGAGTAAGGCCCAAAGCCCACAGGCGGGTTTGATTTGCAGAATCCGTGCGGAAGATCTGCAAATCAAGCCGCCCATAGGGATACATCGGCATCTGCAAATGCAATGAAGCATGCGAATTTGATTTTGCAGACTTTTGGTCCGGAAAAAAAAATCGCAGCATACTCCATTTCAATGTGGATCTTGCACAGACTGCTTCCATTGAAGCCGTCCGATCCGTGCAATTGCAGACGGGCCGTGGAAAAAAAAATAACTCCATTGCACATGTGTGGCAGCGCTTCTGCACACATCTGCAGTGAAGAAAATGAAGACCTGAATGTAGAAAGTAGAAGGCCCGTATTGTCCTGGGTCGCAGACAGGGGCGGATTATACTGCGGACTCCCGCATGAGGAATCTGATCTGCCAGTGGGCACGACGCCTAGAGGTTGTGAGGTCCACTTACACTTAATGTTCCAGGTTACCCAGCCAAAATGCAAGGAGCGCAGCGGACAACTGCCAGCAATTCGCTTTGGAGAAGCATGCATGATAGGAAAAAGCCCAGCACTTCCATATAAAATCGCTACTACTTTATTAGGACATCAGGAGTAGAGAGTCCATATAGCAGTGTAACGCTTATGTGTTTCAAGCCATACAATGACTCTTGATCACAGCATATCTTATATCTTGCTTTGGGTCATTGTCTTGCTGCATGACCCTCGTTCCCTGAGATTCGGCTCATGGATGTCCTAACATTTTCCTTTAGAATATTCTGGTATAATTCAGAATTGATTGTTCTATCACTGATGGCAAGCCGTCCTGGCCCAGATACAGCAAAACCGGCCCAAGCCCTGATACAACCAAGTTTCAGAGATTGTTTGAAGTTTTTTGCTGTAATGCAGTGTTTTTTCTTTCTTCAAACGTAGCACTTCTCTGTTAAGCTAAAAAGCTCTATTTTGTTCTCATCCTTCCACAACACATTGTTCCAGTAGCCTGCTGACTTGTCCAAGTGATCTTTAGAAAACAGCAGACCGACAGCAATGTTCTTTTTGGAGAGCAGCAGTGGTTTTCTCCTTGCAATCCTGCCATGCACACCATTGTTGTTCAGTGTCCTCATGATGCTTGGGTTCCTTTGTGACCTTGCTCTTAATGTAATCTTTATTGGTTGACCACTCCTGGGGAGGGAAATAATGGTCTTGACTACCTTCCATTTGTACACTATGTCTGACTGTGGATTGGTGGAATCCAAACTCTTTAGAGAGGATTTTGTAATCTTTTCCAGTGTGATGAGATTCTCAGAAATCTCCTTTGTTTGGGCCATGATACATTTCTACAAACATGTTTGTGAAGATCAGACTCTTGTAGATCCCTGTTCTTTAAATGAAACAGCTTGCCCACTCACACCTGATTGTCATCCCATTGATTTGAAAACACCTGGCTAATTTCACTTTCAAATTATCTGCTAATTGTAAAGGTTCACATACTTTTACTACTCTCAGACGCATGATGGTCATTTATTTATTGAGGAAAATTATCCACTAAATCTAATATTGACTCATTTGTTGGATTTGGTTCTCTTTATTTACCTATTAGGACTTGTATGAAAGTCTGATGTAATTTTACCGTATATACCGGCGTATAAGACGACTTTTGAACCCCGAAAAATCTGCTCTGCAGTCGGGGGTCGTCTTATGCGCCGGTAATACAAAAAAAAAAAAAAGTGTAAAAAAAAAAAATTTTATTACTCACCTCCCACGGCGTTCTGTCGCGCTCCGGCAGGATGTCGCTCGCTCCGGCAGGCTGTCGCTCGCTCCTCGTCCCCGCCGCAGCATAGCTTTCTGAATGCGGGGCTTGAAATCCCCGCTTCCAGAAAGCTAATACACACGCCGGCAGCCATGACAGCATTGAATGGCTGTGATTGGCTAAAGCACACGTGGCTTCAGCCAATCACACTATTCAATGACATCATTGAATGGCTGTGATTGGCTGAAGGCGCACGTGTTAGCAATCACACCCATTCAATGATGTCATTGAATAGTGTGATTGGCTGAAGCCACGTGTGCTTTAGCCAATCACAGCCATTCAATGATGTCATGGCTGCCGGCGTGTGTATTAGCTTTCTGGAAGCGGGGATTTCAAGCCCCACATTCAGAAAGCTATGCTGCGGCGGGGACGAGGAGCGAGCGACAGCCTGCCGGAGCGAGCGACATCCTGCCGGAGCGCGACAGAACGCCGTGGGAGGTGAGTAATAAATTTTTTTTTTTTTTCTCCACTGAATACCGGCGTATAAGGTGGCAGTTGGGGGGTCGTCTTATACGCCCCGTCGCCTTATACGCCGGTATATACGGTAAGTCAAATGTAAGCAGAAGCCTGGAAAGGTTCAATCACCACTAAGTTGTTGTGGGGTCTTCATTATGTACATCCATCTTATCCATGTAGATAATATAGAAGTGATGTACAGTGCTGCGGAATATGTAGGCGCTATATAAACAGTATGCTATTTAAGTAGCCTATGTATTTCCTTCTAGTCGCGGTTTCAAATATATAATAATTTGGGGTGATATTATAACAAAACCTGTATGCTTTTAGCATGTTTAACCCTTTTCTTCCATATTTATATGATGCATTGCTTTATATTACACAGCTGTTTGTAATGGATTTTGTCTATTCTCTTTTGAGCATGGTTTACCTAACCTAACCCTGTGTACAGGTGTGAAGGAGGGATGATTTGGGGGTGGGAGACAGGTATACAATAGAACGTGGCCAATAAAATGACCTCATTGCTGATCCTCCTTCACCAGCAGGAGATCAAAGTACTCATCATCTTTGAAATTACACTTTTATTATGTTTGGTCAGAGCAAAATAGATGTCCTGTTCATTGCAGATGGTGGATTCAGTTCTGTATTCAGATTTCTTCTAGCACCTTCACCTGAATAACCCATCCAGGAGTTTCCTTCTTAACTGTCATTTATTTCTGTTCTAGGCAGAGAAAATAAAGAAGAAGAGGAGCACAGTTTTTGGAACCTTGCATGTTGCACATAGCTCCTCACTGGATGAGGTGGACCATAAAATTCTTGAAGCAAAGTAAGTTCAGTCATCGTGGCAGTTGATGTACAACGGTCTGGCTTAATTTTGACCATTAAGTTAAAAACTATAGACACCTTTTACTTAATTTTGCAATTTAGAAAGCAAATTAAAAACTTTTGTGTAGTTTTTTTAAATGGTAGAAGCCTTTAACAGAAAACCATTTTGTTGCTGTAGAGTCTATGCAGCTCCTTCATATTGCTGGCTGCGCTGTTGAGTCGATCATAAATCTGACTGAAGTCTGGTGTTAACATCACCTTTCTGCTCTCACTACCTTTCCTTCCTTTGAGAGTAGCATGTTTATGGCTTATTCACATGGGCGTATGCTTATTTTGGTCTGTGCATACGCAGCGTATTCACTGGGCAGAATACGCTGTAGCGCTGCTTTTTCCTGCCTGTGGGCACTCTTGTTAATCACAGAAATACATAGAGAGGAGATCACCCATGACAGAATCTGCAGGGAGGAAGGGGGAGATCACACACAAGCGGCATCACACCTATGTGGGCACAGATTAGAAGAAAGGGGAAAGCTGTACTGACACATGAGAGCTGGTTAAGGCCCAATGTCCACGGGCGGTTTTGATTTGCGGACTCCGCAAGTGAGATCCGCAAATCGAGCCATCCATAGGGAAGCATTGGGCGTCCGCACTTCATTTAACACCTAGGGATTTGATGTCATTTGATTTGTGGATGCCACACGTGGAAAAGAAATCATAGCATGCTCCATTTTACCTTGGATGGGCTCCATTCAGCTCTGTGGGAGCGTGCGATCAGCAGTTCATCTGCAAATACAATTGCGGATGCACTGCAGATTTGGTTAAATTCAATAAGGAAGGTGGGAAAAAGACTGTGAGGTGGAGTTGTGGATGATCCGCTGTGCATCCACGTACAACAGGTATTCCTGGCATAGACCTCGTCTAATAACAACAGGGGTTCTATTGCTCTTGACACTCCCATTTACACCTTGTTTGCAGAGATGTTCTAAGAAGGGACATCGACATAGGAACTATCAGACATTTGTGACACTGATGAAATACATTCCTTTCTAGTATATTGATGACGGCTCATATAAATAACTAGTAAAGCTGGAGTTTAAATTTGTTCTTCCTGGTAATTCTCAGAGCTGAGCAGTTTACCTGTCGCTTCACCTATGCGTGTTGTATATGATGTGGACTGATGGACGTTAGAACGTCATGTTGGCATTAGTTGGAAGCATTAACCTTTGAATCTTTATTCCACAGGAAAGCACTTTCTGAGTTAACCACGTGTCTGCGAGAGAGACTTTACCGCTGGCAACAGATTGAGAAAATGTGTGGTTTTCAGATCGTACACAATTCTGGGTTGCCAAACTTGACATCTACACTTTACTCTGAGCACAGTTGGGTGGTTATGCCCAGAGTCTCCATTCCCCCTTACCCAATAGCTGGCGGGGTGGATGACTTGGATGAAGATACGCCTCCAATCATTTCTCAGTTCCATGGTATGTGAGCTCTTCCATCTACAAACAGTAATCACTGCTCATCCCGATATCATTTAGATGTTGAGTCTTCAGAAATAATGTTATGTGCTTTGATTTTTAACATGACTTGATTGGGATTTGAACATGGAATTATTTGATCTCTTTTATACAATATACCGCAATACTTCAGTATCGCAGTATATTGCATTTCTGCAGGCATTCTTTTAAGGCATGTCTTTAGGCAGAAATACATGGCAGCCCTGGGGGTTTTCACAAGGCCCCAGGCTGCCATGAAACCTGGAGAGGGGCATTCAGGACATTTAAATTCCTATTAGAACATTTAAAAGCCACTGCCAGAATTGACAGCGGCATTTAAATGATTAACAGCCTCGATTGGCATTATCTTCTATTGCAGACGCTACCGGGTGTTGGCTGTCATAGACAGAAATGTTTAAGACTGGGAAGTATATATTAGAAGTGTAAAACTTTTTTTTTTTTTTTAAATGTCAAACAATTTTTGCCATGGAGGATATTGCCAGCCTGAGGCTGTACATTGGATCCCATTCCTGTAAAGTACAGGAGACCTAGTATGGATTTAAATACCAAGTTCAATCAATACCCTCTCCTTCCAAGAATATTGACAATTATGTGTGTACATCCATGTTTCTGGTGATGTGTATCTACTCTACATCTCTGACTGCGTGACACCTGACAGAAAAAAAAAAAAAATATATATATATATATAATTTTTTTTTTTATAAAACTGAGCTGCAGTTCATAGCTTCTAGAGAGATGCTTTACAGCGGCCTCATGGGCCATAGAAACAATGGACAGGCAAGGAGGCATTTACTTGTGTGTGTGTGTTCTAGGCATGTCCTGTCATTCACAGCTCACCACCTCCCCCTCCCTGCACATATCTCCTACTGTGAATGAATCCTGAATGTGTCATCTAGCCTTTGATTAGATGACTGCTGAAAAGATCTTTACAAAACAAGAAGTGTCAGACTATAGGCTTAGCGGTCAGATAAGAATCCTCCATCTGCAGATAATTAGGCCGGATTTTATTTATTTTAATCCACCTAATGACATGGAAAAATAAAAAATGACCAAAAATTCTTAAACATAAAAACTTGCTTTGTACAATAGGTAATTTTCCAATGGCACACTCCATTTAAGATCCAAAAATACTCTTGGCCTTACTTATTCGGACACTTCACAGGCGTCATTGACTCTGCTTGTTCTAATAATTACTGGCCTGTAATATACAGTTATTAGTGTCCTGAGAAATACTTCAACGTGAATGAGGACCAAGCTCAGTAGTTTCTATTAATGTTACCCTCATACAAGTGTTTCAAGCCGTGCTAAACGTGCAGTCATGCTGCATTCGGCTATGCTTGTGCCAATTGTGGCACGCACCTTGACCATGATTCTTGGCCTACGGTCGGTATAGTATATAGATATGGTCAGTTGGGGTCTGGGCAGTGCTGTGATGGCAGTGCTGCACTTGTTCCCTTTGCACACATTTTGGCTTTTTACGTAACTTGTGTGCAAACTCATTGCAGGGTTGAGTCGTTATAGCTCCTTTTGTTCTGAGCATCAATAGGGTCTCAGCTTGCGGACCCCACAGATGTTTTGTTGTGTGTGTGTATGTATGTGTGTGTATATATATATATATATATATATATATATATATATATATATATATATATATATATATATATATATATATATATATATATATACATATATATAAAAATGAGAATATATATAATACACACACGATCGAAAGCATGTGAAATTTATTTCCATTGATCCCTGATTTAAAAAAATTAGGAAAACTCTGCAGAAAAAAAAAGACCATTTTAGTGCAACTTCCCTTAAGCCACTTTATTTTACTACATGCGGGCAACTACTATGATCCGTAAAACCTAGTAATCTGCAGGTTTATTCTACAAAGTTGTGGCGGTTAACCGGTTTAGAGGGCCCCCTAGTGTCCGCACAGGCCAACTACGCCGAATAAATGTAGTACGTGGAAGCCGCAGCTTGCAAATGGATTGGAACTGGTCCAGTAATAAATGAGAAAGTCTCTAATGATTTTGTATTAATATGTACCCCATTTCCGTGCGGAGTGATGCGCTGTTCCTTTTATAGTGGTCAGTGTTACTGCTTCCTGGATGTTTCTTATTTCCTATCTTCTAATGTGTTCTACGTTTTGTTTTTGTTTGTTTTTTTATGTTAATCTTTCTCTTTTATGCGATTAAAATTCCCTTCCTGTCTCTGAAGGTTCCATTCTGAAAACTCATGGAACATTGGCACGCAGCAGCAGCATGTGTCGTCCTCGACGTAATGTAATTCCACCTTCCCCTCAGTCTCAGCACGTCCTGCAGTCACCTGATCCCGACATTCTGTCCGTATCGAGCTGTCCTGCTCTCTACCGCACTGAGGAGGAAGAGGATGCAATCTATTTCATTGCAGAAAAGCAGTGGTATGAGAAATTAAGTCAAGCTAATATGCCTAAAAGGTAGATTATTGTATAAAGACCTACATAACGCACCTACTAGTAGTTTTAGACTATCTATAATCTACCTGGAATTCACGCCGACACAGAAGCAAGTACAAATCAGACATGCTTGGCCTAGTAAAAGGTTAAAGAGCCCGTACCAGAGCGCCCGCAATGTTGCTGGGTAACCTAACAAATACCCTGGTATGAGGCTCGTGGGCCATTGCACAACACAGCACTTTACATGCATGTTTGCAACAACTTTTTACCATGTTTTTCTATGGTGTGCAACAAATTTTATTTTTTTTTGTGGACAGTTGCTTGCTTTTGTGTGGACTATTACAGCTTCTAATTCTTCCACCTGCTTGTAGCTTTCATTTTCCGGCTATTTGCAAAGATATTGCTATATTACAGTTGGGTGCTGTAAATTGTGAAGGAGATTAGTGATGAGCGAGCATAATCGCTAAGGGCAATTACTCGAGCGAGCATTGTCCTTAGCGAGTACCTGCCTGCTCGAGAGAACAGGTTCAGCTGCCGGCGGCGGGGGAGAGCGGGGAGGAACGGAGGGGAGATCTCTCCCCCTCTTTCCCCCTGCTCACTGCCGCAAATCACCTCTCACCCGCGCCGGAACCCGAACCTTTTCTCTTGAGCGGGCAGGTACTAGCTAAGGGCAATGCTCGCTCGAGTAATTGCCCTTAGCTAGTAGGCTCGCTCATCTCTAAAGGAGATACCGTTTTGAATATCTAAAACTAACAAATTGGGCTTTTGACCAGCAAGATTAATCTGATTAAAGGGGTTTTCCAGTTGTAAACTATATCAACAGCCTAACCGCAATATTGGCCATCGGCAGGAGTCTGCCACCCAGAACCCCTGCTGATTGGCTGTTCCCTAGACTAATGCAATGAGCTGATTGCTGCAGGACTCGGACAGCTCTGTTCTTGCTGCCATGAGGCTATGCACACTTATATATTTTTTTTCCAAATACTCATGACCTGCTCTATTCCCGTACCCATCACAGATGAGGAATAGGGCATGCCAATGGGCTGTGTCCATGTAAATCGGACAGCAAATGGACTTGTCTGATGTGAGTTGCATCTGAGCATCTCGGGCGCAACACGCATTGACGGCTAGTGTGCGCCTAGCCTAATACCCAACAACTGTTCTAACCAAACCCCTTTTCCTACATCTAACTGTCCTTATAACTTCTGTGATATAGAATCTCCAACCTCTGCATGTACTAAAACCACTTATGTGTTCTATATTGATCAATTTACATAGTAACATAGTATGTAAGGCTGAATGAAGACAATGTCCATCTAGTCCAGCCTGTCTATCCTCCTGTGTTGTTGATCCAGAGGAAGGCAAAAAACCCCAAGGCCAGAAGCCAATTAGCCCTTTTGGGGAAAAAATTCCTTCCCGACTCCCTAATGGCAATCAGACTGTTCCCTGGATCAACCCCTAATAGTTAGGCATAGTGTAGATTTTATTACCCACTCCAGTCTAGGCGCCAACAGCTTCACGAGATCAGGCTAGAAATCGAACTTTGCCAAACTAATTTTGGCAGTTGCTACTTAGAAAAAGCTGCACCAAGGTCGTCTACTCTTAGCGCCCGTTCACACTGGTGAATTTTTGGGCCATTTGCTGTTCTTGTATTTCACGGACAGCACACAGTCCCATTATAGCCAATTACGCTATATACATAGGTGCATTTCCCATCCAACCACCAATGGGCCATGTCAAAAAAATCGCAGCATGTCCTGTTTTCATCTGTGTAATGGACAAGAGTTGGATATGCAATGCGCACACTGCCCCTTGGGTATCAAGACCGTACGCGGCTTTATGTCTGAGCTGTCCAAAGCGAGTTGTGCCTGAGCATCATGGGTGCAATTTGCTGATATCCATGTGAATCTGACCTCACATTGGTGTATATATTTCTCAGTGATTAATGCTCCCCCCCCCCCCCCCCCTACTGAGAGGAATAAACTTCAGGAAGGCAGAGAAGAACAAAGGCATAGATCACTATAACAATTCAATAGAAGAACTATGATTAATGTTACGTCCCCTAATAAACACATCAGCATAACTCATAGATGTGTTACAATGATAGAGACAAAGTACTCTGTCTAATCACCCTGAATTAGATGAAGAGGAAAAAAATGACAAAAAATAAAATTTTTATCAAAATCTCCTACATAAAAATTGATTATCAATAAGAATACTGTGAGGAATAAATCTGACCGGACTGTATATCCTAACATCACCCGCCCTTCCCAAAGTTCTGAGCAGTCAGTGCTCCCTCCTTCTAGATCAGCAGGAGCGCAGTACTTCCTGCTGACTAGCTAAAACCCTTAGCTTGATTCACACGGGGAAGAACTGCCAGCGGAATTTCCGCAGCGGACCTCCCACTGCAGATCAGCTGCGGATGCCTGCCTCTAAACCCGCCCCATTTGGTGCAGATTCCTGTGCGGAATTCATCCCCTGAGCGGAAACTTCGATACAATTGACATGTCGCGAATTTGAATTCCATGCCGCAACGAAGTTTCCGCACAGGTTTTGTGTGGGGTTTTTCCCACAGCATGTGGACAAGATTTTCTAAATCTCGTCCACTTTGCTGCTACTGTAAATGCAGTGGAATTTCCGTGCAGAGGGTCCACACAGAAATTCCACGTCAATTCTGCCCTGTGTGAACTAAGCATTAGAGAACTTGCTGTTGGTATCTTTTGGATATCTTGGCTTTTTGTTGTCTTCAGGGAGTGCCCATTAAAATCAGTGGCCGTTGTGTAATCAAAAATTGTAACTGGCTCAGATTTCTTCATACTAGAGAAACTCTCTGGTCCCAGGACAAAATTCAGTCCCAGGACTGGTGGGAGTATATTACCTGTTGCTGTTCTCTGCTGATATCATTCCGATCTGCGGATTTGAGATTACGTTTTCAGTTATCCAGAATGGCCCCCTACAACTTTCTAACTACCTAAGGCATGCTGTGCACTGCTCTTTAAGTGGCCAGCACTGGTGACGTGAGCAGTGTTAGCCAATTAGACAGAAGGTATAGTGCATTGGTAATCTAATGCTACCCATAAATTGTGAGGATTAGGTAGTCTGAAGATTGCGTTGGCCATCTTGGACAGCTTAAAGCGGGACCCGAAATCAGCAGATCAGAGGGTCATCTGCACAGAAGACCAACAACATGTAATGTAACTGGCTCCTCTGGTCCCAGGACAAAATTTTGTCCTGAGAATGGAGGACCACTTGAAGATCCATAGATTAGATATTTTTTCTGACATTTTGGCTTTATTACAAAAATTTTGAATTTCTTTTTTAAAATTTCATGAATTCAACAATTTGTCTAAACTTTTTATTTGTCTCGTGTCTTCAGGGAAGCTCAAGATACAAGCTCAGAATGTGATTCATTAAACTCCTCAATGGGAAGAAGACAGTCACCACCTTCAAGTCTAGAGATTCAGCAGCAGCCTATGCGGAAGATCTCAAAAGAAGAAACCTCCTGCGAGGAGTCTCTATCAACAGACTCTCCCGTAACCACTGATGTTTCTAAAGCCTCCTCCCCTGACACCACAGGGTTAACAGAAAGCCAAAGCATGGTCTTTAGCCCAGCCAGTAAAGTATATAATGGTATTTTGGAGAAATCCTGCAGCTTGCACCAACTCTCCAGTGTTTTACCCGCCTCCAAACCACCCCATCCTTCATTTCCTACGTCTCCAAACGACAGCAAGCCAATTCAAGAAGTTCACGGGATTCCTGTACTAAAGACCACGCCACACGAGCTCTCTCAGAACGGCGAGAAAAAAAAGCAATCGAAAATCAAAGTCCTGCTGAAGAAAATCTCAAAGTAAAATGACTTGAAGGGATTAAAGACAATGGATGAAGCGTCTTAACGTTTTTAAGAATGTAACTCCTTGTGGAGTTTAATCAAGACTGGATGGTCTGGGTGCGATGCTCCTCGGTTCGTCTTACTACTTTTACCGACTTTTGAAGGTCACGCCAACTCTTATCACTGAAGTTCAATGGAAAGTGGAGCTGTTTACAGTCACTTTGGTCTATTTATTTCTGCTTTTAAGTTTTTAGTTTGAAATTTTTAAGAAGCCACTTTGGACTTCCCAGCGCTAACAGACTACTTAAGCCTACGTTGGGGCTTACCCAATCTCTTGTTTACTGGAGCATCTTCTTATCTTTCCACAGAGCTATGACATTTTACATTATGGACTAAGTAACTAATTGCACTACAGTTTGAGGGGATTTTTTTTTTCCTGATCGGGGGAAAAAAAATGAAATTTGCAAATGAAATACTTAAAGATTTGTAAAATGACAGATAAGAGGGTCTGTTTTCACTTTTCAATCAATGGGTTTTTAAGTAGAGCCTAGAGTTTCTAATCGACACGATTTCCAGAAGACACTCATACATTTTTGTATGGGGAAGGCTTAGATTCACCTATTCTTACTGTTACAGATTGACGTCCTGCTGTAAAGAGTGTTTTTTTTTTTTTGTTTTGTTTTTTTTTTTCCTCCAGGGCTTTCACTGTGATTTTCACAGAGCTGCAAGCTGTATGATATATGTAGATATTATATAACAAGAGGGCGCACTCTTGGTCTTTTATGCAAGTGATGATTGTAGATCGTTACAGGAGTTAATGCACTTAGATTGGTGCTTTTAAGTGCTATTAACCAATAAGCCGAGGATTGTTTACAGGCAAAGGGTGACTGGATTTGCTATACTTTCTACTGCGTTGAAGTTGGAGGTATTTACTGTATCTGGGGCTGACCCACTGACTCCATTAGCATGCAGATGTGCAAACAACAAGTAACGTTTCTGGTTCCTATTGTTCGAGTGTTACAGACACACATGCATTTTCATAGCTCTGAATCGACACCATGGGTATTGCTAAAATGTACTGTATGCCGTAAACCTCTCACACTGCCCAGGCGACTAATAACTGCAGTGGGGGCCCTTATCGCTCTAACTCGCAACTTTTTTTTTTTTTTTTCGTTTCTCTGCTACGAGATTTGTACATGTTGTAACATACACGATGCCACTTTTAAAACTAGTAATACTTTTGCTACTACAGACATGTATGTCTACCCCCTTTTGCCAATACTTCAACATATTTTTCTCTTGTTTTTTGCCTGTTCGAATCTTAATCACTAGATCTGTTACATTTCAAAATGTACAATTTTCCAATAAACTAATTTATTTGATTTCTGGAAGGATGTTTACTTTATGGCAAGTTCTGGGCGATCGCTGACTGTAGATATAGTCGTTGGAGCATGCACTACAAGTCCAACATTATTTTAACTCCTGTTTTAATCGGTGCTTATGGATGGTTCGGTACAGGGAATGCGATTTTCGTAAAAGTTTTTTTTTATATGATATTGGGCACCATATGTCCACAACTAGAGACAATCAATATACTGACACTGGTGCCAGATCACTGCTTCGACCCAACCGTATCTGGCGAGTGATGTCACCAGGTCAGAAGACCCGGTGAAATCCTGTAAACTGTCATATAAGCTTGTAATGTAGAAGCCCCCGGAAGGTTTACAGGATGTCACTGGTGATGTCCCTCTTGGGCCTCCTATTGCCTGCAGTGGTCATGTGGGTAAACAAGCCACGTGACTCCTGCAAGGCAAGTAAACAAAGAGACGGAGGATTGGTAAGCAGTGCAACAGCGGGAAGGTTTTTTTTTTTTGTTTTTTTTTAAATATTTGCATCGCCCCCTTCTCATTGCCACCAGCGTTTCAGTATATTGAGAAACTCCCTAAAGACTCTTTTTTACATGGTCCAAGTAACAAGCACAAACATTTGCCCGATCATTGGGCTTTTGAAAAAGAATAACAATCAGTTGATGACCGTGCAAATGTTCATCAGTTGATTGATTGTTTTTGGCAAGCAATAAATTGCACGCTCATCAGTTATACATTTTATAGAATGTGTGAGTAGAATGTGTACCTTCTCAGTGCAGGATTCACTAAATCATCCCGGAGAGATGTCTGTCCAGCTTTTGTTTGAGCACTTCCATTGAAGGAGAACTCACCACCTCCCGTGGCAACCTGTTCCACTCATTGATCATCCTCACTGTCTAATATCTAATCTGTGTCTCCTCCCTTTCAGTTTCATCCCATTGCTTCTAGTCTTTCCTTGTGTAAATGAGAATAGGGCTGATCCCTCTGCAGTGTGACAGCCCTTCAGATATTTGTAGACCGCTATTAAGTCTCCTCTCAGCCTTCCTTTTTGCAAGCTAAACATTCCCAGATCCTTTAACCGTTCCTCATAGGACATGATTTGTAGACCGCTCACCATGTGAACGGACAAATGTATAGCCAACCAATGTCAGCTGTGTGGGGACAAACTGTCATAGTAATACTATCATTCGTCCCCAGATCAGCAATTCTCAGCCCATGTAAAAGACAGCAAAATAAGTGCTGATCGACTTACTTTGTCAATTGGCATTGGGTGGAGAATCTGCTTGTGTATGCAGATCCTTATTTCCCCCTGAGTATTGCAAAGTCACACCTGACATGATGGTAAGTAAATAAATGGTTACAATAACTTAAAAAAATCTTCCAACGTCTACACAAATGGCCCGATATCTAGGATATCATCACATGGAGATCTCCCCAGCTTCCATTGTATATAACTACATGTTAAAGTGTAACTATCATAAAACCTTTGGAATTCCATAGTGACATCAGAGGTTTTGATCAGTGGGGATTGGGTGCTGACAGTTATAGATCACTAAAACGAGGGGGCAGAGGCGCTCGCATGCAGAGAGGGATTAAACATTAGCACCTGCTTCTGCTCCTTCATGTCCCCCTTTATTTCTGATTGTCCGTCCTGAGCTGAGTGCTTCTAGCTCTTCGCTTTAGTAATCAGTAGGCCTGTCAGCACCCGGACTCCCACTGATCAAAACTTTTGATGTGCCAAAAGTTTAAGATGTCGGGTATATTTTAAAGTGGATCTGTTACCATAATATGCCGGCCATTTATGTTATGAGTTTCCTTTAGTCATGGAGGAAATTCTTCCTAGCTTCCTCCTCAGTGATGGACGGTTGCTCTCTGTATATACAGCTTGCTACTAAATGACAATCGCAAGGCACTGGTGAGGAAAGTGAATTGGTGGGACACGGGTCGGTGCTTCACAGGTGACAGGTTCACTTTAAGTTATCATTTGTCGACAGTACCATAAACTAACTTATGTAGCTATTAATGCAGGTGACAGGTAGATGGGCAATGTATTTTTCATACTCGCCCGCTTCCTGATTCCCGTGGTACCCATCTGTAAAGCTTGTACACCGGCTGAGCGTCTCACTTTTTCACGCAAACTCTGAAAAAAAGTCAGATTTTCGCCCAGAGTGTGGACTTCACAAGCCGAAACCAGGGAGCATTTTTGTTTTTTTGTTTCACCTTAGACCATTTTTCGTGGATGGGAAGCAGTGTTTGCGAGACACTATGTCCTGTTACTAGCGGCCTATATGTTGACAGATCTGAATGTGGCTGATTGTATTCTAGCCCTTTCCTGCTGTATGATGTCATGGTAGACAAAAAGTAACACATAATACATCCTCGTGTGGGCACAGGGTCTGACTGGGATTGGACATAACTCCATTCCTGGCTGCTAACCCCTCGGATGCTTCTGTCATTTTTGGTTGGCATGTAGGTGCTTAGCAGAGGGAGGAAGCGCCATCTATCACATACTAGGCCCTACACAATGCACTCGTGGAAGGCTGATGGTTTCATAGTCATGCCATGTCAAAGGAGAGATTAAGCCATAAGAGCCACATGAATACAAGGACTCACGATTTGTTTATCCGAACACGGGCCAGAACATCACACGGACTCTGGCTTACTTTCTTCCCACAGTGCATCCTGGTGCCATCTCTTCTCGAAGCTAAGCAATGTTCACACTTATCATCCACATAATGTAAAAGACCAGACCAGGTCACCTTCTTCCGTTGCTGTAGATCCAAAATGAAGTCGTGCCGATTTACTTCAGAAAAATATCCACACAGTATGAACATACCCGAAATATAGTCATTGACAAAAATGCACCGATGTGTGAATGTAACGATATATGTAAGTGTGTTAGAGCAAAATGATAAGTTTATTAGGGGAATTTCAAAGGAGGCTGCAGTACCCTGTTGGGTCACCTCTAGCCTGGATGCACGATGAGATGCAAATGAGCATGGAGGCATATACACTCTGTATGTTATCCTGCAGCACATTTGGTTACTGCTGTAACTGGGCCTCTAAATCCTGCACATTCGTAGGCTGCCAAAGCTGGTGTCCCAAATAGTCCAATAAATGCTTGATCAGCGATAAATCTGCTGACCGGGCAGGTCAATGAGATGTAGCAACCTGATAGAGGCGTTCTGGAGAAACTCTTGCTGTATGCAGGCAAGCATTGTCCTGCTGAAGAATGGAAGCCCTACCATGAGAGGAACACATGTGGTTTCAGGATTTCCGGCACATATCACTGAGTTGTCATTGTCTCTCGTATTACTAGCAGGGGTTGACCAACTTTCATGCAGGATGGCTCCTGAGACCATCACACCAGCAGTTGGGGCAGTGTGTCACTCCACAGCAAAGACAGGATTGAAGCAATCCAGGTTTCTCATTCAACAACACTACAAACAAAGATGATGGTGTTGGGGTGTTAATAGTAGGACACATAATGGGTGCTGTGACACCAAATTTCTTTCTGCTAAGTGCCTGAAAAAGACATGGGTCTGTAATGAAGGTGTGGACAACAAAACTCTTGAATCTGCTTGTTGGAGGATCAAATAATCCCCTCTACTGGTGGTCTGTCTGGGTTGGCTGGAGACTGTTCGCCGTGGGTGCGTGCCCTCTTAACATCTAGGTCAAGAATGGTCTAGATGGTAAAAAGTTAGTTGAAACGACCATCCTTCTCTCATTGCAATGATGGGCCTCCTCTCAAAGTCTGTTGGCTAAAATGTCGAGTGTGTCGTGGAGGCATCTTGTGGTCAACAATCTCCCAACAAGAGGTCCACTACACAAAAGTATCCTCTGAGAGCCTTTTTTTTGGGCAACAGCGGAAGTACTTTTACAGCGCCTGTTGATGCCAAGTTTTACAGCATTCTGACTTTTCTGTCTCGGTGCATTGTTTTTGGGGTTTTTTTACAATCCCATTTGATTTTTTTTTTTTTTTTACCAAGTTGATAGTGGCTGCATGAGTTTGCATGTAATTGGCAGCTTTACCCTCAACACTGAGCAGTTGTGAATAAGATTGAGGGTACAGTTGATTATAATCAATTGTACCCTCAATTTTAGGGCTGAGTAATGGCGTCTGCATGTGCACCATTTTCAAATCCAAGATTCTGCATGTGGCAGTTTCCACAAATATGCCCAATTGTAATTCCCTCTATAAAGATTCCTCTGTTTATATATGGAGACAGCACTTTGCACTATCCCCCCCCCCCAAAAAAGGTTTAGGTTTCACTAGCGTAAAGAAAAAAAGTCTGCTAAATTTGAGAACTTTTACAAGGAAGGAGCACTGGGTTATGCAGCAAAAAGTTTGGAATACAAAATGTTCCAGCTTTCTGAGACTTCACTATAATTTTATACATTTCACCTTTCACTAGATGACAGACAGAGCGGCTGTAACTATATATAATTCAGCGCAGATAATTGTAATATTTCTGATATAACTTCTGAGGAAATACAGCCTGAAATGAAAGCTTTATATTAAAATCACATTCTGCTGCCACAGTGACATGAGGACAACGCGGTATGGCAGCTGTAATACACTCCGCTGAACATGACAGCATAAATCGGGAAGTCACCGACTGCTGGTGATTCTCTATCCTCACAATTATAGCCGGTATATTCCAAACAGACATAGAAAGTGTCACCTTTATCTTAGCAATTCCCTCATAATTTACATACATAGGACATGGCATTTGTCTAAATTAACCATTACACGCAGAAATGATCCATTCATAAACTGGTGCAGGAATACAAGTTCTTCCAACACTGTCCTGCAAGTTTAAGGCATCCTACAACCTAGAAGCCCTCAGCTGCAGGAATGGCGAAGGCATCACCATGGTTCCCCCTGAACCACGCAATGGTCTAAGGATTCGAACCCAGACTCGCGGTTCATGCTGTAACCGGGAACATTCAGTCAACGGCTTATAACAATGTTGTCTTAGGCCTCATGCACATGGCACACACAGATTCCGCATCGGGAATCCGGTGGTGATCCTACGTGTGCAGGCAGCGACGTCTGCTTCTTCCGACTTCTCTGTACTGCGGATGGTCCGCATGCGCAGTACAGATTTTTTTTTTTTTTTTTAAACGCCTGCTTTTCCTGGATCCTGCTGCAAAAAGCCGCTCCTGGGCATTAGGTCTTACCTATCTGCTTAGGTAAATCTGTATGTACGAGTAAGCATTGTGCCAAAAACGGTAGGAAAGTCCATCAAACCAGAATGAGTTTAGAATAGCTGAAACCGTTTCCTCTGCTTGCTGCTCAGTCCATAGAGCCTTGTGCTGCAGCGCACTGCTCCAGGGAGTTTCTCCTGCTCACCACACTTTGGGTAGCTCAACGGCTCTTCTGTACAGCACTAGTGCCAAAAACTCCCCCCTCTAAAGTTACAGTATAACAGTTTTATCATTTAACTTATAGTACAATAAACTGGAGAACACCCCCCCCCCCCTTTACATATGACCGCAACGTGATCTGCAACGTGTGAACGACGCACCCAAAACCTTTTATTAACCACCTTCCAACATCTGAAATATGGGTGTCAATGCATGCAGCGAGCAAAGATTAATAGCCACCTTAAAAAGTACCTGCGCTTTCAGTCTGCAGCGCTCGTGCCCCGTTGGCTGTTTTCAGCTCCTTCCAAAAATGGCTGAAGGAGCAGGAGTGCTTCAGACTGCAAGTGCAGGTACTCTTTTACCACATTAAAAAAGCCTTGTGGCACTTTTCTAGTCAGGAGTGTATTTTTTATATGTTGAGTTTCCAGGAGCGGAACCAACAGGGGTGCAACCAATGTGTCTTTAAAGGGACACTTGAGTTATTTATTTTTTCCTATTTGTTATGCAGCTATCCCCCAGTATACATGTTAGTGCTACCTTGGTTATTTATTTCTATCTGAAATGCCTGACATCTTTTTCCTCAGATCGTCATGTGATCTTAATTCTGTCCAGCTCAATTCTACTTGGGTTTATGTGTTCAGTTTTTAGTCAGTTTCTCAGTCCGTGAGATACTGTTATATGAACCCTGCCACAGATCTGGCTAGAGGGGGACAGAGACTCCTATCAAAGTTACAGATGATAATCACACAGTTATAATAGAGGAGATTTATTGTCTGTAGCTTATTAAGGTGAAAACAGATGGCAGTGTTGTAGAGATTGTACTCTATGTGGCTGATAATGCAATGCTGTGCAGATGCATCATGGAATTGTTTGGGTCAAAGATAGGTATGTTTTTTTTTTTTTAATTTTAAAGCATGCCCAGCTCTTAGGCCCAATGTCCATGTGCGGATTTTGATAAGTCGCATGGGAAACCCATGCGTCTTGCTGCCTGTGGGGATGCATTAGCGGGTTGCAAGTACTAGGAGAAATTGCAGCATGCTCCATTTTTCTGTGGATCTGCCCCACAGACTGCTCCAGCAGTTTCCATGGCAGTGTGTCAGCGGACCCGGAAGCGCTCATCGCAGGGCTGCGTGGAGCAGGAAACAATGAGCGCAGCAGTGGGGAAAGTTCCATGGGGAAAAGGTGGCCACGAAAGCACCGCCCGTGCACTGTCAGCTGCGGTAGGGCCGTGCTCACTGCTTGTCGGCAGAGGACCAACACAGTGATGGCAACGGGCTCCAATACAGGGAGGATGCTCAGGCACAAGCAGAGTCTGACCTCCGGCGCGTAAGCTATCAGTATCAGCTGCTAGAATATAGAGCACCTAAGTAAGTGACAGGAGAGGATTCTGGGGGTGAGTGACAGGAGGCGGCAGCTGGCGGTCAGTCACCCCGCTGCTGGAGAACTGGACCACCACTCCGGGGACACTTGCATCCAATCCACTGCTGGGGGTATGAGCTAGCCCTCTCTGTCAGAGATACTGCCAAACCCTTGTCTCCACCCCCAAGTTCCGGTGGAGACAAGTTACAACGATACAGTTTTGGAGAAACTTGCATTTTACTAGTAGCAGCCAGACACAAAACTAGTCCTTGATATTCTTGAGCTGCATACTGGCCTTACCCACTTCACCCTCCAGCCAATGATTGGCACAGTGCTGCTACTGATAAAAGACAAGTTTCTCAAAAACTACTGCACATATCCACACCACAGACCTATCACTGTAATCAGAATAGCAGGCACTACCTTATGCTGCTATCAGAGAAGGGTGCAAAAAGATGGTGAGAGTTACTTTAAAATGTTTATATTAAAACTACACAACACCTTTTTAAAGTTTTTTTTTCAAGGAATTGAAGGAGTTTCTTATTAGATATGTAAGGCTTCTCAGACTTTCATGGCAGTTCATTTTCTTGCACTTGTCAAGTGTGTACACATGACGCATGTCTAAGCCTAGAACTGGCTGTAGTAGTAAATCTCACTTTCAGCGACATCCATTAATGATCTAATGGCATTTTCCTGTCTGGCTCTATCACTTTAGTGTGAGATGAGCAGCAGTGGAAGAGTGTGGCAGCTCCCTGCACTTTCTGATATTCGTAGATACCAGTGACATATAACGCAAGAGAGAAGTTCTCACAACCAGATAGCTCTGACAAACATTCTATTTATATGGCACATACGTGTTCCACAATGTCATACAATGATAGTCTTATGGTTTCAGATGACGGGTTTGTATATATCTACATACATTTTTTTTGCTTTTTCGTTTATGGTATAAAAAAAGTGCAGTTGCAGACTTGGAAACATAAAAAAGAGATTTTATCAGCTCATGCTGCTACTCGTCTTCACACTTTTTGTTCTCTACAGTGCATGGAGATGGTAGGGGGGATAAAAAAAAAAGATATACAGTCAACGGACAAATGGGTAGGTTAGTCCAGGATATCCTATGGTAAGAATACCTGTGGCAATGTCTGAGGCACCAACAATAATTACATCACCTGTGCAATACTGAGGAAATCCTGAAAACATGACCTGTTGGGGAACACTGGGTTAGTCCAGCATGCTTCACTCACGTGGTAGTGAAAATAAAGACTTTTATACATCATGAAATCACGGACACTGAATGTACGGGAAAGTTAGGGCAAGAACGTACGAGTTTCAGGCTGAACATTGTCCCTAGTCATGGCTGATCAGCTTTTCTATACAGTCCTTAGTTATAGTTGTGTGCTTTTCTATGCAGATTAAATTTAATTAAAGAAAAAGTATGATGCATGATATGTTTTATTGCAATGGGAGTGAACGGGCAATGTATGTTGCTACAGTGAGTTATACAAGGGGTGGACAAAAATATGGAAACGCTCCACGAATCGCCTGCCTTAAAATCGTTCTCCTCATGTCTTATTGAAATAGGATTTATAATCCCATGTAATTTAAGTGGAAGTAATGTGACACAGATGCTGCTGGGTAGATGTGAACATCTGCCCGACCAACAAGGTTCCATTGGTCAGGGGTTTGAGCCACTCAGCCTCTGTTAGTAGTTGGCTCCCAAAACCATGCAGAGCAGGGCAAGAGGTGAAGTAAACACAAATTTGTTGGGAAAGCTCTCAAGACAGGCAAGGGTCAAAAGAGGAGCAAGAAATCCCATGCATTTCGTACAGTGTCTCCATACTGTACATCACAGTCCTTCCTATCAAGGCATTTTACTGATTTATACCTCCGCAACGGTCACAAAAAATAGTAAATATTGCCAAACAATTGTGAACAAATCGGTCTACACTGAACCCGGTGACCACCAGAAGGGCCAATGAGAAGTAGTAGTATGGGTGGTGAGTTGAGTTGATGAAATGCAGGAGGGCATGAAGGAGTGCCTGCACAAGTGACAATGGTCACACTGGTGGCATAGTAGGATATGGCCTGAAGAGTGCCAAAGAAGCAGAAAATAGGTCTGTGGGTTCTAGCTAGAGAGGATACCTCGGGAACAAAGAAGCCATAAAGTGTTAGTTTAGTAAACTGCTGAACAAGCTTAGAAGGCACATCCAAGTGAACTGGAGCCAAACTACCACTGCCAAAGCTATACTTGTCCATGCAGATTGGAAGATGATTTAGACAGTTAGTGAGTTTTGACAGGTTGCCAGCAGGACTGAAAACTGAGGAAGGCTGGCTTCACACAGGCGATAAAACCGCGCAAGATCTGTGCGTTGCGAGATGCACAAATATGAACTCCATTCGTTTGAATGGGGTCATACACATAAGTAATGTTTTCCTGCATGGCACTGCAATATGATGCTATACAGGAAACAAATGGCGGCATGTTCTATCTTGTGTGTGCTCTCCCATTGTTTCCAATCCGGTCAGCAGCAGCAGCATCTCGCCACGTGCTAGGCGCATGCGATGTGAGGTCTCCCATTGAAAATAATGGAAGAAACTCCGTGATCCTCCCATGGAGGTTCCCTTATCCCCGAGGTGATGCCTCGCATCCGCAGGGAATTTGCATGGTGGGGAGCGAGATATGGGGGCGGGTTTCACACCCCCTTAACGCACTCCTCCATGGGAAGTTAGCCTTTAGGGTGCATTCACATGGGTAAGTTTTGTGCATTGGACGCACAAAACGTGCATGAAAATGTGACCCGTTATTTGCAGTCTGTCTCGTAATGGGTTCTTGCATCTCTCACCAACTTACATGACCATATTGCTGGGAGCCAAAATGTCACAAAAAAATGTGCTATCTGGCTACTAGGAGCATTAAAAGCGTATACCAGACACATAGTCCAGTGTTATAATGAGGGAAGAGCACCCTCACCCCTCAGGTTGATAAGCGATAGGATACAGAGACGCGTAAGGACCGCAATCCTCATGAATATTCTGGACTCAGAAACGGAGTTTGATGTATTATTTTAGGGTTTCTAGTAGCCAAATAGCATTTTTGTACTATTTTTATCACTAGAAGTGTGAACTTATAGTATGCTGCTCTTATCTGGGGTAGCATATTGAGGGGTATTCTAGTGGTGAGGCACATTTTCAAAAATTCCAGATATGAAAGGTTTGTGTCATGTTTATGCGCAGATGTTTGAGTATAAATTGTGCAGCCATTGCCCTCTTATCCTATCCTCTATTTCTGATATTTCCCTACATTACAATTTTCCAAGATGGCCGCTGCATCCCTACTGACATGCAGTTTGAAACTACATTTTCTTGCTTTGTATTTCCTTCCTCTGTGTGTGTTACTAAATGCAGTCATGCTATTGATCAGCAATTTGGTCTCAAGAGCTGATTAAAAAATAAAATAAATAAAAAAACTGCCGCCAGTCATTCCTACTGAGTAAGGCCAACCTGTAGCGTTGGTGTAAGGAGGGAGCCCGATTATGGTTCCTATAGTTATATAATTTGGATGGTATAAGGGTGACCTGCAGTTTGTGTATTTCTCTATGGAGTGTTGTATGCAACTTCCCATTGGCTGCAGGGGTGAGATGGAAGATCTGGAGGACTTGAGACCATAGAGAGCTGCAAGCTGGAGAGCAATTCCAGTGGTACTAAACTTGAAGAGAGACTACATTGTCAGGAGATTGAGGTGCCTGTTAGATTGGGGCAGTTACACAAGAAAGGAGGTAGCTGGTTTTTGAAAAGCACAGCTCGATAATGTGTCAGAACCAACATTGCTAAGAGAACAAATCTGCAGGGACTACAGCTAGAGAGATGGCTACAAAGCATCCACATTGTCCTGCAGCTCAGGGTAGTCCCAAGTGAGGTCCAAACATGCATCACCTACATTACTGTACCGAACACACTGGAGATATGTAAGTGAGGTTGGCCCTCAAGAAAAGGCCTGACGTGCACACTGGTAGCGACTTAAACGCAGGCCTGCCAGTTATAATACACAAGCTTCAGCCAATATCAGAGGAACATATTCATCCGCTAGTTGCAGACAAGTTATTGGACAACACTTGCGTTTTCTTTCGGACTTGCTGGGTTGACTCATAGGGTGGTACTGTATGTATTCCAATGCAAACTACAGGACGTGACACAAAACTAAGCCATCGCACAACTATGTTGACCGAAAAATAAAAAAGTTATTGCGCGCAGAAGATGGTGGCAGAAAATGTAAAAAAATTAAATGTCTTTGAAAAAAAATAAAAGTAGTACAGTAAAAAAAAAACTACATAAATTTGGTATCATAATAATCGTACTGACCCTTAGAATTACGTTATGTCATTTTTGTTGCCGTAAGTACACCATAAAGACAAGGTGCACGCAAAGATGGCAGAATTTAGTTTTTTTATTTTTCACTCCACTTAGAATTTTTACAAATTTTTTTCAGTACATTATGTAGTACACTAATAGTACCATTGAAAAATACAACTTGCGCCGCAAAAAAAAAAAGCTCTCAGGCATCTATGTGGATGAATAAATAAAAAAAGTTATGATTTTTGAAAAGGCGCTAAGAAAATCCAAAAATGGAGCAAAAAGACTTTTTATGTTCTGCCATTGCTGGACGTGTATGGAGATAGCACCGCTATCTCCATACATATAGTGCGGGCGTCAGCTGTTTATTACCGCGGGCAATAGCTGCAATCGGTCGCACGGCCGATTGTGGCTATTAAACCTTTTAAATGCCGCTGTCAATTCTGACAGTGACATTTAAATCCTTCGACCGATGTTGGAGGGTCCCGTATGCCCCCTCCCTGCGGTGAGATCGGGGGAGCCGTGCAGGCGTCATGGCAACGGGGTGGGGGGGGCCTTCTTTTGTATTCAAAAATGGTATCATCGGAAACGACAGGACGCACCACACAAACTGAGCCCTCACACAACTATGTCGACAGAAAAATGTAAAAAAAAGTTATTGTGCGCAGAAAATGGAGAGAGAAAATGATTTTAAAAAATTTAATATCTTAAAAAAAAAATAAAAGTAGTACAGCAAAAAAAAAAAACTATATAAATTGGACATCGTTGTAATTGTACTGACCCATAGAATAAAGTTATCAGGTTATTTTTGTTGCAGTTTGTGCGCCGTGGAAAAAGGATGCAGCGAAAGATGGTGGAATGTCAGTTTTTTTTCCCATTTCTCCCCACTTATAATGTACCGAAAAACGTTTTAAAAAACTAAGGTACCATAAATAGCACCATTGAAAAATACAACTCGTCCCTCAAAAAACAAGCCCTCATACAGCGGCGGCGGTGGATAAATAAGGGTTACAATTTTTTAAAAGGGAGGACGACAAAACGAAAATGGAAAACAGCAAAAAAAAGCTCCTTCACTAAGGGTTTAAGGGGTTATAGGGTTCCTATCATCAAAATTTCTGTTACTAAGGATCCACCACAGTACTAACTGCCTGCCACATGGACCAGAACCTGGACATAAGTGGGTAATAAAAAGCAGAATATTGGTTTCAGCAGAAACTTACTTTCCTGCTCCAGGCACGCATCAGTATCATCAGCGGTAAGGGGAGGTGGCGGATCCATGGATATTAATGGTAGCTGTGACTTGAGGCGGGTCAATCACCGTACAGCTCAGGAGAATGTAAAAGTAATTTTCTGTTGCAAGGAATATCCTGCCTTTTATTACAGGTTCTGTTCCATGAGACAGGTAACTCTTTGGCGGCAATTCTGATTACGGAATCTCTTTATGTATAGTGTAGCGTGCCAGGATACAACGAACATAGCTAAAAGTTTAAGATGAGGTGCTTTCAGAAAACATATTGGTATGTGGTCTCTGACAGATACTTAAGATAATTCAGAAATTCAACTTTTGTTTACACATGGCATAAGTGCAAAATGTCCAAAAAGCACTGGCAGTGAAAGAGTCAAACTGATGCAGCAGTTCCATCAGCTTGGTAAGGGGAAGTAGGTAGTGTATTACAATGTATTAGTTCTACAAATCCTATTGGCCTGACACCCATGAATAATCATCTCAAAATAGGTTTTCGGGGAAAATCTTCCCTAGCCGTAGCCTCTATACAAGGATCATCCAAGTACAGGAAATTTTTAGTAAAGGCACAAAAGCAGACTGTGTCAAGGTACCAAACTAAAATTGATGCTGGGGGTAATTACTGTATGTTTAGGCTAACATAAATTCTGCTGGTCAGCAATGCATTAATGCATGAGCCCCTGACACACACGAGGTCTAAAATTGGTGTTTAATTTCAGAGCAGTTTGCACTTTGTTTTGGAGGAAGGGGCTTTTTTTTTTTTCATCTTTCTCATTTTATATACTAGCTTATTTAATTATTTTTTTTCTTTACATTTTTTGATACATATAATTATTTTTTATTTTTGTTAAAAATCGCAGCATGCTCTATTTTACTGTGGCCTCTGCACAAATGGCCTCCAATGATTTATTCTTACTTGTGGCTTATACGCAATTAACGTTGAGTATGGGCCATGGGTACCCACTAGAGATGAGCGAACGTACTCGCCCGAGCATCAAGCTGATTATATTCAATCAGATTAGAAATGTGTTCCACAGAACTGCAGTGTTATATGAAGTGCAGCAGAGCGGTGATTTTTCCCAGGCAGGAAATAAATTGGCGCAAGCCTGCTGTTAAACGTAGCTGGCTGCGTATGATTTCTTTACGTTCTCCACCCACCACACACGTACCCAGAACGCTGAGGACTGTCAGAGGCAGGCCAAATAGAATGTTTCCCTTTTTTTTTTTTTAAAGGGAAGGCCCACTGACTATATTCAATCAGATTAGAAGTCAGTGGGCCTTCCCTTTAAAAAAAAAAAAAAAGGGAAACATTCTATTTGGCCTGCAGGCTTGCGCCAATTTATTTCCTGGCTGGGAAATCACTGGTAATACAGCATGCTGAGGGGTAGGGGTAGGCCTAGAGGACGTGGACGTGGCCGAGGACGCGTAGGCCCAAGTGAGGGTGTGGGCACAGGCCGAGCTCCTGATCAAGATGTATCGCAGCCGACTGCTGCGCGATTAGGAGAGAGGCACATTTCTGGCGTCCCCACATTCATCGCCCAATTAATGGGTCCATGCGGGAGACCTTTATTAGAAAATGAGCAGTGTGAGCAGGTCCTGTTGTGGATGGCAGAAAGTGCTTCGAGCAAGCTATCATCCACCCACAGTTCTGCGCCGTCCAGTGCTGCAAATCCGAATCCTCTGGCTGCTGCTCCTCCTTCCTCCCAGCCTCCTCACTCCACTACAATGACACATGCTCAGGAGCGGGAAGACTCCCAGGAACTGTTCTCGGGCCCCTGCTCAGATTGGGCAGCAGTGGTTCCTCTCCCACCAGAGGAGTTTATCGTCACTGATGCACAACCATTGGAAAGTTCCCGGGGTCCGGGGGATGAGGCTGGGGACTTCCGGCAAGACCTTTCAGTGGGTGAGGATGACGATGAGACACAGTTGTCTTGCAGGGAGGTAGTAGTAAGGGCAGTAAGTGCGAGGGAGGAGCAGCAGGACGATGAGGTGACTGACCCCACCTGGTGTGCAACGCCTACTCAGGACAGGTCTTCAGAGGGGGAGGCAAGGGCAGCAGCAGGGCAGGTTGCAAGAGGCAGTGCGGTGTCCAGGGGTAGAGGCAGGGCCAGACCGAATAATCCACCAACTGTTTCCCAAAGCGCACCCTCGCGCCATGCCACCCTGCAGAGGCCGAGGTGCTCTAAGGTCTGGCAGTTTTTCACAGAGACGCCTAACGACCGACGAACAGTGGTGTGCAACCTTTGTCGCGCCAAGATCAGCCGGGGAGCCACCACCAACAGCCTCACCACCACCAGCATGCGCAGACATATGATGGCCAAGCACCCCACAAGGTGGGACGAAGGCCGTTCACCGCTGCCTCTCCCCCTGTGCCCCAACCTGCCACTGAGATCCAACCCCCCTCTCAGGACACAGGCACTACCGTCTCCTGGCCTGCACCCACACCCTCACCTCCGGTGTCCTCGGCCCCATCCAGCAATGTCTCGCACGACACTGTCCAGCCGTCGCTAGCGCAAGTCTTTGAGCGCAAGCGCAAGTACGCCGCCACGCACCCGCACGCTCAAGCGTTAACCGTCGACATAGCGAAATTTATCAGCCTTGAGATGCTGCCGTATAGGGTTGTGGAAACGGAGTCCTTCAAAAGTATGATGGCGGCGGCGGCCCCGCGCTACTCAGTTCCCAGTCGCCACTACTTTTCCCGATGTGCCATCCCAGCCCTGCACGACCACGTCTCCCGCAACATTGTACGCACCCTCACCAATGCGGTTAGTGGCAAGGTCCACTTAACAACGGACACGTGGACAAGCACAGGCGGGCAGGGCCACTATATCTCCCTGACGGCACATTGGGTGAATTTAGTGGAGGCTGGGACAGAGTCAGAGCCTGGGACCGCTCACGTCCTACCCACCCCCAGAATTGCGGGCCCCAGCTCGGTGGTGGTATGTTCGGCGGTGTATGCTTCCTCCACTAAAGCACCCTCCTCCTCCTCAACCTCTGTCTCGCAATCTAGATGTGTCAGCAGCAGCAGGACGTCGCCAGCAGTCGGTGTCGCGCGACGTGGTAGCACAGCGGTGGGCAAGCGTCAGCAGGCCGTGCTGAAACTACTCAGCTTAGGAGAGAAGAGGCACACGGCCCACGAACTGCTGCGGGGTCTAACAGAGCAGACCGACCGTTGGCTTGCGCCGCTGAGCCTCCAACCGGGCATGGTCGTGTGTGACAACGGCCGTAACCTGGTGGCGGCTCTGCAGCTCGGCAGCCTCACGCACGTGCCATGCCTGGCCCACGTCTTTAATTTGGTGGTTCAGCGCTTTCTGAAAAGCTACCCACGCTTGTCAGACCTGCTCGTAAAGGTGCGCCGGCTCTGCGCACATTTCCGCAAGTCCCACACGGACGCTGCCACCCTGCGGACACTGCAACATCGGTTTAATCTGCCAGTGCACCGACTGCTGTGCGACGTGCCCACACGGTGGAACTCTACGCTCCACATGTTGGCCAGACTCTATGAGCAGCGTAGAGCTATAGTGGAATACCAACTCCAACATGGGCGGCGCAGTGGGAGTCAGCCTCCTCAATTATTTTCAGAAGAGTGGGCCTGGTTGGCAGACATCTGCCAGGTCCTTGGAAAGTTTGAGGAGTCTACCCAGGTGGTGAGCGGCGATGCTGCAATCATTAGCGTCACCATTCCTCTGCTATGCCTCTTGAGAAGTTCCCTGCAAAGCATAAAGGCAAATGCTTTGCGCTCGGAAATGGAGGCGGGGGAAGACAGTATGTCGCTGGATAGTCAGAGCACCCTCCTGTCTATATCTCAGCGCGTTGAGGAGGAGGAGGAGGAGCATGATGAGGAGGAGGGGGAAGAGACAGCTTGGCCCACTGCTGACGGTACCCATGCTGCTTGCCTGTCATCCTTTCAGCGTGTATGGCCTGAGGAGGAGGAGGAGGAGGAGGAGGATCCTGGCAGTGATCTTCCTAGTGAAGACAGCCATGTGTTGCGTACAGGTACTCTGGCACACATGGCTGACTTCATGTTAGGATGCCTTTCTCGGGACCCTCGCGTTGCACGCATTCTGGCCACGACGGATTACTGGGTGTACACACTGCTCGACCCACGGTATAAGGAGAACCTATCCACTCTCATTCCCGAAGAGGAAAGGGGTTCGAGAGTGTTGCTATACCACAGGACCCTGGCGGACAAACTGATGGTAAAATTCCCCTCCGACAGCGCTAGTGGCAGAAGGCGCAGTTCCGAGGGCCAGGTAGCAGGGGAGGTGCGGAGATCGAGCAGCATGTTCAGCACAGGCAGTGCAACACTCTTTAAGGCCCTGGACAGCTTTATGGCTCCCCACCAAGACTGTGTCACCGCTCCCCAGTCAAGGCTGAGTCGGCGGGAGCACTGTAAAAGGATGGTGAGGGAGTACATAGCCGATCGCACGACCGTCCTCCGTGACGCCTCTGCCCCCTACAACTACTGGGTGTCGAAGCTGGACACGTGGCCTGAACTCGCGCTGTATGCCCTGGAGGTGCTTGCTTGTCCTGCAGCTAGCGTCTTGTCAGAGAGGGTGTTTAGTGCGGCTGGGGGAATCATCACAGATAAGCGTACCCGCCTGTCAACCGACAGTGCCGACAGGCTAACACTCATCAAGATGAACAAAGGCTGGATTTCCCCAGACTTCTCTTCTCCACCAGCGGACAGCAGCGATACCTAAGCAATACGTAGGCTGCACCCGCGTATGGAAGCATCGTTCTGTATCAACATCCAAAACGGTGACATTTCTGCTTCATCAATCTGTGTATAATATTCCTCCTCCTCCTCCTGCTCCTTCTCCTGAAACCTCACGTAATCACGCCGAACGGGCAATTTTTCTTTGGGCCACAAGGCTCACTCATATAATTTTTCCAAACAATTTTTATACGTTTCAATGCTCTTACAAGCGATGAAACTTTAACTTGAACCAATTTTTCGTTAAACTGGGCTGCCTCCAGGCCTAGTTACCACTTAAGCCACATTAACCAAAGCGATTAATGGGTTTCACCTGCCATCTTGGTTGGGCATGGCCAATTTTTTCTGAGGTACATTAGTACTGTTGCTACACCAATTTTTTGGGCCCTCACCTACAGTGTAATCATTGTAATTTCTATGTTCTTCGCCTGCACTCATGGTACAGAAAGGTGTGTGGGGTTGGCCTACACTTTTGCTACATAAATGTAACTGGGGCCTTGTCTATACTGCAGCTACTGAAATGTGAAAGAGACTGTTATCTCCCTAAACTGCTGCAATGGGAATTGTTACTGGGGCTTGTCTTGAGTGCTACTATTACTGAAATGGAACTAAGACTGCGCTCCTCCTATACTGCTGCAATGGGAATTGTTACTGGGGCTTGTCTTGAGTGCTACTATTACTGAAATGGAACTAAGACTGCGCTCCTCCTATACTGCTGCTTCGGAATTGTTACTGGGGCCTGTCTTGAGTGCTACTATTACTGAAATGGAACTAAGACTGCGCTCCCCCTATACTGCTGCTAGTGATATGTTAGTGGGGCCTGTCCCTAATACTACCGCTGAAATGTTAATAATTCTGGGCTCTGCCTATACCGCAGCTAATGGTATGTCACTGGGGTGTGGAAACAGAGGCTTCACAAAGACATGATGGCGGCGAGGCCATTTCCCACCAACGCTGTTACTGTTAAGGTGCATATAACCACGGACACGTGGAGAGGACACAAAGTGCCTCCAAAACATCCCCCTCCTCCTCCAACAATGAAAACATTCTTGGCAAATACCTTTGCATTGGTCCGTCTGGTGGCAGTCCAAGAATTTCCCCTTTAACGACACTACAAGAGAGCACCACCACCATCCCCCCGCCACGGCCCACTTAATCATGGCCACATTCCGAAAACCAACTACATAAAACCGCGCTACTAGGTCCGCAGTCACCACCACATTACCACCAACAAGGTTACTGTTAAGGTACATATTACCAGTCTGACTGGGGCATGCAGTGTGGGCCAAAGCCCACCTGTATTGTATCTGACGTTAGCTCTGCTGAGTAGGGCACTGCAATGGGATATATTTATGTACCACCGGTGGGTTCCAGGGAGCCACCAATGCTGTAGGTGCACACGGAGTTTAACCTACATCTGTCCACTTCTAAAGAACCCCAGTCTGACTGGGGCATGCAGTGTGGGCCGAAGCCCACCTGCATTAAGCACGACATTACCTCAGCTGTGTTTGGCAATGCAATGGGATATATTTATGTACCGCCGGTGGCTTCCTGGCACCCACCCATGCTGTAGGTGCACATGGAGTTTAACCTACATCTGTCCACTTGTAAAGAACCCCAGTCTGACTGGGGCATGCAGTGTGGGCCGAAGCCCACCTGTATTGTATCTGACGTTAGCTCTGCTGAGTAGGGCACTGCAATGGGATATATTTATGTACCACCGGTGGGTTCCAGGGAGCCACCAATGCTGTAGGTGCACACGGAGTTTAACCTACATCTGTCCACTTCTAAAGAACCCCAGTCTGACTGGGGCATGCAGTGTGGGCCGAAGCCCACCTGCATTAAGCACGACATTACCTCAGCTGTGTTTGGCAATGCAATGGGATATATTTATGTACCGCCGGTGGCTTCCTGGCACCCACCCATGCTGTAGGTGCACATGGAGTTTAACCTACATCTGTCCACTTGTAAAGAACCCCAGTCTGACTGGGGCATGCAGTGTGGGCCGAAGCCCACCTGTATTGTATCTGACGTTAGCTCTGCTGAGTAGGGCACTGCAATGGGATATATTTATGTACCACCGGTGTGTTCCAGGGAGCCACCCATGCTGTAGGTGCACTCGGAGTTTAACTTACATCTGTCCACTTCTAAAGAACCCCAGTCTGACTGGGGCATGCAGTGTGGGCCGAAGCCCACCTGCATTAAACATGACATTACTACCTCAGCTGTGATGGGCACTGCAATGGGATATTTTTATGTACCGCCGGTGGCTTCCTGGCACCCACCCATGCTGTGGGTCCACAGGGAGTTGTAAATGCATCTGTTTCCACTTGTAAAGAACCCCAGTATGACTGGGGCATGCAGTGTGGGCCGAAGCCCACCTGCATTAAGCACGACATTACTACCTCAGCTGTGTTGGGCAATGCAATGGGATATTTTTATGTACCGCCGGTGGGTTCCAGGGAGCCACCCATGCTGTGGGTGCACATGGAATTCCCATTGCGGAGTTGTACCTGCCTGTGACTATTTATAAAAAACCGCGGTCTGACTGGGGCATGCAGACACCTAGACAGAATGAATAGTGTGTGGCACATAGGTTCCCCATTGCTATGCCCACGTGTGCAGCTCCAGATGGAGGTGGCACTGGATTGGATTTCTCATTGCTTATGTACAGCATTGTGGACTATCGCCCCGCCCCTTTTAAAGAGGGTCGCTGCCTAGCCGTGCCAACCCTCTGCAGTGTGTGCCTGCGGTTCCTCTGGCAGACGCACTTATAAATAGACATGAGGGTGGCGTGGCATGAGGGCAGCTGAAGGCTGGGCAGGGATAGTTTGGTGTGCGCTGTGGACACTGGGTCGTGGGGGGGGGGGGGTTGGTCAGCATGTAACCCAGGAGAAGTGGCAGCGGAGTGTCATGCAGGCAGTGATTGTGCTTTGTTGGAGGTAGTGTGCTGCTTAGCTAAGGTATGCATTGCTAATGAGGGCTTTTCAGAAGTAAAAATTGTTGGCAGGGGGGGGCCCACTCTTGCCGCTATTGTGGCTTAATAGTGGGACCTGGGAACTTGAGATGCAGCCCAACATGTAGCCCCTCGCCTGCCCTATCCGTTGCTGTGTCGTTCCCATCACTTTCTTGAATTGCCCAGATTTTCACACATGAAAACCTTAGCGAGCATCGGCGAAATACAAAAATGCTCGGGTCGCCCATTGACTTCAATGGGGTTCGTTATTCGAAACGAACCCTCGAGCATCGCGAAAAGTTTGTCCCGAGTAACGAGCACCCGAGCATTTTGGTGCTCGCTCATCTCTAGTACCCACATCATTGCCTAGTGACAGCACTGGAAATACAAATTAAAAAAAGAAAAAAATACTGTACAGCACATGACCGCCTGCGAGCCTCTGTGGTCATCCACAATACAGATAATGCACGTATGCGGGGTCGCCGGCTAGGATCACAGCCAGATTCTACGGTAGGATCCCATGTGCAGAATCCATCTTGCCCCTGTGCAGCCAGCCTTATTGTGCAAGAGTAGTTAATACAACATTTTTATATGTGCTTTTTTCTTTTTGCCATAATAGTACTAACCCTCAGAATAAGGATGATACATCATTAACACCACATAGTGAACGGATTTCAGAAAATAAGACAAACAAACCAACACAGGGTAAAATAGTATGGAAGGCTGAAGAAAGATATATGTGCATCCAGTTCAGCCCATTACCCCCTCAATACAACAACAAAATTTTTCCCATTTACCGTATATACCGGCGTATAAGGCGACGGGGCGTATAAGACGACCCCCCAACTGTCACCTTATACGCCGGTATTCAGTGGAGAAAAAAAAAAAAATTTTATTACTCACCTCCCACGGCGTTCTGTCGCGCTCCGGCAGGATGTCGCTCGCTCCGGCAGGCTGTCGCTCGCTCCTCGTCCCCGCCGCAGCATAGCTTTCTGAATGTGGGGCTTGAAATCCCCGCTTCCAGAAAGCTAATACACACGCCGGCAGCCATGACATCATTGAATGGCTGTGATTGGCTAAAGCACACGTGGCTTCAGCCAATCACACTATTCAATGACATCATTGAATGGCTGTGATTGGCTGAAGGCGCACGTGTTAGCAATCACACCCATTCAATGATGTCATTGAATAGTGTGATTGGCTGAAGCCACGTGTGCTTTAGCCAATCACAGCCATTCAATGCTGTCATGGCTGCCGGCGTGTGTATTAGCTTTCTGGAAGCGGGGATTTCAAGCCCCGCATTCAGAAAGCTATGCTGCGGCGGGGACGGGGAGCGAGCGACAGCCTGCCGGAGCGAGCGACATCCTGCCGGAGCGCGACAGAACGCCGTGGGAGGTGAGTAATAAAATTTTTTTTTTTTACACTTTTTTTTTTTTGTTTTACCGGCGCATAAGACGACCCCCGACTGCAGAGCAGATTTTTCGGGGTTCAAAAGTCGTCTTATACGCCGGTATATACGGTACCTTTCTCGCCCCAAAAATGATTAAGCCCTGATGTACTCTGCTCAGCTTACATGTGTCCCCACATTATAAATTACCTTACTAATAAAGCCCCAAAAAGCTACTGCTTTTTATACCCCTAAAAGTATGGACTTATGGGTGTAATTGATTGTAATAAACTATGTAAAACGTCTATTGCAAATATGTGTTTCTTTTCCTCACTACTAACACAGCTGTCTGAAAGTGCTGACTAACTACTCGCTCCCCCTTCCCACCGTGTTCCTAACAGTTTACCCAAGATGGCGTATTCCTCATCCAGGAATTCCAAGATAAGGAGGCCAGCTCTTGGAGGAAGAGACCAATACAAGATAATCACTAATCAGCTACAGATTCGTACTTCACAACGTATTAACTATGCACATTTTCTATAAAACCCCATGCAGGTTGATTAGAATAAAGCAGTGTCATTCAGCTGAACAGCAGGTGTGTCAGTGTGTGATTCTTCCGTGCATGCACAGGCCTCGGGCCTTGAACCTTTTAATCAGGAAGGGGGCAGATATTCATTAGGTATATTAGTGCCAATCCATAACATGGGTATAGTTTCCAAAATAGGGTCGCTTTGGAGGAGATGTTCCACTATACTAGGTGGAAGGGTTCTGTAAATGTGACATGTGCAGCAAACCAGACATAGGAGAAATTCAGCAGCAAGGGGAAATCAGATGGTAGTTATGGTGGCTCTACTGCTCCTTCTGGCAGATGGCAAAAACGGTGTCTATGGGCCGATCTTCAGCCAGTGGTAAAAACTAAAACTAAAAATAATAAAACAGGCAGTTGTTGTAGCCTGCTACCTGTGGAGTCGGGTAGGGTAAGATGTTAATTTGTCATGATGCCCATCCATATATGGGTAGAGACTAGAGATGAGCGAGCATACTCGCTAAGGCCAATTACTCAAGTGAGTATTGTCCTTAGCAAGTACCTGCCCGCTCGGAAGAAAAGATTCAGGTGCCGGCGGGGGGGCAGGGAGTGGCGGGGGAATGGAGGGGAGATCTCTCTTCCCCCCAAGCAACTCACCGCTCACCAGCGCCGGCACCCGAATCTTTTCTTCCGAGCGGGCAGGTACTCGCTAAGGACAATACTCGCTCTCTAGTAGAGACCCATTCCGGACAAAGACCAAAATACAAAAAGTGGATACCTAAACAATAACAGGGGTAGTAGTCCTTGCTCCTGTAGTGCAGTGTGGTACCTCAGTCCGGATGGTGTAAGTAGCGGGAAGCACTCTAGGCAGTAGACTTGGATGGTGAAAACAATTCAACTGTTTATTGCAGGGAGAGAGGGTACTTAAAGGGGTTTTGTTATTAAAAAAAAAATTCTATACTCACTTCTTTTCCAGGCATACTCCTTAAGGCATCTTCTCCTTGCTGATCTTCTCCAGTCCCCCAGGTCAGCTCACTGCAAGCCGGCCAGCTTGTTATGAAGCCTGCATTGCTCACATTCTTCTTCCTGCCAGTTGGTGAAGGTCCAGTCCCTGTGATGTAGTGTTCACTGGCTAGGAAGCAATGCTGATCTATTGCAGAGACAGCAGGCATGCGCAGTCTCTGCAGTCGCTCGGCCTTCCTTGCTGGGCTGTGAACTAGTGACATAGTGTACATTGCCGAGCAGGAAGAAGACTGCCCGTGAATTTTTATAACATCACAGGAAGCAGAAGAATCAGCCAGCTGGAGGTGAGGTAATCCCTTCCACCAGGACTACAGGACAATTGTTGCAACACAAGCAAATTATCAACATATTGAAGCAGTAAGGTGTTCAGATATTTTGGGACCCAGTTTTGCAAAACAGTTTGTAGGGCCTCAGAGTACTGCTGCGAGAAGTTGGCTGCTTACCAAAATGCGTGGAGGCAAATAAGTGCTGAGTGCCTTCTTATAAAGGTATGCTGAAGAAAGTGTTTGCGAGATCCACCACCGTGAAAAAGGTGGAGCTGGCTGGTTCCTATGACAACAATGTATGGAGGTTTGGCACTAATTGTGACGGTATCAACTGCTCGTTAATCGTGGACCATGAGAAAGATTTGAGGTTGCCCTTGGCAACCTTTTTCTTGACTAGAAACAATGGAGTGTCTTAAGGGGAATGACATTCCTTTATGATCTTCTTTCCAAGGTAGGCCTGGCTTCCTGAGCAGGACTCACAGGGTATTTCCTGATATTGGGTGGTATGCCAGGTTTAACTTTAACGTCCACTAGAGTGACAGTCGACCAACATTCATTATATCTCTGGTACTGTTGCAAGAATTTGTTGCATATAAAGAGATACATTTTCTTGAGAATCTGTAACAATAAGCACAGCACAAAAGTTTGTTAACTGTTGGTTAGTTAGTACTGGGATAGCTAGCCCTCTATTTCAGGTTTACTCAATTGTTGCTTGTATTGCTGTAAGCATGTCTGCCCATAATAAGCTAACTGGGCAGGTCTCTGACACCAAAAATCTATTAATAATAATTTAATTTTTTTGTAACGTACTTATTTGGCTTGTCAAGTACACAATTTTCTGCTCACTGTTCTAGCATCAAAATTCAATAATAGCTAAACAAGCAAAACCCAATATATTGAATATATATAAAACTAAGAATTTTTTTTAACCCACTTGTATAGCAAACACTACAAACACGGTCCGGACATTGTCTATTCGTTCACACAAAGTATACTGAATAGACTGATTGATAATTTGGCAAGTGAAATAGAAACAGAGGTCTGTACCTTTTTCTGAAAACAGCATACAGAAGAACAAACAGTGTCAGGCTGCATTCACACAAACATATATCGGCTCGGTTTTCACGCCGAGCCGATATATGTCGTCCTTATCTGCAGGGGGAGGATGTTAAATTGTTAAAGAAATCACTAATGTAGATGACACTCAAGTGGCATCATAGCCTTATCAATCAGGTACGTCTAATTATATATTATATACACATATACATACAGGATGCAACGAAGAGGAGTACAATAAAAACACTTAAGTAATGTTTCCAACCTCTCCTAATTATTGCTGCAATGCAAGAGGTTTTCTAGTATAACAACCTGCTTACACTCCCTACACCCCTCACACAAGGTTCAACAAGTCAATAATTCAAAGTGTCCAGCATGAGCTATACTTCCATCTTCGTAAAACATTACAAAAGGTTAATTGTACAAAGCTGCATGCTCAGTGTTGAGGGTCTTGTTAGTAAAATCTAACTACAATACATCTTTTACTCAAATATTTCATGTTATACACACGGCACAAATATTATGAACATGACACTACTGCATAAAATATAATTCAATACTTTCACATATCCATTTACATTTCTGCCATTTTAAAGATAGACTGAGGCTTGCAGCTAGGATTGCACAAAACCTTCAAGATAGATTTATAGACATATCCATGTTACTGATCTATCCGTGGCCACTCTGGTGAGACATCGCAAATTTGCTATTGCCATGAAAATTCTGTGAACCAATAATATCCCCTAAAATGGGGGTTTCCTGTGAAGTTGGTGGTAGTGAGCAGGGAAGAATCTAGTTTTTGACTCTTCTGCCAAGCTGGCAGAGCTTCTCCAGGTGACTCACTACTGTTCCAAATTCAACTAGACAAAAGCATACTATGAGACGTAAAGATGTAAATTATATAATTTAGTGGCATATACCTTCTCCCATTTGTGTGAGTTGAAGAGCATGGATAATTATTTAATTGCAACATCATTTATTATCATTAACGTTTGCTCAGATTTTTACAGTTTCTTTTGAGAATCCTTACCAGAATGCCTTACATAATGTCAAGGCTTGACAAAGGCTGGCTGATAGCCGAAACGTCGCTGCTGTGCTTTATGGACCTGTGAAGAAATAAAGATACCCTGCTGGGATAACACTTTTCATTGCATGCTTGCTGCCAGAACTACTTATTTTGCCTCTATACCCACACATTGTTAGCTAGTCACAAGGTGGTTCACTACATGTACATAAACTCTAGAAATGGTCTTTTGCTAAATCTTGCTTAATGTAAAATAACTTAAAATGTCTTTACTTCAGAAAGAAGCTAAAAACATGAATGCAGATAGCTTTGTGCATGCAAGAATCGCACCTTAATCCGATGGACATTTTCCAATTAAGACTCAAACATTTCCCATATATTCTTGCTGCTCCAGCAATGAAGAAAATAGTAGTAGTAATACTTTAGCTTTTCATTCAATTCAGACTTTTATTGACCCAATGGGAAGATATATTATCTTGATTTGTACAATAAATAATATAAATTATACTATAGGGGTCATTTTTTGCCCCTAACAAAAGACAAACTAAGTTTTATTTTCAAGAAAATCAACCATTATAAAAATGAATCTGTTCTGATTGTAGGACATTTTAACAAAGTTACGTGGCCATCTCTAAACTTGTCTGCTTCTAGTTTGACAGATAAACCTACCAATTTATATCAATTACAAAAAAATACGAAAAAAATTCTTAATGTATGGAGGTTGCCACATCTTGCTGAAAACGATTACACCTTTTTCACACAAGAACTTCAATCTCATAGACATGTTCTTCACTGATAATGTCTTGTTTCAACATGTATCCTCTTCTAAAATCGGTATAATTACTTGGTTCGATCATGCGTCATCTCTCTAATTATTTCTGAAACATATTACAACTCCCCTACATCTTCTTGGAAATTGAACAATTATTTTTACATTTCTCTAAATACTTGACCAAAACATCCTCATTATTCTTTAATTTTTTTCATAACAAATGCATGCCTGAAATACAGCCATCCACAATATTGTGTGCTCATAAAGCTTAAATTAGGGAACACTTTATAAGCTTTGCAGCTGCAGATAAAAAGAGAAGCATGAGTTAAGATTACATCTCTCAAATAATAATATTCACTTGAGTCAATTAAACAAAGCAAAATACAGCCGAGCTGGATCAGACATGATACGTAATCTCCAAGATCAGGTGCATCAACTAGATTTATATAAATATGAACAAGCGCTGTGGAAAATTAAAGCCAGGTATCATAGTCAAAATAATAAAGCTAGTGCATTATTAGCATCATGTCTCAAATCAGAGCTGCTAACTCTAAAACCTCATATTTTTAATGAACAAAATGAAAAACATATATTCAACCCTCTAAGCATAGCAAATACTATACCTGATTATTGCGCTTCGCTTTATGACCCATCAGCTCCCCAACCCACTACTGTGCAGATATCTAACTTATTAAATTCTGTTTCGCTCCCTAGGTTGTCATTGCAGCAGTTAGAAATATTATCTGCCCCTATATATCTAGCGGAAATCAATAGTGCTTTCAAGTCACTTAAACTACATGAAACTCCTGGCCCTGATGGTTCAACAACTGATTACTGTAAAGTTTTTTTTAGCTTGACTTATCCCCTATTATTTTTTTTCTTTTTAACAATATACACACAACGGGTAAAATCCCCAAAGAGATGTTACATGCCAAATTATTACTCTCCCTAAACCAGGTAAACCTGGAAACTTCTACCTTACATGATTACTTAACACGGACTTAAAAATATATTCAAAGATTTTAGCCACTAGGTTCGTGCATATTTTACCCACTCTGGCTTATCAAGATCAAGTAGGGTTTGTTTATAGTACGTACTCGGTTGCCTGTACTCGTAGATTTGTAAACATTATTAACTTTATTGAAAAAACTTGGAGACTTCTTTCCCTCAATACAGAGAAGGCTTTTGACTTTAGGGATACCCAAGTGAAATTCTGCTCAAATTGGGATATCAGAAGTAGCATATGACACAATTATGGCTCTATTCTCCCTCCCATCTACTGCTGTACTAACATCAGGATACACCTCTACAATATTTAATATCTCCATGGCACTTGACAAGGATATCTGTTATCACTTTTCATATTTACTCTGGTCGTCGAGCCCTTAGCAGAATAGGTAAGAGACACAAAAGATGTATATGGAATTACTATTGGTGGAAGAGAACACAATCGGTTCCTTTGTGGATGACATAATTTTAGCCCTTAACCCAGAAACTTTATTAGCTACAGTTTTAGAAATATTAAATAAATTTAACAGCATCTCTTACTACAAGCTAAACATCAACAAATCTCGAAACTTAGATATGTATATACTTGGCTCTCTTATTTCCAGTTTAAAAGGCAAATTCTCATTTCACTGGGTATTGGACGCACCTATTTGGGGATTAAACTATACTTCCCACCCCGAACCTTATTTGTGAATAATTATATTCCATTACTTCAAGTTATTAATTATAATTTAACCAATTTTCCTAAATATAAAGCATTGTTGCCAGAATTGCAACTGTCAATGCAAAAATTCAAAAACTCCTATATATGTTTCGGAATCTCCCTATTCCAGTTCCAGTGTTTTATCTCCATAAACTACAAAAAATTCTTAAATCGCCTTAAGGACCAAGCACTGTAAATTTATGGCGCTTGGTCCTTGGCTTTTACCCCAGCTGATAGCAAAATTACAGCATGGGATTAAAGCTCCTGTAATGTAGCAGGGACAGGTTGGATCCTCAGCTATTAGTCACAGTAGAGGACCCGGAGGAGAAGGAGAAAGCCGTTTTTAACCACTTTTGCCTATCCTCTTGAAAGCTACAAAGTGTTCAATGAGCACTATGTAGTGAAAGGAAAAAGTGAAAGTGTTGCTTCCGCTATTCGACGTGGCGATCACATGACTGCTGGGTGCCTCCTGCCACCGGGTCCTAGAAAACTCAGATCAGCTCTGTTAGTGACTATTGTCACTAGAGTAGAATGTTTTTCCCTGAAAGTATGAAATAAAAAAAAGACAATGTAAATATTATTCAGAGATCTTATAACATCATGGGGGACGTAGATGTTAAAAAAAAAAGTTACAAATATAAGTAAAAAAAATTACAGCATAAAGCAAAAATAAAAAAAATGTAAAAATATATATGTAAAAAAAAAAATGACCCACTGCCATCGCCAACCTAAACTGTCACCAGATGCGCCCTGTAATCCCAGACTATACAATTTATGTATCAAAATGTTTGAAAAAAGTGAGGAACCCATTCCTGTACTTTCTTTAGTGTAATGTACTAATTTCTAAAAAAGCTTGTTGCAGGAAAAAAAACATAGCAAAAATAATTTTGGTAGGTGAAGAAAAAAAAAATAGGGGAGTGAAATCACTGCATGGGTAAAATCTCTGTTGAAAAGGGCAACACCCCCATCTGACAGCCCACACTTTATATCTTCCCATCCATAAAGGCAGATTAAGTTTACTACAAATTTCTTATTACTTCCATATGACCATAATTGATCAAGCTGGACCTGGGAGAATCTATTGATCTCGTATATCTGGATTTTTCTAAAGCATTTGACACCGTGCCACATAATAGGCTGATATATAAAATGAGGCAGCTCGGATTGGGTGAAAACGTGTGTATCTGGGTAAATAACTGGCTCAGCTATAGGAAGCAGAGAGTGGTAATAAATGGTTCATACTCTGATTGGGCCACCGTTGCTAGTGGGATGCCACGGGGTTCAGTATTGGGCCCCATTCTGTTCAATATATTTATTAATGACCTGATAGAGGGGCTGCACAGACTCTGAGCTCTCATCCGCCCACCGCTAAAATCATGCACTACGCATGCGCGAGATCACTATGTCTGGAGGGACTAGTGGCCATCTAGCTGCCCCCTGATACAAAACCAGTGGCAGACATCTTGGTTCCCCCTATCGTTTATATCACCAGACTAGCGGCCATCTTACTTACCCCCAGCGCAAGACTAGTGGCAGCCATCATAATTAACCCTAAGTTTACTCAAAAGGTGAGAAAACCATAAAGATGCAGAAAAGTAGTTAATCGGCACACCTTCTCTCTATCTATGCGAAAAGATGCCTCCTATCACGCCAATGCTTACAGTAAAAAAAAAAAATTAATAAAAAAAAATTTCATCATCATAAGTAAGTTACATCTATCATGGTGAAACAACCCTCACCCATGATTAACCTAATCATTATGTTACACCCCAGCCATTCTCAAATAATGACTGCATACAGATGCCCCAGTATAATCTCCCAACTCCAAAAAGATATTTATTTCACATTTCTATATAGGAGAATTACGTCATGACACTGACTATCATGCAAGGACCTTTATTCATTATATCACACAGTCAGTAATATTCATTAAAGGTCAAAAAAGACATCAGTTGAATAGATCGATCAAAAGAAAGGCGCACAATTATATATAAGAAAACTGGATTCTGATTGTAGGAAATTCAAGTGCCTTCATGTGCCATCCTAACAGCGTACAATCTACAAGAAAGGAGAAGAAAATAATATTCATCCGATATATAAGGCAGTTGTCAGGCCTCACATGGAATACGGTGTACAGTTCTGGACTCCACTGCTCAGGGAAGATGTTGCAGTGATTAACCCCTTCCCGCTCCTTAACATACCGGTACGTCATGGGAGCCTGATACTTCCCGCAATATGACGTACCGTTACGTCATCGGGATAGCGGGAGATCATGAGTGACCTCGCGCTATCCCGCAGCGGGAGCCGGCTGTCAGTCACAGCCGGCGTCCTGCTGCAACAGCGGGGGGGGGCATCGGAGATGCGCCCCCCGCTGTTAACCCCTTCCCTGCCGCGATCTAAGTAGATTGCGGCAGGGAAAGAGTTCACAGAGGGAGCGCGCTCCCTCTGTGTCTCTGGCCGGCTCTCGCAGCCCAGCCTGTCACCATGGCAACAGGACACCAGACACTGGCGTCCTGTATTGCCAATGCCTATGATCGCTGTATAAGGGCTTAGTCAGACGGGCGTTTTTTGCCGCGATTTGCGCATGCGCATGCGTCCGGCGATTTTTTAAAACCATTGCTTCACAATGGTATCGGACACATGAGCGCTTTTTATGCGCTCGTCCGAAAAATTATAGAACAAAAAATCGCAGATCGCACCTATCTGCGATCTGCGATTTCTGTTCGCTTCTGTATATGCGCTCAATGGGGCCGGCGGCAGCAGCGCCGACCCCATTGAGAACATATAGAAGACAAATCATTCTTCTCTGCCACAGCTGTAACAGCTGTGGCAGAGAAGAACGATGTTTGCCCATTGAATTCAATGGAGCGGCAATACAGCCGCTCCATTGAAAGCAATGGGCTGCCGGCGTGCGCGGGGTGAATTGTCGGGAAGGGGTTAAATATATAAACCCTTCCCTGCAATTCATGCTAAAATGTGTTAAAATAAAAAAAAATTGTATACTCACCTTTCCGCTGCAGCCAGAGTCCAGCCGCGGCCGCTGTCAGTTCTCCTGAACTGCTTCTCGGCACTATTCAGCCAGCGGGGCTTTAAAATCCCCGCCTGCTGAATGATCTGCCTCTGATTGGTCACAGCCTGACCAATCAGAGGCCGGTTTCACTCACACACCCATTCATGAATTCATGAATGGGTGAGTGACTGCTGCCTCTCAGCGCTGAGCCAATCAGGGGCAGGTCTGACTCACATCCATTCATGAATCCATGAATGGGTGTGAGTGAGGCATGCCTCTGATTGGCTCAGCGCTGAGTCAATCAGGGGGCAGGTCTGACTCACACCCCCTTCACACCCACTGCAGGACGGCCGCTCGGAGCTGCCGGCAGAAGGTGAGAATGCAATTTTTTTTTATTTTAACACATTTTAGGATGAATTGCAGGTAAGGGCTTATATATTTAAGCCCTTACCGACAATTCATCCCGGGCTCGCCCGCAGCACATTGCTTTCAATGGAGACGGCTGTATTGCCGTCTCCATTGAATGCAATGCGCTGGACAGCTCCGGCCCGTTTCTAATGAAACGCGGCTAGGAGCAGATTTTCGGGCGATTTGCGGGCGACTTGCGCGCACCGGTCACGCGATTTGCGGATGCGCATCCGTCATGCGATCCGCAAATCGCGGCAAAAAACGCCCGTCTGACTAAGCCCTAAGCGATAAGGCATGGCACTGCTCTGCCATGCCTTATCACAGCGATCATAGGTACAGTGCTGCAAGTCCCTCAGAGGGACTCAAATAGTGTTAAAAAAAAAAGAAAAATGTAAAAAAAAAATATGTAAAAAAACCCCTTTTTTTGTGCTTTTTAAAATATTAGCATAAAAAAAAGGTAAAAAAAATTTAAACGACACATATTTGGTATTGACGCGTCCCTAGCGACGTGTACAAAAAGTTGAACACGCTTTTTATTTTGTACGGCAAAAAGCGTAAAAAAAAACGCTAAAAAACAGAGGCAAAAGGCATAATTTTTAGCATTTTGCCTCCCAAAAAATGCAATAAAAGTGATCAAAAAAGCTGTACATTCCCCAAATGGTACCAATAAAAACTACAGCTTGTCTCGCAAAAAATAAGCCCTTGTAGAGCTCCGTACATAGAAAAATAAAAAAGTTACAGGACTTTGAATGCAGCTATAGAGAAAAAAAAGGGGTTTTATTGCAAAAAAGTGTAAAAACCTAAAAAAAAATAATTTTGGTATTGTTGTTGCCGTACCGACCCGCAGAAAAAATTTAGTGTTTCATTTATGCTGCATGATTAACGCAGTAAAAAAAAAGCAAAAAAAAAATTCTATGGCAGAATTGATGCATTTTTTCTCCCCGTTATCATAAAAAAAATAATAAAAGTTTTACGATATAGTCTATGTACCCAAAAGTGGCACTGATAAAAACTACAGTTCGTCACGCAAAAAACAAGCCCTTATACGGCCGCGTCCACGGAAAAATTAAGTTATGGCTTTTGAAAAATGGAGATGGAAAAATACAAAAAAAAAAAAATCGCTTGGTCCTCAACACAAAAATTGGCCATGTCCTTAAGGGGTTAAAGGGGTCCAACTAAATGAATAAACGGAATGAGAGGACTGGAATACCCAGAGAGGCTATCAAAATTCGGAATATTCACCGTGGAAAAAAGACTGTTAAGAGGCAACCAAATAACTAGGTATAAATAAATTAGGGGACAATACAAGGATCTTTCCTATGACCTGTTTATTCTCAGGACTGCATCCTCTGCGTCTAGAGGAAGGAAGGTTTCATCAACCACATAGAAGGGGGTTCTTTACTGTAAGAGCAGTGAGACTGTGGAATGCTCTGCCTGAGGACGTGGTGATGGCAAAAATCGGTAAAAGAGTTTATGAGGGGACTAGGCATCTTTTTAGAGCGATATGATACTACAGGATATAGACATTAGGTGACCAGTGGGGATGTTGTTCTGGGTCTTGGAGTTAGGTAGAACTCAAACGTTGATCCAGGGATTAGTCTGACTGCGATTATGGAGTCGGGAAGGAATTTTCTCCTCCAAATGAGCTAAATTGGCATCTGCCTCGTTTTTTTTGCCTTCCTCTGGATCAACAGGGGGGGGGGGGGGGGGGAGATAGAAACTGGCTGAACTAGATGGACATTGTCTTCATTCAACCTACTATGTTACAAGCCAGACATTAAAAAGGCATTACTATCACAAAGCATTGGGTGCATATGGAAGAACGCTAATAACTTTGGGAGTTTCTGTACCTAAGTCTCTTTATATTACTATTGAAGCTTGGATCACAGCATGGAAACACATAATTTCTAAATCTATTATCCCCTTTAGGGTGCGGGCAGACGAGCGCATAAACGGCGCGTTTTTGCGACCAAACGTATATACGTGACCATCTGAGGCAATGGTTTCGAATGTATTCGTTCACATGGGCGATTTTACGGCGCGTAAAAACGGCAATTCGAAAAAAAACGGAACATATGCGACCGAAATACGCGCCAACGCATATTCGATCGCCGAAAAGACCGTTTGCAAAGTAGGAACAAACGAAAATACGCTTTCTAGCTCTGGTCGTGATCGGTGAAAAACGATCGCTCGGGCGATTATACGTTGCGCTCGTGCGAACGTAAATACGCCTACGCTCGTCTGCCCGCACCCTAAGGCTGCCTGCATTACATTTACAGGTGATGCCCTTTATTATTCCAGACATCTCAATTAGTAACCTGATCAACTGCAGGGATAATTTCAACCTCACATATAAGAGAAGGTAATTACCTAATGTCCTTTAATATCATTTCTTGTAAATTACCCTTGCTACTTCATTGGGAAAGGGATCTAGCTATAAAAGACTGGAATCAAATGTTTACATTAGCAAGTCTGCTTTCAAAATGTACATCTTATTTAGAATTGACAAGGAAGCTTCTTTATTGTTGGGATCTCACTCCTATAGGTCTTACTGCTATTTATCCTACAAGTTCAATTAAATGCTAGAGATGCTCTAGTGGCAAAGGAACCTTGAAACTGATTTTTTTGGGATTGCCCAAGTACTAACTGAGTTTGGAACCAAACTAAATTCCTTCTTGAAAATACTTGATGTATTCCAATAATATGGTACTGCTCCTTAGCACTGCTGCACATGGGTGTTGCAAGTTTAGCCCCATACTAATAAAACCATAATCGTCCATGTACTAGTAGCAGCAAAGACTAATTGCAATATTTTGGAAAAATCTCTAGGGGTTCCTGTAATGTCGAAACTTCCAGCCTATGTTAGTAACACCTGCAGGTTGGAGGGTACATTAACAAGTATGCATGGAAACTGCAAAATATACTGTTAATTGAGGGAAGTGGATAAATTCACAACTTTTTTCTCCAATGGGGTGTTCTAGAGATGAGCGAGTACCAAAATGCTCGGGTGCTCTTTACTCGGGACGAAATTATCGCGATGCTCGAAGGTTCGTTTCGAGTAACGAACCCCATTGAAGTCAATGGGCGACCTGAGCATTTTTGTATATCGCCGATGCTCGCTAAGGTTTTCATTTGTGAAAATCTGGGCAATTCAAGAAAGTGATGGGAACGACACAGAAACGGATAGGGCAGGCAAGGGGCTACATGTTGGGCTGCATCTCAAGTTCCCAGGTCCCACTATTAAGCCACAATAGCGGCAAGAGTGGGCCCCCCCCTCCCAACAACTTTTACTTCTGAAAAGCCCTCATTAGCAATGCATACCTTAGCTAAGCACCACACTACCTCCAACAAAGCACAATCACTGCCTGCATGACACTCCGCTGCCACTTCTCCTGGGTTACATGCTGCCCAACCCCCCTGCACGACCCAGTGTCCACAGCGCACACCAAACTGTCCCTGCGCAGCCTTCAGCTGCACTCATGCCACACCACCCTCATGTCTATTTATAAGTGCGTCTGCCATGAGGAGGAACCGCAGGCACACACTGCAGAGGGTTGGCACGGCTAGGCAGCGACCCTCTTTAAAAGGGGCGGGGCGATAGCCCACAACGCTATACAGAAGCAATGAGAAATATAATCCTGTGCCACCGCCATCAGGAGCTGCACACGTGGGCATAGCAATGGGGAACCTATGTGCCACACACTATTCATTCTGTCAAGGTGTCTGCATGCCCCAGTCAGACCGCGTTTTTTTATAAATAGTCACAGGCAGGTACAACTCCGCAATGGGAATTCCGTGTGCACCCACAGCATGGGTGGCTCCCTGGAACCCACCGGCTGTACATAAATGTATCCCATTGCAGTGCCCATCACAGCTGAGGTAACGTCCGATTAAATGCAGGTGGGCTTCGGCCCACACTGCATGCCCCAGTCAGACTGCGGTTCTTTAGAAGTGGACACATGCAGTTACAACTCCCTGTGGACCCACAGCATGGGTGGGTACCAGGAAGCCACCGGCGGTACATAAATATATCCCATTGCATTGCCCATCACAGCTGATGTAACGTCAGCTTTAATGCAGGTGGGCAAAAAATTAATTGGATTACACTGTAGGCGAGGGCCCCAAAAAATTGGAGTACCAACAGTACTAATGTACCTCAGAAAAATTGCCCATGCCCAACCAAGAGGGCAGGTGAAACCCATTAATCGCTTTGGTTAATGTGGCTTAATTGGTAACTAGGCCTGGAGGCAGCCCAGTTAAAATAAAAATTGGTTGAGGTGAAAGTTTCAACGCTTTAATGAGCATTGAAACGTATAAAAATTGTTTACAAAAATTATATGACTGAGCCTTGTGGGCCTAAGAAAAATTGCCCGTTCAGCATGATTACGTGAGGTTTCAGGAGGAGGAGCAGGAGGAGGATGAATAGAATACACAGATTGATGAAGCAAAAAGGTCCCCGATTTTGATGGTGATAGAGAACGATGCTTCCATCCGCGGGTGCAGCCTACGTATTGCTTAGGTATCGCTGCTGTCCGCTGGTGGAGAAGAGAAGTCTGGGGAAATCCAGGCTTTGTTCATCTTGATGAGTGTAAGCCTGTCGGCACTGTCGGTTGACAGGCGGGTACGCTTATCCGTGATGATTCCCCCAGCCGCACTAAACACCCTCTCTGACAAGATGCTAGCCGCAGGACAAGCAAGCACCTCCAGGGCATACAGCGCGCGTTCAGTCAACTCAGCCTTGACTGGGGAGCGGTGACACAGTCTTGCTGGGGAGCCAGAAAGCTGGCAAAGGCCTTGGAGAATGTTCCCCCTGCCTGCACTGTACATGCTGCCTGATCTCTGCGCCTCCCCTGCTACCTGGCCCTCGGAACTGCACCTTCTGCCACTAGCGCTGTCGGATGGGAATGTTACCATCAGTTTGTCCGCCAGGGTCCTGTGGTATAGCATCACTCTCAAACCCCTTTCCTCATCGGGTATGAGAGTGGAAAGGTTCTCCTTATACCGTGGGTCGAGCAGTGTGTACACCCAGTAATCCGTAGTGGCCAGAATGCGTGTAACGCGAGGGTCTCGAGAAAGGCATCCTAACATGAAGTCAGCCATGTGTGCCAGGGTACCTGTACGCAACACATGGCTGTCCTCACTAGGAAGATCACTTTCAGGATCCTCCTCCTCCTCGTCCTCCTCCTCCGGCCATACACGCTGAAAGGATGACAGGCAAGCAGCATGGGTACCCTCAGCAGTGGGCCAAGCTGTCTCTTCCCCCTCCTCCTCATGCTCCTCACCCTCCTCCTCAACGCACTGAGATATAGACATGAGGGTGCTGACTATCCAGCGACATACTGTCTTCCCCCGCCTCCGTTTCCAAGCGCAAAGCGTCTGCCTTTATGCTTTGCAGGGAACTTCTCAAGAGGCATAGCAGAGGAATGGTGACGCTAATGATTGCATCATCCCCGCTCACCATCTGGGTAGACTCCTCAAAGTTTCCAAGGACCTGGCAGATGGCTGCCAACCAGGCCCACTCTTCTGTAAAGAATTGAGGAGGCTGACTCCCACTACGCCGCCCATGTTGGAGTTGGTATTCCACTATAGCTCTACGCTGCTCATAGAGTCTGGCCAACATGTGGAGCGTAGCGTTCCACCGTGTGGGCACGTCGCACAGCAGTCGGTGCACTGGCAGATTAAACCGATGTTGCAGGGTCCGCAGGGTGGCAGCGTCCGTCTTGGACTTGCGGAAATGTGCGCTGACCCGGCGCACCTTTCCGAGCAGGTCTGACAAGTGTGGGTAGCTTTTCAGAAAGCGCTGAACCACCAAATTAAAGACATGGGCCAGGCATGGCACGTGCGTGAGGCTGCCGAGCTGCAGGGCCGCCACCAGGTTACGGCCGCTGTCACACACGACCATGCCCGGTTGGAGGCTCAGCGGCGAAAGCCAGCGGTCGGTCTGCTCTGTCAGACCCTGCAGCAGTTCGTGGGTCGTGTGCCTCTTCTCTCCTAAGCTGAGTAGTTTTAGCACGGCCTGCTGACGCTTGTCCACCGCTGTGCTGTCACGCCGCGCGACACCGACTGCTGGTGACGTGCTGCTGCTGCTGACACATCTTGATTGTGAGACAGAGGTTGCGTTGGAGGAGGAGGGTGGTTTAGTGGAGGAAGCATACACCACCGCAGATACCACCACCGAGCTGGGGCCCGCAATTCTGGGGATGGGTAGGACGTGAGCGTTCCCAGGCTCTGACTCTGTCCCAGCCTCCACTAAATTCACCCAATGTGCCGTCAGGGAGATATAGTGGCCCTGCCCGCCTGTGCTTGTCCACGTGTCCGTTGTTAAGTGGACCTTGGCAGTAACCGCGTTGGTGAGGGCGCGTACAATGTTGCTGGAGACGTGGTCGTGCAGGGCTGGGACGGCACATCGGGAAAATAGTGACGACTGTGAACCGAGTAGCGCAGGGCCGCCGCCGCCATCATGCTTTTGAAAGCCTCCGTTTCCACAAGCCTATACGGCAGCATCTCCAGGCTGATCAATTTGGCTATCTGCACGTTTAACGCTTGAGCGGGTGCGTGGCGGCGTACTTGCGCTTGCGCTCAAACAGTTGCGCTAGCGACGTCTGGACGTTGCGCTGAGAGACATTGCTGGATGGGGCCGAGGCCAGCGGAGGTGACGGTGTGGGTGCAGGCCAGTAGGCACTCGTGCCTGTGTCCGCAGAGGGGGGTTGGATCTCAGTGGCAGGTTGGGGCACAGGGGGAGAGGCAGTGGTACAAACCGGAGGCGGTGAACGGCCTTCGTCCCACCTTGTGGGGTGCTTGGCCATCATATGCCTGCGCATGCTGGTGGTGGTGGCTCCCCAGCTGATCTTGGCGCGACAAAGGTTGCACACCACTGTTCGTCGGTCGTCAGGCGTCTCTGTGAAAAACTGCCACACCTTAGAGCACCTTGGCCTCTGCAGGGTGGCATGGCGCGAGGGGGCGCTTTGGGAAACAGTTGGTGGATTATTCGGTCTGGCCCTGCCTCTACCCCTGGCCACCGCACTGGCTCGGCCTGTGCCCACACCCTGACTTGGGCCTCCGCGTCCTCGCCCGCGTCCACGTCCTCTAGGCCTACCCCTACCCCTCAGCATGCTGTATTACCAGTAGTGCAGAAACAGAACGCTGTAATTAAATGTGCCGCTTATTGGCCTGTGGTTGGAGGCTGACTTCGCTTACGGAACGCACAGCAGAGGCAGGAAAGAATTTTGCGCAAGCCTGCTGTAACACTTTGCTGGGGGTAGTTGTCCTAATTCATACGCAGCCAGCTAAGTGTTAGAGCAGGCTTGCGCAAAATTCTTTCCTGCCTCTGTGTTGCCTCTTACATCACCGCTGTATTCCTGTCCACAAGTGTACTGGGTCTCTGCTGGGAGTAGTTGTCCTAATTCATACGCAGCCAGCTAAGTGTTACAGCAGGCTTGCGCAAAATTCTTTCCTGCCTCTGTGTTGCCTCTTACATCACCGCTGTATTCCTGTCCACAAGTGTACTGGGTCTCTGCTGGGGGTAGTTGTCCTAATTCATACGCAGCCAGCTGAGACCCAGTACACTTGTGGACAGGAATACAGCGGTGATGTAAGAGGCAACACAGAGGCAGGAAAGAATTTTGTGCAAGCCTGCTGTAACACTTAGCTGGCTGCGTATGAATTAGGACAACTACCCCCAGCAGAGACCCAGTACACTGAGGACGGTCACAGGCAGCCCAAATAGATTTTTTTTCCCAAATGTTTTTGGAAAGGCCCACTGCCTATATACACTAAATATGTCTTCTGTCCCTGCCTCACCACCACTGGCCCTGGACAATGTAAAATTACTGCAGGACGCAATGCTCTGCACGGCCGAAATACAAAAAAAAAAAAAAGTGCAACACTGCAAAAAGCAGCCTCCACACTACTGCACACGGTCAGATGTGGCCCTAAGAAGGACCGTTGGGGTTCTTGAAGCCTAAAATAACTCCTAACGCTCTCCCTATAGCAGCTCCGGCACCAGCAGCACTGTCCCTGATCTCTGTCAGAATGCATCTGTGGCGAGCCGCAGGAGGGGCCGATTTATATACTCGGGTGACACTTGATCTCGCCATCCACTTACTGCAGGGGGGTGGTATAGGGCTTGAACGTCGCAGGGGGAAGTTGTAATGCCTTCCCTGTCTTTCTATTGGCCAGAAAAGCGCGCTAACGTCTCAGAGATGAAAGTGAAAGTAACTCGAACATCGCGTGGTACTCGTCTCGAGTAACGAGCATCTCGAACACGCTAATACTCGAACGAGTATCAAGCTCGGACGAGTACGTTCGCTCATCTCTAGGTGTTAACATTACATGAACTCATTGAGTTTTTAAATAGAACCTTATTGTAAGTGTTCCGTATTTGCGAGGCACCTTTTATCTTTTGCTTCCTTTTTTTGTAATTTATTTTTTTAAAATGGAGCCCTTTATATGTAAAATTGTTTATTGGCTACAATTCTCTTTTGATGGGACTTTGTATCATTATTTAAAATTGTGATTGTACAATTCCTTTCTTGTTGAATGAGATTTATTTAAAGAAATCCAAAATTTTTCAATTTATCCTCCACTTTGCTTCAGTGTCTGTGAAACACAAAGAGTTTACAGACTTTGTAAATGCCATTTTGAAAACTTTGAGGGGTGCAGATTTTAAAACGGGTTGATTTATGGGAGTTTCTAATATGTAGGCCTCTCTCAGTTACTTTGTAACTAAATTGGTCCCTTAAAAAATAGGTTTGGGAAATTTCCGTCAAATTTAGAAAAATTGCCACCATTATTGTAAGATTCTGACATCCAAAATAAGTAAAAGGATCCTTACAAAATTATATCAACCTATAATGGACATATGGTAAATTTTATTTAACAATTTTATGTGGTATGTGTATGTGTGTTGCAAGCAGAAAAAAACCAAAATCGATCACTAGCAAACAGTACAATGTGTCAGAAAAAAAAAAAATCAAAAACTCAGGATCGCCTGGAGAAATAAAAGCATTTCAAAATTATTACTGCATAAAATGATACATGTCGAATTTGAAAAGCGTGGCTTAGTCGGGAAGACCAAAACTGGTTTCAGAGTGAAGGGGTTAGGAAACTTGTCTAAACTTGCATTTATACATAGGCTTCCATTTAAATATAACTACTCTCACGGCTGGCCTTAAATTGGACTGTGCCTTTCCCAGATCACTCTCTTGGCTCTCATATACATAGGGTGCAGTTATACATAACCAGCCTTGGACTAAGCCTACCAGTAAACTGATGGGCCCCATTCTCCAATGAGTGTTCCTCCCCTTGACAATCTTGCCCTCTCCTCCACAGTCTATTGACCTCGTGGCCAGCACTCTTGTGCGATGTTCTCCAATGCAGTTTCTTAAGCCTATCTGTGTTACTATTAGTGGAGTATCAACATTAGTAGTATAGGAGGAATAGCCTACCACCCAGCCCAGGCATTCTTTTTGGCCGTCTTGGGCATGTTCCATATATCAGTCAGCCAGCTCTATTGAAGACTGATGGGCGGGCTCACCCTCCAGTATTCATGAATCTGGCCACAAGGTTTAGGGGCCCTACTGCCTGCTACCACCCAATGGAGCCCAAATAGTTTCTCCTAGGTCACAGGAACATGTCCAAAACTAACTTTATGTGGTCGCATAGGTTGCAGACATATAAAGGGGTTTTCCAAGAAGATTTTAAAAAATGTAGCCAAAAGGAGGAAATAGCATGAAATAACAAAAGGGCTAATACTCAAATGTTCAATCTTTGCCACTCCACCTATCCCTGTTGGAATTGTTTGCTTGGATGCTGTGACCACTGCCGCACTAGCTTCAGTGGTCTCTGTACCTCGCTGAGGCTATATGTGACATACAGGTATTGTGGGTGGTGATATAGTGATGGAAGATTCCAGGCACAATGCAGCAGATGGTGTAACAAAAAAAAACCCTGCACACACTGACGCAGCAAAACTCTCTTTTTGTGGCCAGCCCTCAGCCAGTCAACAAATGTCTTTGGAGCATGCTCAGTTCACTTTAGAGCAGCCATCTTGGTGCTCCATTGCGAAACCCAGTACGCTATAGGCACTGCCACATCAGTTCTTTCACTCGTGGCGTTAACCCCTTAGGGGCGAGTCCCTCACATGGACATATATCACTGCAGGTAATAAACAAAGGCCGTCAGGAAGCATTGACGCCGAAGTTGAAAGAGATTTAAGCCACCTGCAGACAGCCAGGTCAGATCCGGCTGCGAGAATTCTCACAGCGGGACCCGACCCGCGCCCCTGCTGGGACCAGGGTGTACTCACCTGCTTCCGCGGCTCCGGCTGTTTGATCTGCCGGCGCATGCACAGACCGGCGGCCAGGGAGTGAGATTTCTGTGCGGGGCTCACAAAGCCCCGCACAGGAATAGAGCATGCCGCGATTTGTTTGTCACGCGAGATTTCACGCGGACAAATCGCAGCCATCTGCCTAGGATTGCGTTTGCCAACGCAATCCTATGGCAGCTTCCAGGGGCGGAAATTCCGCGAGAAATCCTGCCGTGAAATTTCCGCCCGTCTGCAGGCGGCCTTAACGGATAATGGTTCTTTACTTTTTTATGAAGTTTTCTCTGTTTGCCCAAAGTTCTTATGATATGAAAAACCTGTTTAGCCTTGACGGCTATGTATATAGTGATTTCCATTATACTACAGATTATACTATATTTACCATTACAGTTCCTAAAATAATGCGCCTAGCTATTAACGGTTCTATAAAATGTATCAAGATATTTTCAGAGAAATAACCAGATGAAGCAGGAACATGATCGAGAGATCAGATTGCATTCCATGGAGAAAGCTTCATATTTATACAGAGATCTTGTTTCCTTATTACAAACTTAGTAGCTTTACAAGTCTGGAGAGCGGATTTTAAATACAGCAAAAATAATGAAAGCAGCGACTCGCTGTAGAGAATCATTTTAATAAAAGTAATAATCTACATAATGAAGGCAGAAGAGATACAACGTATCCTTATTAAAGATAAACAGAGATTGTGGAGCGCCGTGTACAGCCGGGTGTTATCTGCTGCAGAAGAAGATTCACACTCGGTAGTGATTGTATAGCGGCAGAAACAGACGACACACTATAATATGCTGACAGATAGTGCCCTCTAAATCTCCCACTTTACGGGGCCTATTTCCCAGTAAGATCATGAATTGAAGTAATAAAGAGAGACCTTCGGACTATTTCTCATGTAAATTATGCAAAGAATACAAGGTATAACTTAGGTCGCAATGCAGCAAGGTGGAGGGGGGCATGGCGGGTACAGAAATGTATTTACCAGGGAACAGTAAGCTGCAGATGCCACTGTATAGATCACCAAGAGGAGACGGTGCTCACATTCACACATATTTCTGTCTGGACAGAAATACGTTAGAGCTGTATAAACACAACCTATTTAAATATACTATGTGAGCCACAAAAAAAGAATGATATTAATAGGCAAATCCTGAATTATAGGAGGCTGCAGATTTTCAACTTGATTTTCACACAGGGCAGCTAGTTATATGTATTTTCTACTAACGCATACCTGCTACCAGCCTAATGACATGTAACTCTGAAGCCTACTAATAAATTAGGAAACTTCAAGAGAAGATGAACGTTATGTGAAGCTACTCTAGGGGAAGCACCAGTCCAGATTAGGGAATATTCTTAAAAGGTTGTGGCTTTTTTTTTAGGAATCCAGATAAAAGTTCATTAAATGGTCACTAACTTTTCAACAAACCTGTGCTTATGTGATAGGCAATGTGATAACTAACAAAAGGGAACTTTATTTAAATAATTTGCAATCCACTGCCTGTTGTCAAGTGGTGTCCATATCTTGTAACAGTAAGTGAAGGAGAGGGATGACTCATGCTGCCCATAGATTTCTATACCAACTCACCAAGCAACTTAACTGTAACAGAGCATCTTAAACAACAAAGGCTCATAATCCGATTAACCACTGGCACTACCTATACCAACTCACCAAGCAACTCAGCTGTAATAGGGCATCTTCTGCCAATAGCCAAGATGAACATCTTAATCCCTTTCATTAACTGCTTAACTACTAGGAATTTGCTCAAGAAACTAAAGCTATCCATTCTGAGAAAAAGAAACTTCTGACAAGCTAATGAATGTAAGACACTTTCTCCATGACTCCGTATAGTCCATTCAAATCTTTTGAGAAAGCAAATTAATGATATTCCCCTCCCCCAATCCCAAAGCAATCCCCATATATGTTCAAGACGTGGGAAGCCTACCTTGTTCGTATAAGGTTCTAGTTGATGGAATCTCGCCATCTTGCAAGCAGAAAGGGAGTTCCCTCTTGAGTTATCAATACCACTGAAACGTTCGGCTTTCAAACGAATATTCAAGTGAAGGCAACAAAAAACTAGGCACTTAAGCAACTTTACCACTATCTCAGAATTGGAGGAGAGACATGTAAAACCAATATACTGTAACGTGTGACTTAACGATGAATAAAACCGTACCTTTATCTTCTTGCACTGATCAGGCTCACATCAAGAGATATAGCTCCTGAAGCACTTCCTGCATAGTATGCTAAATAGTGGCGAACCATTCAGTGGGTGATTCACCTCTCGAAGCAGTCTTGGCTCTCTCCCATCTTCCACTAAAAATGCCCCCTTGATAGCTGATTCACATCTCCAGCTTTGGCCACTGGAGATGTCTTGCTTTTCCATCTAAAGCATACCTACATTGCACTGAGGAATCAGGTACCTGTGCTGTGACTTCATCTTGCTTAGGAATGATGTCACTCCTATGTGCTAACCTCAGTGTAATGCAGGCAAGCCGAATGTGGAACACATGAGGTCTCCAGCGACCAGAGCTGCAGACATCAGCAATAACCTGATAGACTTCCTTTGAGATGGATTCCCAAAGAAATGTAAGCATTTGGGTGCACCAGGAGTTACCTAAAGGTAAACTTAATGTCAGCTTTTGAAATCAATGAACCTACTTCAGATTTCATGAATTATGCAACTGCATTATCAAATGTGGCATATCTAACCAATACAATCTATGTCATCATTAAGGGATAACCTAGCTGGATATGATGGGTGATGCATTAGAATAGGGGGAAGAAAACAGGCAAGCCATCCGGCTTTATAAAACTTGTTAAAAATCTTTTCCTCTACTATGCAATGCCTATATCTACAATTAGTACACCATTTGCACACTGCCTCATTGAAGGCGAAGCAAACATCTTTCCTTATTGGACAACTGACTAAAAGGGATCTGTTTTAAAATAGTCTGCCTCTGGGGAAGTATAATGCTCAGGCAGAGGCTGACGTTCTTTTAAACCCTATTTTCTACCTGAACATGTCACCATAAGCATACCAAGACATACCACTAAAACTCTTGTATGAATCTAAGATGATGTCCAGGTACTGGAATAGACCTGCGGATGATTTTGGATGCCTCTCACACAAAGCAGCCAAATAAATACAGTATGAAATGCCTAAACCCAAATATTAAAAGATCTGGGAGTGACTATTGCATGTTTCCTTCCTTTTCTCATGAGACTTCATGTTAGTGTAGTGGCCCAGAGTTACCAAGGTCCCTCCATAATGTTAAACGTTTGTCCTGTGCAATGGTATTGTTAGTGTCTTCTATGTTGTATGCATTTGATGTGTATTGCACCTCTGCAGCACTGAATACATTAACGTCTGGGTTATGTCTGGGAAATTTATCTTGTTGTATGTCACATGACTGTTTTATATATGTTGGTGAGGATGCTAGGGAGGAAAAAGAGGGGGCACTTCAGTTTGGAGTCTTGCAAGTGAGCCACACAGACACTGGTCTGTGTGGTCCAGAATGGAAGAGGCCGAGCAATGGTCTTCAGCCTGTCCTGGGCCCACACTACCCAGAATGTGCCAGTGCCGCTATCCACACTAAGAATGAGAGAAAAGGATCAGGACACCAGAACAGTGAGTGATGACCGTTAGAGAGAAAGAGTTTGCTGGGAGCAGAATCTCACAGATAACTGGGACTATGGATTATCTGGATTACACTGAGAAATCCTCCCTGTAACACAATCTTTGAGATGTTACTTTCTTTATTGGAATTAAGTAAATGGATATAAGCGATCATTCCTGGTTTGTCCAGAAAGTTATCTGTGCGTGGACTACTTTATTTCCACTACAAGATTCACCACAGAGGAAGGAATGGTGGCACCACAAGTTACAATGGACTTTAAGATAACTGCTAGTTACCCTTTTGCTGTAACCTCCTCCAGCAGTAACTTATAAGGGTCCTGAGTAGAGATGAGCGAGCATACTCGCTAAGGACAATTACTCAAGCGAGCATTGTCCTTAGAGAGTACCTGCCCGCTCGGAAGAAAAGATTCGGGGACTGGCGGGGAGCGGAGGGGAGATCTCTCTTTCCCTCTCTCCCCCCTGCTCACTCCTGCAACTTACCGCTCACCTGCGCCGGCACCCGAATCTTTTCTTCCGAGCGGTTGGGTACTCGCTAAGGACCATACTTGCTCGAGTAATTGTGCTTAGCGAGTATGCTCGCTCATCTCTAGTCCTGAGCTACCCCCAGGGGAGGAGATGGTAGAGCCATCATGACAGAAATCCTTTATCTTCCCCACCATCTCCTCGGCTGTGGGCCCACTCCTCGGACGCTGTACTAGCAAATGTTTCTTTGGTAGAGTGTAATAGTGACAAAAGATCCACAAGATCACCTTTATATATCATCTCTTTATTAGCTGCTAAAAAGGCAAAAACCCAGTGGTGTTAATTATTAGAGATGAGCGAGCACCAAAATGCTCGGATGCTCGTTACTCGGGACGAAATTTTCGCGATGCTCGAGGGTTCGTTTCGAGTAACGAACCCCATTGAAGTCAATGGGCGACCCGAGCATTTTTGTATATCGCCGATGCTCGCTAAGGTTTCCATTTGTGAAAATCTGGGCAATTCAAGAAAGTGATGGGAACGACACAGCAATGGATAGGGCAGGCGAGGGGCTACATGTTGGGCTGCATCTCAACTTCCCAGGTCCCACTATTAAGCCACAATAGCGGCAAGAGTGGGCCCCCCCCTCCCAACAATTTTTACTTCTGAAAAGCCCTCATTAGCAATGCATACCTTAGCTAAGCACCACACTACCTCCAACAAAGCACAATCACTGCCTGCATGACACTCCGCTGCCACTTCTCCTGGGTTACATGCTGCCCAACCCCCGCCCGCACGACGCAGTGTCCACAGCGCACACCAAAGTGTCCCTGCGCAGCCTTCAGCTGCCCTCATGCCACACCACCCTCATGTCTATTTATAAGTGCGTCTGCCATGAGGAGGAACCGCAGGCACACACTGCAGAGGGTTGGCACGGCTAGGCAGCGACCCTCTTTAAAAGGGGCGGGGCGATAGTCCACAATGCTGTACAGAAGCAATGAGAAATAGAATCCTGTGCCACCGCCATCAGGAGCTGCACACGTGGGCATAGCAATGGGGAACCTATGTGCCACACACTATTCATTCTGTCAAGGTGTCTGCATGCCCCAGTCAGACCGCGTTTATTTATAAATAGTCACAGGCAGGTACAACTCCGCAATGGGAATTCCATGTGCACCCACAGCATGGGTGGCTCCCTGGAACCCACCGGCTGTACATAAATGTATCCCATTGCAGTGCCCTGGACAGCAGAGCTAACGTCAGATTAAATGCAGGTGGGCTTCGGCCCACACTGCATGCCCCAACCTGACCGGGGTTTTTAATTCATAGACACAGGCAGGTACAACTCCTTATTGTGAAGTCCCTGTGGACCGACAGCATGGGTGGGTGCCAGGAAGCCACCGGCGGTACATAAATATATCCCATTGCATTGCCCATCACAGCTGAGGTAATGTCATGTTTAATGCAGGTGGGCTTCGGCCCACACTGCATGCCCCAGTCAGACTGGGGTTCTTTAGAAGTGGACACATGCAGTTACAACTCCGTGTGGACCCACAACATGGGTGGCTCCCTGGAACCCACCGATGGTACATAAAAATATCCCATTACATTGCCCATCACAGCTGAGGTAATGTCATGTTTAATGCAGGTGGGCTTCGGCCCACACTGCATGCCCCAGTCAGACTGGGGTTCTTTAGAAGTGGACACATGCAGTTACAACTCCGTGTGGACCGACAGCATGGGTGGCTCCCTGGAACCCACCGACGGTACATAAATATATCCCATTGCAGTGCCCAGCACAGCTGAGGTAATGTCATGTTTAATGCAGGTGGGCTTCGGCCCACACTGCATGCCCCAGTCAGACTGGGGTTCTTTAGAAGTGGACACATGCAGTTACAACTCCGTGTGGACCGACAGCATGGGTGGGTGCCAGGAAGGCACCGGCGGTACATAAATATATCCCATTGCAGTGCCCAGCACAGCTGATGTAATGTCAGCTTTAATGCAGGTGGGCAAAAAATTAATTGGATTACACTGTAAGCGAGGGCCCCAAAAGATTGGTGTACCAACAGTACTAATGTACCTCAGAAAAATTGCCCATTCCCAACCAAGAGGGCAGGTGAAACCCATTAATCGCTTTGGTTAATGTGGCTTAATTTGTAACTAGGCCTGCAGGCAGCCCAGTTAAAATAAAAATTGGTTTAGGTGCAAGTTTCAACGCTTTAATGAGCATTGAAACGTATAAAAATTGTTTACAAAAATTATATGACTGAGCCTTGTGGGCCTAAGAAAAATTGCACGTTCGGCGTGATTACGTCAGGTTTCAGGAGGAGGAGGAGGAGGAGGAATATTATACACAGATTGATGAAGCTAAAAGGTCCACGTTTTTGATGGTGATAGAGAACAATGCTTCCATCCGCGGGTGTAGCCTCCGTATTGTTTAGGTATTGCTGCTGTCCGCTGGTGGAGAAGAGAAGTCTGGGGAAATCCAGGCTTTGTTCATCTTGATGAGTGTAAGCCTGTCGGCACTGTCGGTTGACAGGCGGGTACGCTTATCTGTGATGATTCCCCCAGCCGCACTAAACACCCTCTCTGACAAGACGCTAGCCGCAGGACAAGCAAGCACCTCCAGGGCATACAGCGCGAGTTCAGGCCACGTGTCCAGCTTCGACACCCAGTAGTTGTAGGGGGCAGAGGCGTCACGGAGGACGGTCGTGCGATCGGCTACGTACTCCCTCACCATCCTTTTACAGTGCTCCCGCCGACTCAGCCTTGACTGGGGAGTGGTGACACAGTCTTGCTGGGGAGCCAGAAAGCTGTCAAAGGCCTTAGAGAGTGTTCCCCTGCCAGTGCTGTACATGCTGCCTGATCTCCGTGCCTCCCCTGCTACCTGGCCCTCGGAACTGCGCCTTCGGCCACTAGCGCTGTCGGATGGGAATTTTACCATCAGTTTGTCCGCCAGGGTCCTGTGGTATAGCATCACTCTCGAACCCCTTTCCTCTTCGGGTATGAGAGTGGAAAGGTTCTCCTTATACTGTGGGTCGAGCAGTGTGTACACCCAGTAATCCGTAGTGGCCAGAATGCGTGTAACGCGAGGGTCACGAGAAAGGCATCCTAACATGAAGTCAGCCATGTGTGCCAGGGTACCTGTATGCAACACATGGCTGTCCTCACTAGGAAGATCACTTTCAGGATCCTCCTCCTCCTCCTCCTCCTCCTCCTCCTCCTCCGGCCATACACGCTGAAAGGATGACAGGCAAGCAGCATGGGTATCCTCAGCAGTGGGCCAAGCTGCCTCTTCCCCCTCCTCCTCATCCTCCTCCCCCTGCTCCTCCTCCTCCTCAACGCGCTGAGATATAGACATGAGGATGCTCTGACTATCCAGCGACACACTGTCTTCCCCCGCCTCGGTTTCCGAGCGCAAAGCGTCTGCCTTTATGCTTTGCAGCGAACTTCTCAAGAGGCATAGCAGAGGAATGGTGACACTAATGATTGCAGCATCGCCGCTCACCATCTGGGTAGACTCCTCAAAGTTTCCAAGGACCTGGCAGATGTCTGCCAACCAGGCCCACTCTTCTGTAAAGAATTGAGGAGGCTGACTCCCACTGCGCCGCCCATGTTGGAGTTGGTATTCCACTATAGCTCTACGCTGCTCATAGAGCCTGGCCAACATGTGGAGCGTAGAGTTCCACCGTGTGGGCACGTCGCACAGCAGTCGGTGCACTGGCAGATGAAACCAATGTTGAAGGGTGCGCAGGGTGGCAGCGTCCGTGTGGGACTTGCGGAAATGTGCGCAGAGCCGGCGCACCTTTCCGAGCAGGTCTGACAAGCGTGGGTAGCTTTTCAGAAAGCGCTGAACCACCAAATTTTGACAGTCTATCATTTCATGTACCCCTGGGGGCCTTGAGCAAGCAGCCATTGAGATGCCACATCCGTGAATAGCAAGGATAATTTTGAACAAAAAGGGGAGGAAGACCTGAGTAAACTCAGACCTCAAGGTTGGATTTCAGAAAGGCAGATTTTAATGAACTCAGAAAGAGGGTGGGGAGAATCCAATGGCTGGATGTTCTTAAGAACAGAAATGCTCAAATTACAATCGTTAATATTCCCTAAAAGAAGGAAGAATGGGAAGCATTTGAAGAGACCAGTCCAGGATGAATGAACACAGAACTTGCACACATGTTAAAAAGGAATAAAAATATGTTTATCAAATGAAAAGAGGGGGGAAATATCTAAAGAAGAATATAATATGGTCTGCAGAAACTGTAGGGAAAGTGTCAGAAAAGCTAAAGCGGATAATGAATTGAGGCTTGCAACAGAGGCCAAAATCAATAAAAAAGGATTTTGGGGGTATGTCAAAAGCAAAAGAAAAATCCAAGATGCTATTGGATGCTTACAAGATGAAAATGGTGAATTGGCTAAAAATGATGTTGAGAAGGCCGAACTTTTAAATTCCTATTTTGTATCTGTTTTCTCTCAGAAAGCAGATGGAACATCAACTGATCTTCCCTGTGCTATTGTGGGAATAAAATAATGCAGGCTACCTTTAAGCAGAGAGATGGTGAGGGAACACTTAGCTAACTTAAATGAATTCAACTCTTAAGGTCCAGATGAATTACATCCTAGGATACTAAAGGAAGTAGTGGGGGTAATTGCTTAACCACTCGCCATAATTTTTTAAAATTCCTGGAGAACAGGAGAAGTCCCAGAAGATTGGAAAAGGGCAAATGTTGTCCCTATCTTAAAAAAAGGGAAGAAGGTGGATCCAGGAAACTACAGGCCTGTGAGCCTGACTTCTATACTGGGAAAGATCTTTGAACAAATTAAATAGCATGTATGCAAGTACTTGGATGAAAATGGAGTAATTAACTAGAGCCAGCATGGGTTTGTAACAAATAAGTCATGCCAGCTGAATCTAATTTCCTTCTATGACAGAATGACTGACTGGGTTGATCAGGGAAATGTGGTGGATATAGTATATCTTGACTTCAGTAAAGTATCTCATACCATACGTATTTTAAAAAATGACCAAATATGGGACTGACACGGAAACTGTTAGGTGGATTCACAACTGGCTGAGTGATCGTACTCAAAGAATGGTCATAAATGGCTGCACATCCAAGTGGCAAAATGTATCAAGTATGGTACCACAAGGCTCTGTCCTAGGCCCAGTGGTGTTTAAACATTTTTATAAATGATCTGGAGAAGGGAATTGATGGGAAACTGATCAAATTTGCTGATGACACAAAGCTAGGAGGGATAGCCAACACTAGGGAAAAGAGGGAAAGTATTAAAAAAGATCTAGAAATGCTTGACCAGTGAGCAGCGACTAAAAGAAGTATTTAACAAGGAGAAATGCAAAGTCCTACATTTGGGCAAGAAAAATGAAAAAAGCACATACAGAATGAGAGGAAAATGCAATTCTGGGATGCATTAAAAGAAGCATAGATCACGTGAGGTATTATCCCCCTCTACTCTTCCTTAGTCAGACCTCATCTGGAATACTGTGTCCAGTTCTGGCCATCCCACTTTGAAAAAGTCAGACAAACTGGAGCAAGTTCAGAGAACAGTTACCACGATTGTGAGCGGTCGGCAAATCATGTCCTATGAGGAACTGATTTGTACTTCTTCTGGCAAAGCCATTCTTTTGCTTTGGCGGTATGCTTTGGGTCGCTGTTGTACTGAAAGGTGAAATTTCTCTTCATCTTTTTAGCGGGTTTTGTGCCAAAATGGACTGATATTTGGAACTGTTCATAATTAGAGATGAGCGAACGTACTCGTCCGAGCTTGATGCTCGGGCGAATATTAGCGTGTTCGGGATGCTCGTTACTCGTAACGAGTACCACGCGATGTTCCGGTTACTTTCAGTTTCCTCTCTGAGACGTTAGCGCGCTTTTCTGGCCAATTGAAAGACAGGGAAGGCATTACAACTTCCCCCTGTGACGTTCAAGCCCTATACCACCCCCCTGCTGTGAGTGGCTGGGGTGATCAGATGTCACCCGAGTATAAAAGTCGGCCCCTCCCGCGGCTCGCCTCAGATGCCTTGTGACTGAGTTAGCTGAGGGAAAGTGCTGCTGCTGGTGCTGCTGTAGGGAGAGTGTTAGGAGTGAGTGTAGGCTTCAAGAACCCCAACGGTCCTTCTCAGGGCCACATCTATCCGTGTGCAGTACTGTGGAGGGTGCTGTTAGCAGTGTTGCACAATTTTTTTTTTTCAAAATCGGCTGTCTGCAGAGCATTGCGCCCTGCAGTAATAGTCCAGGGACAGAAGTGGTGGTTAGGCAGGGAGAGTGTTAGGAGTGAGTGTAGGCTTCAAGAACCCCAACGGTCCTTCTTAGGGACACATTTAACCGTGTGCAGTACTGTGCAGGCTGCTGTTAGCAGTGTTGCATTTTTTTTTTTTCAAAATCGGCTGTGCAGAGCATTGCGCCCGGCAGTAATACTACAGGGACAGAATTGTGTAGGCAGGGCCAGAAGACATATTATTGATTGAATATAGTCAGTGGGCCTTTTCTTTTTAAAAAAAGGGAAAAATTCTATGTGCCCTGCCTCTGTCAGTCCTCAGCGTTCTGGGTACGTGTGTGGTGGGTGGAGATAGTAAACAAATCATACGCAGCCAGCTACGTTTAACAGCAGGCTTGTGCCAATTTATTTCCTGCCTTCCTGGGAAAAATCACCGCTCTGCTGCACTTCATATAACTGCATTTCTGTGGAACAGATTTCTTATCTGATTGAATATAGTCAGTGGGCCTTTTCTTTTTAAAAAAAGGGAAAAATTCTATGTGCCCTGCCTCTGTCAGTCCTCAGCGTTCTGTGTACGTGTGTGGTGGGTGGAGATAGTAAACAAATCATACGCAGCCAGCTACGTTTAACAGCAGGCTTGCGCCAATTTATTTCCTGCCTTCCTGGGAAAAATCACCGCTCTGCTGCACTTCATATAACTGCATTTCTGTGGAACAGATTTCTTATCTAATTGAATATAGTCAGTGGGCCTTTTCTTTTTAAAAAAAGGGAAAAATTCTATGTGCCCTGCCTCTGTCAGTCCTCAGCGTTCTGTGTACGTGTGTGGTGGGTGGAGATAGTAAAAAATTCATACGCAGCCAGCTACGTTTAACAGCAGGCTTGCGCCAATTTATTTCCTGCCTTCCTGGGAAAAATCACCGCTCTGCTGCACTTCATATAACTGCATTTCTGTGGAACAGATTTCTTATCTGATTGAATATAGTCAGTGGGCCTTTTCTTTTTAAAAAAAAGGGAAAAATTCTATGTGCCCTGCCTCTGTCAGTCCTCAGCGTTCTGTGTACGTGTGTGGTGGGTGGAGATAGTAAAAAATTCATACGCAGCCAGCTACGTTTAACAGCAGGCTTGCGCCACTTTGTTTCCTGCCTGTGAAATTCCTTGCTCAGCTGTAGTTAATAACTCTGCAACACTAAAGTTCTGTGACACATTTGCAGGGGCACAACACAGTTATTAAACTTATTATTCATTGAATAGACGCAGTGGGCCTTTCCTTTTAAAAAAAGGGAAAAAAGTATATTTGGCCTGCCTCTGACAGTCCTCGGGGCTCTGGGTACGTGTGTGCTGCGTGGAGAACGTTAAAAAATCAGACGCAACCAGCTACGTTTAACAGCAGGCTTGCGCCACTTTCTTTCCTGCCTGGGAAATTCCTTGCTCAGCTGTAGTTAATAACTCTGCAACACTAAAGTTCTGTGACACATTTGCAGGGGCACAACACAGTTATTAAACTTATCATTCATTGAATAGACGCAGTGGGCTTTTCCTTTTAAAAAAAAGGGAAAAAAGTATATTTGGCCTGCAGGCTTGCGCCAATTTATTTCCTGCCTGGGAAATCAAATCACTGGTAATACAGCATGCTGAGGGGTAGGGGTAGGCCTAGAGGACGTGGACGCGGCCGAGGACGTGGAGGGCCAAGTGAGGGTGTGGGCACAGGCCGAACTCCTGATCCAGGTGTATCGCAGCCAACTGCTGCGCGATTAGGAGAGAGGCACGTTTCTGGCGTCCCCACATTCATCGCACAATTAATGGGTCCACGCGGGAGACCGTTATTAGAAAATGAGCAGTGTGAGCAGGTCCTGTCGTGGATGGCAGAAAGTGCTTCGAGCAACCTATCGTCCACCCACAGTTCTGCGCCGTCCACTGCTGCAAATCTGAATCCTCTGTCTGCTGCTCCTCCTTCCTCCCAGCCTCCTCACTCCACTACAATGACACATGCTCAGGAGCGGGAACACTCCCAGGAACTGTTCTCGGGCCCCTGCTCAGATTGGGCAGCAGTGGTTCCTCTCCCACCAGAGGAGTTTATCGTCACTGATGCCCAACCATTGGAAAGTTCCCGGGGTCCGGGGGATGAGGCTGGGGACTTCCGGCAACTGTCTCAAGACCTTTCAGTGGGTGAGGAGGACGATGACGATGAGACACAGTTGTCTATCGGTGAGGTAGTAGTAAGGGCAGTAAGTCCGAGGGAGGAGCGCACAGAGGATTCTGAGGAAGAGCAGCAGGACGATGAGGTGACTGACCCCACCTGGTTTGCAACGCCTACTCAGGACAGGTCTTCAGAGGGGGAGGCAAGGGCAGCAGCAGGGCAGGTTGCAAGAGGCAGTGCGGTGGCCAGGGGTAGAGGCAGGGCCAGACCGAATAATCCACCAACTGTTTCCCAAAGCGCACCCTCGCGCCATGCCACCCTGCAGAGGCCGTGGTGCTCTAAGGTCTGGCAGTTTTTCACAGAGACGCCTGACGACCGACGAACAGTGGTGTGCAACCTTTGTCGCGCCAAGATCAGCCGGGGAGCCACCACCAACAGCCTCACCACCACCAGCATGCGCAGACATATGATGGCCAAGCACCCCACAAGGTGGGACGAAGGCCGTTCACCGCCTCCGGTTTGCACCGCTGCCTCTCCCCCTGTGCCCCAACCTGCCACTGAGATCCAACCCCCCCTCTGAGGACACAGGCACTACCGTCTCCTGGCCTGCACCCACACCCTCACCTCCGCTGTCCTCGGCCCAATCCAGCAATGTCTCGCACCGCACCGTCCAGCCGTCGCTAGCGCAAGTGTTTGAGCGCAAGCGCAAGTACGCCGCCACGCACCCGCACGCTCAAGCGTTAACCGTCCACATAGCCAAATTTATCAGCCTTGAGATGCTGCCGTATAGGGTTGTGGAAACGGAGTCCTTCAAAAGTATGATGGCGGCGGCGGCCCCGCGCTACTCAGTTCCCAGTCGCCACTACTTTTCCCGATGTGCCGTCCCAGCCCTGCATGACCACGTCTCCCGCAACATTGTACGCGCCCTCACCAACGCGGTTACTGCCAAGGTCCACTTAACAACGGACACGTGGACAAGCACAGGCGGGCAGGGCCACTACATCTCCCTGACGGCACATTGGGTGAATTTAGTGGAGGCTGGGACAGAGTCAGAGCCTGGGACCGCTCACGTCCTACCCACCCCCAGAATTGCGGGCCCCAGCTCGGTGGTGGTATCTGCGGCGGTGTATGCTTCCTCCAATAAAGCACCCTCCTCCTCCTCCTCCTCCAACGCAACCTCTGTCTCGCAATCAAGATGTGTCAGCAGCAGCAGCAGCGCGTCGCCAGCAGTCGGTGTCGCGCGTCGCGGCTGCACAGCGGTGGGCAAGCGTCAGCTGGCCGTGCTGAAACTACTCAGCTTAGGAGATAAGAGGCACACGGCCCACGAACTGCTGCAGGGTCTGACAGAGCAGACCGACCGCTGGCTTTCACCGCTGAGCCTCCAACCGGGCATGGTCGTGTGTGACAACGGCCGTAACCTGGTGGCGGCTCTGCAGCTCGGCAGCCTCACGCACGTGCCATGCCTGGCCCACGTCTTTAATTTGGTGGTTCAGCGCTTTCTGAAAAGCTACCCACGCTTGTCAGACCTGCTCGGAAAGGTGCGCCGGCTCTGCGCACATTTCCGCAAGTCCCACACGGACGCTGCCACCCTGCGGACACTGCAACATCGGTTTAATCTGCCAGTGCACCGACTGCTGTGCGACGTGCCCACACGGTGGAACTCTACGCTCCACATGTTGGCCAGGCTCTATGAGCAGCGTAGAGCTATAGTGGAATACCAACTCCAACATGGGCGGTGCAGTGGGAGTCAGCCTCCTCAATTATTTTCAGAAGAGTGGGCCTGGTTGGCAGACATCTGCCAGGTCCTTCGAAACTTTGAGCAGTCTACCCAGGTGGTGAGCGACGATGCTGCAATCATTAGCGTCACCATTCCTCTGCTATGCATCTTGAGAAGTTCCCTGCAAACCATAAAGGCAGCCGCTTTGCGCTCGGAAACAGAGCCGGGGGAAGACAGTATGTCGCTGGATAGTCAGAGCACCCTCCTGTCTATATCTCAGCACGTTGAGGAGGAGGAGGAGCATGAGGAGGAGGGGGAAGAGACAGCTTGGCCCACTGCTGACGGTACCCATGCTGCTTGCCTGTCATCATTTCAGCGTGTATGGCCTGAGGAGGAGGAGGAGGATCCTGAAAGTGATCTTCCTAGTGTGGACAGCCATGTGTTGCGTACAGGTACCCTGGCACACATGGCTGACTTCATGTTAGGATGCCTTTCTCGTGACCCTCGCGTTACACGCATTCTGGCCACTACGGATTACTGGGTGTACACACTGCTCGACCCACGCTATAAGGAGAACCTTCCCACTCTCATTCCCGAAGAGGAAAGGGGTTCGAGAGTGTTGCTATACCACAGGACCCTGGCGGACAAGCTGATGGTAAAATTCCCACCCGACAGCGCTAGTGGCAGAAGGCGCAGTTCCGAGGGCCAGGTAGCAGGGGAGGTGCTGAGATCGAGCAGCATGTACAGCACAGGCAGGGCAACAGTCTTTAAGGGCCTGGACAGCTTTATGGCTCCCCAGCAAGACTGTGTCACCGCTCCCCAGTCAAGGCTGAGTCGGCGGGAGCACTGTAAAAGGATGGTGAGGGAGTACGTAGCCGATCGCACGACTGTCCTCCCTGACGCCTCTGCCACCTACAACTACTGGGTGTCGAAGCTGGACACGTGGCCTGAACTAGCGCTGTATGCCCTGGAGGTGCTTGCTTGTCCTGCGGCTAGCGTCTTGTCGGAGAGGGTGTTTAGTGCGGCTGGGGGAATCATCACAGATAAGCGTACCCGCCTGTCAACCGACAGTGCCGACAGGCTAACACTCATCAAGATGAACAAAGCCTGGATTTCCCCAGACTTCTCTTCTCCACCAGCGGACAGCAGCGATACCTAAGCAATACGTAGGCTGCACCCGCGGATGGAAGCATCTCTTTCTCTCACCATCCAAAACGGGGACATTTCTGCTTCATCAATCTGTGTATAATATTCCTCCTCCTCCTCCTGCTCCTCCTCCTGAAACCTCAGGTAATCACGCTGAACGTGCAATTTTTCTTAGGGCCACAAGGCTCACTCATAATTTTTCTAAAAAATTTTTATACGTTTCAATGCTCTTAAAAGCGTTGGAACTTTAACTTGAAACAATTTTTCGTTAAACTGGGCTGCCTCCAGGCCTAGTTACCACTTAAGCCACATTAACCAAAGCGATTAATGGGTTTCACCTGCCATCTTGGCTGGGCATGGCCAATTTTTACTGAGGTACATTAGTACTGTTGGTACACCAATTTTTTTGGGCACTCACCTACAGTGTAATCATAGCAATTTCTATGTTCTTCGCCTGCACTCATGGTACAGAAAGGTGTGTGGGGTTGGCCTACACTTTAGCTACATAAATGTAACTTGGGCCTTGTCTATACTGCAGCTACTGAAATGGAACGAAGACTGCGCTCCCACTATACTGCTGCTTCGGAATTGTTACTGGGGCCTGTCTTGAGTGCTACTATTACTGAAATGGAACGAATACTGTGCTCCCCCTATAATGCTGCTAGTGATATGTTAGTGGGGCCTGTCCTAATGCTACGGCTGAAATGTTACTAATTATGGGCTCTGCCTATACCGCTGCTAATGGTATGTCTCTGGGGTGTGGAAACAGAGGCTTCCCAAAGACATGATGGCGGCGAGGCCATTTCCCACCAACGCTGTTACTGTTAAGGTGCATATAACCACGGACACGTGGAGAGGACACGTAGTGCCTCAAAAACATCCCCCGCCACAGCCCACTTAATCCTGGCCACATTCCGAAAACCAACAAAATAAAACCGCGCTACTAGGTCCGCAGTCACCACCACATTACCACCAACGCGGTTACTGTTAAGGTACATATTACCAGTCAGACTGGGGCATACAGTGTTGGCCGAAGCCCACCTACATTAAGCACAACATTACTACCTCAGCTGTGTTGGGCAATGCAATGGGATATTTTTATGTACCGCCGGTGGGTTCCAGGGAGCCACCCATGCTGTAGGTGCACACGGAGTTTAACCTACATGTGTCCACTTGTAAAGAACCACAGTCTGACTGGGGCATGCAGTGTGGGCCGAAGCCCACCTGCATTAAGCACGACATTACTACCTCAGCTGTGTTGGGCAATGCAATGGGATATTTTTATGTACCGCCGGTGGCTTCCTGGCACCCACCCATGCTGTGGGTCCACAGAGAATTATAAATGCATCTGTTTCCACTTCTAAAGAACCCCAGTCAGACTGGGGCATGCAGTGTGGGCCGAAGCCCACCTGCATTAAGCACGACATTACTACCTCAGCTGTGTTGGGCAATGCAATGGGATATTTTTATGTACCGCTGGTGGGTTCCAGGGAGCCACCCATGCTGTGGGTCCACAGGGAATTATAAATGCATCTGTTTCCACTTCTAAAGAACCCCAGTCAGACTGGGGCATGCAGTGTGGGCCGAAGCCCACCTGCATTAAGCACAACATTACTACCTCAGCTGTGTTGGGCAATGCAATGGGATATTTTTATGTACCGCTGGTGGCTTCCTGGCACCCACCCATGCTGTGGGTCCACAGGGACTCCACAATAGGGAGTTGTACCTGCCTGTGTCTATGAATTAAAAAGCCAGGTCTGACTGGGGCATGCAGACACCTTGACAGAATGAATAGTGCGTGGCACATAGGTTCCCCATTGCTATGCCCACGTGTGCAGCTCCTGATGGCGGTGGCACAGGATTATATTTCTCATTGCTTCTGTACAGCATTGTGGGCTATCGCCCCACCCCTTTTAAAGAGGGTCGCTGCCTAGCCGTGCCAACCCTCTGCAGTGTGTGCCTGCTTTTCCTCTGGCAGACGCACTTATAAATAGACATGAGGGTGGCGTGGCATGAGGGCAGCTGAAGGCTGCGCAGGGACAGTTTGGTGTGCGCTGTGGACACTGGGTCGTGGGGGGGGGGGGAATTGGCAGCATGTAACCCAGGAGAAGTGGCAGCAGAGTGTTATGCAGGCAGTGATTGTGCTTTGTTGTAGGTAGTGTGGTGCTTAGCTAAGGTATCCATTGCTAATGAGGGCTTTTCAGAAGTAAAAGTTGTTGGGAGGGGGGGGGGGGGGGCACTCTTGCCGCTATTGTGGCTTAATAGTGGGACCTGTGAACTTGAGATGCAGCCCAACATGTAGCCCCTCGCCTGCCCTATCCGTTGCTGTGTCGTTCCCATCACTTTCTTGAATTGCCCAGATTTTCACACATGAAAACCTTAGCGAGCATCGGCGAAATACAAAAATGCTCGGGTCGCCCATTGACTTCAATGGGGTTCGTTACTCGAAACGAACCCTCGAGCATCGCAATAATTTCGTCCCGAGTAACGAGCACCCGAGCATTTTGGTGCTCGCTCATCTCTATTCATAATTCCAACCAGTTTGACTAAAGCCCCAGTTCCCTGTAGCAGAAAAACAGCCCAAAGCTTAACGCTGCCTCCGCCTTCTTCACTGCGGGTATGGGAGTCTTTTAGTGATACAGTGTTGGCTTTGTGCCAAATATACCTTTTAGAATTATGGCCAAAAAGTCCAACTTCTGCCTCATCAGACCAGGACACATTCTCCCACATACATTTGCAGACCGGATATAGGTTTTTAGCAAACCTTAGCTAGTATTCTTATTTTTTCCAGTGTTCACAATGCAGTAAACATGACATATGACAAATGATCAGCCCTATTCTCATTTTCACAAGGAAAGACTAGAAGCAATGGGATGAAACTGAAAGGGAGGAGACACAGATTACAGATTAGAAAAAAACCTTTCTGACAGTGAGGGTGATCAATGAGTGGAACAGGTTACCATGGGAGGTGGTGAGTTCTCCTTCAATGGAAGTGTTCAAACAAAGACTGGACAAATATCTGTCTGGAATGATTTAGTGAATCCTGCACTGAGCAGGGGGTTGGACCAGATGACCATGGGGGTTCCTATCAACTCTACCATTCTATGATTCTATGGTTGACCTACCAGATCTAGTATCTACAAAGAGACTGACACCGGGGCAAATAAAGAATATAACAAAATACATGTCCGAGGTGTAGCCTAAAAGATGGGTAGAGTCTAAAGTGCCAGACTAGTGTGTGCAGTCAATTTTATGAGAAAGTCTGGAAACCACCTGCTTTTTGCATACAAAGAAATAAGACAAAACTCCTAATTGGTAAATATTTTGTTATTCAGCTGCAATATTTACTTGTAAGATTTGGGTCTAAGGGCCCTTTACACGGAACAATTGGTCAAGCTAAGGACAGTGAACTCAATCTTTGCCCCCTGGGTGATGAAAAGTTTGCTTACAACTATGCCTTTAATATTAGTTCTATTTCATACATGAGCTAGAGAGGTTCCATTATAGATTTCTATTTTAGAAAACCCATTTTCATATACTTTATTAAGGAATTCTGAGTTAGTAGAGGGGGTCACCATCTATTGGAGTGGTTTAAAAAGAATAGTTAATTTTTATTTTTTGGAGCTGGAGGTGTTTATGTAGGTTATCATAGTTGTAATGTTTTAGTGCATAATAATGTAATGTGTTCAAGCTATTCTGAACTCCAGACTTATATTTCTTCTGCAACACACAAAAGGAATTTGCCACTGTGGAAATCCCCACCAAAATCTGGACATCTAAAGGCTCAGTCAGACGAGCATTTTTTCATGCAAGTATAGGTACGTATAAAAAAAACCTTTGACCAAAGCTTCAGATGCATTTTTTATTCACACTTGTGCATTTACATGACTGTAAAATTCGTACAGATAGTGCAGCTCTATTGAAAGCAATGGAAGAGGATCGCTATTCCCTGCAGCGACTGTCACAGCCGCAGTAGGGGATTCCTTAGATGTGAAACCCCTGGATGCTGTCACAACCACAGGTTTCACTTTGTCATCAATGGGCTCAGTAGCAGCAACGCCAGCCCCATTGAAAACATAGGGAGAAGATTGCACTCTTCTGCCAGGCAGGGGATTCCTTCACCCCTTAGGGGGGAGTCCCCTCATCACTGAACACTGTGACAGCAGTGGCAAGGTGTTCAGTGATGAGAGGACTCCCCGTGGAGATAAAGGAATCCCCTGCCACAGCTGTGGCAGAGAAGCGCGATGCTATCCCATTGCTTTCCATGGGGCAACGCTGCTGCCGCCGGCCCCATTGAAAGCAATTGGATGAAGGCAACCCCCCACAGGGATTTTTTTTTGGGGGGAGGGCGCTTGAAATATAAGCCCCACCCCGAAAATAAGCCCTAGCTGCAGGAAAAAAAACATCACCTAGAAGCGCTGTCTGTGGATTCGCTGCATCTTCTCTCCAGGTCCCCAATGGCTGTTATTAGTTAAAGCGCTCAGCCAGTCAGAGGCATGGCTTCCAGGAGGTGGGGATTTTTAATTCCCCGATCAAAAGAAAATGAAGACGACCAGTGCCGGGGACCCAGGGAGAAGATGCAGCGGAACCATGGACAGCGCTTCTAGGTAATGTATTATTTTTTTCCTGCATCTAGAGCTTTTAAAGGGCTTTGACAGTAGGATTTCCATCATGTGATAAGCGGCTGAGCAAGTAACTCCCTCACTGGCGATGAAGTACCTTTGATGATATCACCGTCATGTGATCAGGGGCTGAGCATGCGAGTCACTCGGGAAGAGTGTCACCATCATGTGATCAGGGGCGAAGCATGATGGCGACGCCATGACAGGTCCTTCATCTCCAGTGCTGTGCTGCTTCTGATCCCTGTTGTATGGGATGAACAATGTATGTAGCAGCGCTGAGCGACGTTCATGTAGCAGAGCTGTGTAGCACATTGTGCAACTAGAAACACTGCCACTATAATTTCCCAATAATTAGTCTACTTATATAGGTAATTTGGTCCCACTTAAGCACCAGGACCCATGTACAAGTGTTCCTATGAGCCCCTTTAGCTGTTCCCCTGGATATCGCTTACAAGTGTCCTACTGTACATTTAGAGAGACTGTACAGAATTCCGTCCCCAGTTTAGCCGTCCCGAGAGTCCACTTTCCTACTGAAACCAAGACTCACAATAGTTTGTTCCAATTTTTGGTGTAACTTATACCGAAATAGTTGGAATAAGATGCAGACATTGCATTAGAAAGCAACCATTTCGACATCTTCTCACTCAGGTGTATAATGTTTCAGTTTATGATACACTAAATACAATCCAGTCATCTCGTATCGGAGGATGTACTCGTTTCTACACAGCTGTCACTACTGACAGCTGTTGTCTGTGGATATCTCAATCTTTTCAAAACTAGTCAAAATAGTTCATGATGATAGTATGCGGCTGTGGCGAGCCGCCTCTGGGCAAAGGCGTGTAATTAGATCGTTGACTTAAAACGCATTAAAATACAGTTTTTGTATTTTTTTTGTACACATCAGTATAGTATGATTTAGTAAATATATTCTGTTATGTGAGGGTTCTTCTTAAATCAGTGATCCTCCTTCATTTGTATTTCTATCACAAAGACCACTCACAAGACAAAACAGTTGGGGTTCAGGCTCCATCCAACCATCTTAAAATGCAAAATTAAAGAAGCCTGACATATAACAAGAGAACATAAAATATAAGTCTCTAATACTGACGGAAATAAGATTTCTGGTTTTATGTAATAAATAATAAAAAGTTCAGCTGTTTTCCAGTACATTTCATTCACTGATAGCAAACAAAGATCTTTAAAATGATGAGGCATTAAAACAGGGGGAAATTTTTAAAATGCCTAAAAGAAAAAAAAAGTTTTAGTTGCCCAGAGCAACCAATCCCAGCGCTGCTTTCATTTTGTATTCTATTCTGCTGAAATGACCTGTGATTGGTTACTGTGGGCAACTAAGACAGCTTTTCTTTTAGACAGTTTCATAAATCTGCCCCAAAGTATATAAAAAAATATACAGCAATTGAACTTCATTGAACTTGGTGTGAAGTCCAGCAGGAGGAGCCATAAAGAGAAAATGTTTTTGCTGATTAAGTTCATAATAGGGAAGCTCTATTTTTCTGATTTGATTACTGGCATAATTGTAGCTGTATTCGGCCCCCACTAGGGAGTGCTAACTACAGATGGAATAAAGTGACCCTATGGTTTTGGGACAAAAAAAGGCATTACTCAAATTATAATTCATCGATAAACCCCCGACCCCATGCTGCAACATCAGAGATGGACATATACTCACCTCTCCCTGATTAGTCCCGCGCCGCTGCTCAGTGCTCCATGTTTATGTATGTTTACAGGCTGCAGTTCCATCCTGTTTATAGGATGTCACAAGCGCCGAGCCGCGGTACTGGCTGCGGCGCTCAAGCGCCAAGCCGCGGTACTGGCTGCGGCGATCAAGCGCCGAGCCGCGTTACTGGCTGCAGCGATCAAGCGCCGAGCCGCGGTAGTGGCTGCGGCGATCAAGCGCCGAGCCGCGTTACTGGCTGCGGCGATCAAGCGCCGAGCCGCGGTACTGGCTGCGGCAATCAAGCGCCGAGCCGCGGTACTGGCTGCAGCGATCAAGCGCCGAGCTGTGTTACTGGCTGCAGCATCTGTGACGTCCTATAAAGAGGCTGGATGCAGCCTGTAAATATGATGTCAGAGGGGAGACCCTTGAGCAATGCTGCGGGACAGAGTGTGAGTGGGTAGAAGTGAGTATATATCTATTTGTTATATTACTGCATGCAAAAGGGGGTTTTATTGATGAGCTATAACTTGGACAACCCCTTTAAGTGTAATGGGTGCTGTATGAACCTGTAGGTAGTGAGCTCCCTCTAGTGGTGGCTGTAGGTAGCTTCTGCTAACAGTATCACGGCAAGCAGGGGATTTAGTTCAGTGTCTGGCCCACTCGCTGCCTCTATGGCAAGTAGGCCACTGTCTTTAACAACTGAACACATTAGAATTGTAATAAGATGGTAATCATTTTGTCTGTGTTGTAGCTTGGTAATGTTCTTTGTATAGGTTACCTGTCAACCTGTAAGTAAGGAAGATGCTATAGCAAAAACAGATATCGATTGGCTGCTGTATCCACAAAATGGAGCGTTGCACGCTTTTTGTGCGAGGGCCAAAAGCCTAAGTGGTAACAGGAATCTGGGAGTGTCACCCGTATATTACATTGTATATATAAAACCACAAACATATTTGGCTATATCTAGAAATAACTTAGAAACTCATTAAAATAGTATAAATGAGGGTTTATGGAAGAGTGCATTTAGTGTCATAGAAAATAATCAAACATTAGTGTTTTCCCAGAGTTTCCTGGTATAATCGGAGGGTTTGCTGGACGCAGGGGCAACTCTCATCCGGTATAAGAACAAAGGAACGAAGCTTCCCACTCTGAATAAGTCATAACATCTGCTGAATATTTATGGGCCGGTCCTCGCCTTGGTGCACAGGACCACACATACTGTAAATCTTGTCAACTTCTGAGCATGACTGGCCGTGACCATGAGAAATGTCATACTGTAAAATACATTAGCCGTATTACTTTATTATATGTAATGTACTTTACACCTTATGGCATTTTAGATGTCGTAGAGGAAGATTCATGGACTCCTAACTAATATTACATGTCAATTCTGGCTCCTGGTGATAGATATTAGAAGACATATAGTAATGTGTCTTATTTTGGAATATGCTATTAAAGTTGTACAAGGTGGGTCACAGAAAAGTATCCCAGCACCACATTCTTATGAAAGATGTCTGTAAAACAAAATCAGTTTTTCTTGCCGAAAGCAACCAATCACAGCGCAGCTTTCATTTTATCTCAGCATACTTTTACAACTTTTACAACTCCAGTGTAAATTAATGCATCTGTTAAATGGAAGCACAAAACAATATAGATAGAATAGTGTCCGCCCGCCACGGAGTACAATGTAGTAAAAAAAAGAAAAGCACACCCTGAAAGCTCCATCCCCTCCAGTTTCCAGTCCCTCACTTCAGTCTTTTCTGGAATGGAAACCAAATGGAACTAAAGCAACAAGTCCTATTGAAATCAATGTAGATCTTACTGGAACTGTTTTGCCGATGTGAACTAAACTTGGTCTCTTAACCATTTAAGGATCAAGTGCCGTAAATATATGGCACTTGGTCCTGGGCTCAGTGAGCGCTATGTAGAGCATGCAGAAAATCACTAGATCACCAGCGACCCCTGGCATATTAGAGCTGTAGAGTCTTAGCAGACCCCTGACCAGCTCAGTGACCCACTGCCGATGCCAACAAAAACCATCGCCATATCCACCCCGTAATCCTAGATTATACAAAAAAATAGGGCCGTTAAACCACCATAATGGTAAAATAGCTAAAAAGGGATGGTGTTACGAATGCATGAGGGGAAAATGGTATTACCTTATAAATGGTGTGCTATTGAGGGTTATGTTAGGGTTTTGTGCCACTCCAAAACGTTTTCTTTAAGCCGTTAAGGGGTGGCCTTGCTCGTGTGCTTTAGTGATAGTTTGATAGGGATCAGCATTGATGGTTGATTTAGGTAGCGAAGCCTTCCGGCACCATCATACTACAACTACTACCCTGTTTCCCCGAAAATAAGACGCGTCTTATATTAATTTTTGCTCCCAAATATGCGCTATGTCTTATTTTCAGGGGGTGTCTTATTTTGCCGCGGCAAATCCGTCTGTGGACGCTAATCCCTCAATTGGCCAGCTTTGTGGACGAAATTTCTCAGAAATCTCATTCACATGGGACAGCAAATCTGTCACGGCAAAGCTGGGAGAAGCCGGTGTTGTGGTGCGGATTCACTGGCCACAGAAACGGAAAAGCGTGCAGCCAGGTCACTTCAAAACAAGCGGCTGAGTGCCGTGGGTTTTAAAGTAGCGCTTTCCCGGCGGAAATATCGCTGTTTATCGCTGTGGCCAAACTGCGAGATTTCCGCTGAAAATACGCTCTGTGAGAACCCAGCCTTAAGAATCACACAGGTTGCCTGACTCACACACAAAGCCATAAGAAAATAAGGGCTGTAATGTAACGTACCTGTCTGCAGACAGAAGTTCCTGTACCACTTGTAAGCAGAGATGGTATTGCAGCTTCCGGCCACCAGGGGGAACTTATTACAGCAGACATGTACAGCAGGAACAGAACGTACAGTATGGACTTTTCCAGCCAGCAAGGGGAGCTCACAACAGCACACTCGTACAGCACAGCAGGGACAGGATAACAGCAGACTGTCTGCAGATCTACCTATACATCTGGAGGTAGGAGACAATGGGGATGGCAGCAGGGGACAGGCCTCTTGACTTGCCTGCAGACTTTACTATGCCTTACTATCGGGGGTGCCTTATATTTGGGACTTCTGCAAATTTTAGGGGGTGCCTTATTTTCGGGGAAACACGGTAATATTGATTCTTGGTATTCTTATTGTGGAGTACTGTAAGTTTTACACCAGATGTAATAAGACCGATATCATCCCAAGAGCATTTTATAGATAGTCTATCAATATAATAGTCATGAAAATACATTGTTTGAGTTGTTACTCTTATAAATGGTACAAAATAGGTGTATTTGTTATTTGTTGTCAAGTGACATGTAATGTATAGGATTTTGTTTGAACAACTACTCTTACATTTCCCTAATCTGTAATATGGGGTGACATTTAGTCACAAAGATTATCACTCAAAAGATGGCTTTTGAGTGATCATTTTGCATAAGGTACTAATTGGTGCTAATGCCTATTAGTACAAATTAGCAGCGTGTGAGCTGCCGGGAGTGCATTCGGGGAACAGACCACTCGCTGTTCGCTGAATACTTTCGCTTTGTTCTGCCAGTGGGGCTGACAGCTGAGACAATGTAATCAGCTGTTATCAGCGGTCCCCCAGCAGAACACAGAGTGCGGTCCGTCTTATCAGCTGTTCTGCTGAAAGATGGATTTTAGGCAGAACTGTATTCTAAGTTCGGCAGAAAACTGAAAGATGGGCACATTTAGAGAACGATTATCGCTCAAAAGATGGCTTTTGAGCGAATTTTGAGCAATAATCATTGTGTTTAAAAGGGCCTTTAGACTGCTTGGGTAAAATGTTCTTCAGAACACTTGAACACAAATGGCCTAAGCTTTACATTGGACCTTGCAGACTACCCTATTGCCTTAGATCTTAGTGACATAGTACGGGCAGTGTGTTTCCCAGTATGTACAGTACATGCATTTCAGTAACTAACTCTTTGGGTTAGCGATGTCCATATATTTCCATTGCTTGTATGAAGCGCATTATACAAAATTATTGTACAGTTCTTTTATGTTCAGCATCTATTGCAATGGACATTAATTTAAATCAAGGGGAACATCTTTCTACCAGGATCACAAATTATCCCCAATCCATAGGATAGGGGATAACTTGCTGATCGAGGCGGTCTCATCGCTGATACACCCACCGATCTCAAGAACAAGGCGTTCTGTGCTCCCTTCTGCCTGTCACTGCGGGGTCGCTTCATCCCTGCAGTGATGTCAAAATGAATGGAGCGTTGGCTGAGCACATACGGCCGGTGCGCCATTCATTTCACTGGGGCTGATGGAAGTATCTGAGTGCTTGCCGCTGGGCTATCTTCAGTAGTGGCACTGAAAGTGAATGGAGATGCAGAGTGCTTGCATGACCAGCGCTCTATTCAAGTGTCCTCATTCTGTTCACATTAGAGTGCATTTGTCCACAATTTACGGATGTTTTTTTTTCTCTTTTCAAAACCAAAAAGGATATCGAACTAGTCCAAAGGGAACAAAACGGATCCGTAAAGAGGATAGTTCCAGTTTGCATCACTTAGATATTTTTTTAAATTTCAAGTATAGCTGCAGTATGCAGTTGCACATGCGCTGTTGTATTAAAAAGAAACACTAAGGCTTACTGCACACGGGCAGGCGCGATATTGCAGCGAGAAACTCACAGCGACATTGCATATTTGCTCATGTGATGTCTGAGCGTCACCAATGCTTTTTTTCTAAAAAATAATCTTGCATCGCTGCTGCCTGCGATTTTCTCGTACAATAGACTACAAACAGGAGTTGCTAATGTTAAAACCGCATTGCACGAACTTACAATGTACGTGCGCTGTGATGCGATTTACCGGAGACTCCATAGAGCGACATGGGCGAGAAAAAAATAGCAAAATGCAGAAAGATAGGCCAGGCAGCAATTTACAAATCTTGCAACATCGCAGGACAGGAAACCTCGCACATGGGAATGAAATCATTGAAAATCATGGGTTTCAAAATTCTGTGTTTTCTCACACATTTTCGCATCATTCAAAAATCACACGATTTTCTTGGCCGTGTGAGGACGGCCTAACAGAGCCAAATGGAAGTTTTCTTTTGGGTTAATTCCCCATTTGACAGCAAGGGAAAAGAAAAGGCAGAAAGCTCCATTTTGTTCGTTTTCTGTTATTTTGCATAAATTAAAAAAAAAACGTTTTTTTGTCCAGACACCATGAATCCAGCAAGAGAGATTCAGGTTTGACACTTGCTTGAGATCCTCACAGCATCCTGTAGAGGGCACTCTTGTATTAAGGAAGATATTACTTTACAGATCACTGAAGAATTAAAAAAAAATTATATTCAGCAGTATTCCATACGACTAAATATCCATAAATTGTTTTGAATTATGCACTCACGGTGTCGACTGTTTAACCTTTACAGCATTTTTTATTGTAATTCACACCAATACCATAATATCTATTTATTAATGTAGCAATGGGTTTAAAATAAATTGCTAACGATCAACACTGAGATGATGCCATCACAAATCCTGCTACAATCAGGTCTTACTTCAAGGACAAGTATGCCAAGGACAAGCCTAATTTGGGAAATTTGTCCTTCCAGAGAAGGGTCTCGCTTTCCCCTGACAATAAGGGTTATAGAGGGCAGGCATACACAAGAGTCATCCTGTTTTATCATTCAAATATGTTCATTCATTTATGAGGTGGGCACATTGAAATGCCCATATTATGCCAATGATGAAGATGAGTGAACAGGCACAAGGCGGCACTTAATACTGGTGTCCTATATAGAAATAATAATAGCATACTTCAATAGGAAGGAATGCATGTGCTACATTATGGTAGGGTGCACAGACCCCTGGGGAAGCAGAACATGAATTTCAATTTTGTGTTGTGGCCCCTGTAAGAGATAGAGAATAAAACCCAATTGCAAAGTTGAAAAGCATCATGTGAAAAGCAGAAATCCTGGGAGCGCTGCCAAGACTGAAGCAAGGAAACCATACTAGAAGTGGCCTCCTTCTGCTACGACAGGGGCAGATCATCCAGGTAGTCATCCACTGTTATCTGTAGGAGATTCGGGTACCAATCCACACGGAGAGTCCATGGAATGACCACAGGTCCAACGATGGCTCCTTGCATGTATTGTAGCAGAAAACAGCTTGAAAATGCATTTAAAGTGCATATATTTCAAACATGCACCGCTAATTGAGTTGGAAGAAGAAGACGTTCCATATCAGGAAAATAAGGAAGATGTAACAATACCCCTGCAGCGCCACCTATTGGGTGGCAGCATTCCTTCAAATCAATGCTTGACCCTTTATACATGTCTGTAGAGCAATGACTGGGAATTGAAAACCCTCTTCCCGACCCACATCAGGCAATGGATGAAGATCCATTCGAGATGGCACAGAGAGCCATGAACGCAGAACGAAGAGAAATGTTCACAATTGCCATACAAAGTGTACAAACTCTAATGACTGTTGCCGACGAATTACTAAAGATATTCATCATTGGTGCAGCTGCTATGGGCAAGGCATTCCTGTTCAACCTGCTACAAAATCAAATCAACGGATGCTATAAGGAGTCAAAGTGTGTGCAGTAACTGGAGTTGCAGCACATGTAGTAAATGCCTCAACCATTCACACCACTTTGTAGCTACCTGTCCAGAAGGATGGCCGAATCGCTGGTATGTCACCACTGACCGGGAACTACTTACGAGTCATGCGGCACCAGTGGAAGATAGAGTTCATAATCGATGAATTATCTATGCTCTCTTACCAGATGGAAGGCCGGATTGATTCACAACTTACACAGCTGAAGAACAAAGACAAGAAGTTGTTCGGCAGTAGGAATCTGCTGCTCTTTGGTGATTTGATACAACGGCCACCAAGTAGGACTGCAGTTTACGAACACCCTGAACATCTTCTGCCAGCAACACTTCTATGGCAGCTGTTCACATTGTGCAAGCTCACTAAACACATACGGCAGCGAGGTGACAACACTTTCATCAGTATTCTAAATGCACTGTGAATCGGAGAAATGAGACTTCAGCATTTCACCTTGCTGATGGAAAAAAGTACTCCAAGAAGTGACAGGTGAATCCGTAGATCAAGTCCATGATATTAGTTATAGGCTTCACCTCATTCTTTCAAAAGGTTTTCAAAAGGATATTTGAGTAAAACATTCCTAAAAAAAAAAAAAAAAATTGGTTGTAAAAGACCCAAAAGACGAAAAAAAACCAACTTTTTGATCAGGTTAGATAAAATGGTTTCCTAATCAGATATTCTTATTAGCTGATATCATTTGGCCCGCCATCCAAGCTCCGTCTAAGGGCTCTTTCACACAAGGGAATTTGCGCAGCTAACTTACATGCACAAAAAAAAATCTCGACTATTAGAACTAATGGTTTCCTATGGAAACGTTCAGATGAAGGAATTTTAACAATGCGAAAAAACGCACACCTAAAAAGAAAGGACATCAGGGACTGAAATGCACACAACTCAAATTTTCTGCTGCGTGAAAAGATAGGACCTGACCTACCTTTGGTGCGCAATGCACAGGAGTTTCCATAGAGCTGGACAAAAAGAGAGGGGGAAGGGAGTCCCGCCACCCTGTTAGTCCCCTTGGAGATGAGAGAACTCCCCAGGGGTTCCCTTTATCTCCACGGGGCTGGAGGGATTGCCCGCAGCAGGGAGAGAGCAAGATGAAGTGAGTGCCTGGGGAACCAAAATTGTTCGGTTCAGGGCTTAAACAGACGAATGTGATTGTGCACGTTTTTGAATGTGTGAATCTCCCACCCAGAGGGCTTATTCAGACGACCGTATATCGGCCGGATATTCACGTCGGCTCTCTCTGCAGGGGGAGGAGGTTGGAAGAGCCGGGAGCAGTGCTCTGAGCTCCCGCCCCCTCTCTGCCTCCTCTCCGCCCTTCTGCTCTATTTGCAATGAGAGGAGGAGGGGCGGGGGTGGTGCCAAGTTTCGGGAATTAGCTCCGCCCCATCCCACTTCCCCTCATTGCAAATAGTGCAGAGGGGGCGCGAGCTCAGAGCACTGCTCCTGGCTCTTCCAGCCTCCTCCCCCTGCAGAGAGGGACGCCGCATGTCCTTCACTTCACCGGATCTCCGTGGGGGTGGTAGGTCGGTGTCTTCTGTCAGGACTGCTGAGTTGTATCTGAGATAATAACAGCTTAGTTGTATTCTCAGCATGTTATTTTTGTCCTCCCCTGCAATGACGTCAACAGGGGTGAAGCGATGATGTCACTAGGGTTGGAGCAGGAGAAACACTGACATACTAACTGACAAGTGGTCGTTAGTAGCTTGATACAACGGGTGTGAACAACTGAACAACTTAGCGAGCGAACGATTTATCTGCCAGTATAAACGAGCTGCACAAGCGAACTCTGGCACTGTTCTCTCATTGAAACAATAAATCGTCCCTATAACGCGGGCTGATGGCTTTATGATCAGCTGTGATTGCTCTCAGACTAGTCACTTGTATAATTCCGGCTCCTTCGACGGGAACGTTCTAGTAGGTACAGTACGATATACAGCCAGGTTTATAGATGCCATCTGTTAGTTCACAAGCAGTTCTGTGCTGAGGATATTTTCCAGCAGATGTACCATTTAGGAACTGTTGATGTCCTCTACAATTTAAAGATAATCTAATATTGCAATTTTCCACATTTAGAGGAAGGTGAAAACCTTTAAATATGTTCTGTCTCTGCGGAGCACTTCAACATTTAGAACGACGGTGCAGAATCTGTGTGCAGACGGACAGCATATTTCAGCAAATAATCTCTGCCTTCACATTTTAACTGCAATGGCCTTTTATTGTACTGTTACTGCATGCAGCGAAGCCTCCCATCCACTAGCTTTATGCTGGTACTGCAGCATGCTAATAGGATTGCTAATAATGTACACATCATAGTCTAGTGGAAATAGAGAGACCTAGTGGATCCTGTTAGCAGGCTGAGAGGTAGATGACCTGACATGCTTACCAAATATGCCTGGGCTGTTTTTATAATTTTCCCCTTTAATTAAATATTTATTATAATCATCATTTTTTTTATTTTACAATTTTTTTTTCAGCTTTATTAAACTTTATATTACATCATTAGGGAGGTTTGCTTTTTTATTTCTTCTTAACTATAATGAAATGCAGTACTTGTGTATACCTATTGTAAGCCTTAGGTATGAGGCAAACTTGCCTTGTGTCCGAGTTGCAGCATGCAATGGACACCATGTGGACTCCTGTGCTGTCCGATATACGGACAGCCATACATTGACTTGCATATGTATGTCCTAATTCTCGTTCACGATACGGACAGGAATAGGACTTGCTATGAGTTTGTTCACACGAACCCATGACCGATCAGTTCAGCGGGTGCATGCTCTCAGTGCCGCAATAACACAAAGGTTGGAATGGAAGTCTCCGCATCGACATCTGTTATCACTATAAAATTGGCATCCCCATTAATCAGAAACATTATATCCTTTCATTTAAGATTTTTAGATATCATGGTCAGTATTGAACATGGCGTCTAAGCGTCCTTTTTACACAGGACGACCACTGGGCACATAAGCACAGGAGCGATGATCTGTGAATGGAGATGAAACAGGCCGGGGATCACTTTCAACCACCCGCCTCCCTTCATAGTAAACAGGCAGTGATTTATATTTGAAGAACTGCCTGTTCACACAGCCAATCGTCGTTTGATTTTTATGCCTGCACAAACTGAATGATGAGCGATAAGTGAACGGCAGCATGTACACTAAACAATCATTATTAAGATTCCCATGATCCAGTGAGAAATCATCAGTGAAAAAGGGCCTTTAGGAAATAAAGGGTTATATAAGTATACAGTAGAGGTTGCAGGCAAGTGCATGGAATGGGTTAAAGGGGTTGTCCCGCGAAAGCAAGTGGGGTTCAGCACTTCTGTATGGCCATATTAATGCACTTTGTAATATACATCGTGCATTAAATATGAGCCATACAGAAGTTATTCACTTACCTGCTCTGTTGCTAGCGCCCCCGTCGCCATGGTGCCGTCTAATTTCAGCGTCTAATCGCCCGATTAGACGCGCTTACGCAGTCCGGTCTTCTCCCTGGTGAATGTGGCCGCTCGTGCCGGAGAGCTGGTCCTCGTAGCTCCGCCCCGTCACGTGTGCCGATTCCAGCCAATCAGGAGGCTGGAATCGGCAATGGACCACACAGAGCCCATGGAGCATCGTGGGTGAAGATCCCGGCGGTCATCTTGCTAAGGTAAGAAAGAAGTCGCCGCAGAGCGGGGATTCGGGTAAGTACTAAACTGTTTTTTTTTTAACCCATCCCTTGTGTTTGTCTCGCGCCGAATGGGGGGCCTATTGAAAAAAAACCAAAAAACGTTTCGGCGAGGGACAACCCCTTTAAGGAACTGAGCCGGCTCCATACTCAGTGGTGTCTGGTTGTGTTACACAGCTGAAACCTGCTTGTAACAGCCAAGATAGGAAGTAACACTGATCCCAGCCATGTAAACACAGTAGATGCTGCAGTCAATAGCCACCGCAACATCTATGGGCCCTTTTACATGAGCCAATCCTCGTTCAGGTTCTTGCTGGATCAAGGCAATCTGAAGTGTGATTGTTCAGAGTAAATGCATACAGTGACTGAATGACGAATTATAAATTTGTTCACTTATTATTCATCGTTCAGCTTGTGCGTGCATAAAAACTGAATGATGATCAACCCATGTAAACAGGCAGTCATTCATCTATGAACAACTGCCTGTTTACTGTGAATGGGGGTGGGCAAGCTGGAAAAATCTCGGGCCTACCCTACATTCATTCGCCGAGCAATGATGGCTCCTGTGTAAACTCACAGGAGCGATTATCACTGGGATATACTGCCATCTTAGTATATCTGTTACATATGTAGTGGCCCAGAGTTAGAAGTCCCCTTCCGCACCTCAGAATACATGTTTCATGTCTGTAAAGTGGTATGAGACATTGTTATGTGTATTAGCACTTGCAGGCATGAAAGTGTTAATGTCTGTTCATGTCTCATGTTGTCTGGAAAATGTATCATTTTGTCTACTGTTGTATAAAAGTGTGATCGTGTGTTAAAGAGTTGATGAGAGAGTCAAGGCATTGAATAGCAAGGAGTCGGTTGGTGAGTGGAGAGATGGAAGAAAAGCCAAGCGATGGTCTGCTGCTCATGCTTGGGCCCAGTCATTCTAGGGACCCTCCACGTTAGTCGCTGCCCTTGAGGAGAGCAAGAGCCTGGACATGCTGGAAATGCGTGAGTGTACAGCGCAGGTACCGCATGCATCCGGAGAAATGGAAACCGCTACTTAAAGTGAGAAAAGGAAAAAGTGAGTGTATGACAATGGAGAGAGAGTTTGTCAGGAGAGAGATCTGACAGATAACTTAGACTGAGGATTGTACAAATACCCCGAGAATACTCACTGCTTCAACACTACAAATGGTTTCTGTACAAAGACTGTTTTAATTTACTTTAATCTCAATGGTTTAAGTAAATGGACAGAACCAAACGTTCCCGGTTCTCGTTCAGAAAATACTGTGTGTAACTTCTTTGTTACATCTGAGGGGTCCGCCGCAGAGGACAGAGCGTTGGCGTCACGAGTGACAAACAGGTCTTCAGGTAACCCCGATTACCCATTTGTGATCTTCCCCAGCGATAACAAGGTTGGGTTCCCAACCACCCGTAGAGAGGAGATGGTAGAGCCCCATGACAAGGTATTTCTCTACCCCGCTGTCTCCTTGACTGAGGGCTTGCTCCTCGGATGCTGCACATCCTTGCCAAAGACAAGGTGTAATAGGATAACACTGATCACATATTTAAGTCCCTTAGTGGGACTAAAACAAAATGTATTGAAAGTTTTAGAATATCCAGAATTGCAGGGGGGGGGGGGGGGGGGGGGGTTGCTTTCCCAATAAATAGCAATCTAAAGTTTTTCAGCTACTCCAGATTGATGCCAACAAAGACTACAGCTCTGTGCAAATAACAAGCCCTCGTACATTTCCTTGATGGAAAAATAAAAAGGTTGTGGCTCTTAAAATGATGAAAAAAATAAAAGGTCACCAAAACTTGCTGTGTTGAGAAGGGGTTAATGGTTGTGCGGTTACACAATAATTCGTTGATATCAATTGTTGAATGTAAATCTTACTAATTGTATAATGACATGTTCTATTACTTTCTAAAATGTTGTGGGACACAGTTGCTAGGGTTTCATACGCTGGTCTAAGTAAACTGTGAGCCAGCGACAAATGTGCAAGACTCTATATGCGTTTGTTGCATCTGGCAGCATCTCTGTACGCCAGACTAAAACATATGCCAGCTAAGAGCTGGCGTAGGTTTAAGCTGCAATGTATGCCAGTTTCTGGCGTACATTATAGTAAATTGCAGAGTGACGCCCACTATTAGAAAAGTGCCGGAGGCTGGAGTGAAAAGACAAAAAAATTGCAATTTTGGTTTGTGTGCCAATAGTATTAATAATAAAATAAAATTTTTGCGCGCACAGTACACAGAGAATAGAACCGATTGATTTCAACGAGTTCATTCACATTTCCGTATTTTACATGCGCATTTCGATCACGCAAAAAAAAGAAAAATAGAACATGTTCTATTTTTCTGCGTATTTTTGTACCAAGGGTCCCCATAGAAATCCATGGGGGTGGGGAGGGTGCAAATGCGCGCACAGTTTGCAAAGAGATGAGTGTGTAATTCCGCTAGAAAAAGAACACATATGGTACTAATTAGCCATTTTAATCAGTGCATCTTGTTTGCTGCGTGCAAATGAGCATGCCTTGCAGGGGCAAAAAAACCACAGTAAATTATGCCGAATTATGCCCCCAAAAAAGCATAGTGCATTCCACAAAATGCAGTACTTGGGCGCCTACATACTGCCCATAGAAGTCTATTTAAAGGGGTAGTGGGACAAGGAGAAGCAGCTGGTGCTGTCTTTTGGTCACTTTATGGATCAACATTCCCCATGCATTTCTATCCGTGACTGCTTCTTTCAGTTCTTTCATGTACGTTTGTATCAGCCTTGATTGTGTCCAGCCAGCGTGTTCTGTCATTCTCTTCTTCATGACCCACTAAATGTGCCGAGCGTCAATGTTGTTTCTGGAGAATTAGCTTGCATGATATGTCCAAATTCTGAGAGCCACTGTTTGGTAATTTTGCCCTTTAGTGATATCATTGGTTTGCTACGCTCTAGGACCATCTTGTTGATGACCATGACTGACCATGTTATACGCAGCATTCATCTCCAGCATCACAGTTCAAAAGCATCCCGAGTGTCCAACTTTTGCTTGCATATACGGAAATCGGGAATATGATTCCAGTTATCATTTGGGTTTTTTAAGGCAATGCTATTATCTTTGCTCTTCCATATCCTTGCCACTCCTTGCATTGCACTGCGGCCAAGTGCAATTCTTGGTTTGACTTCTGGTTCTGATTCTCCATTACTGTCAATCTTGGATAAGAGGAAGAGGACATCTTTAATTGATTCAATTTCCTCATTGTCCATTTCTACGTGGACTGTCCCATTACCTTTGTTTTCTTTATGTTGAGGTACAGCCCCACGTGTACACTTTCTTCTTTAACTCTTCGAATGAGATATTCCCGATCCTTTTCACTTTCTGCGAGCAACGTTGTATCATCGGCATATGGAAAGTTGTTGATGTTTCTTCCACCAAATTTCACTCCAATTGTTGATTCATCCAGGTTGCATCGTCTCATGATTGTTTTGGCGTACAGATTAAACATGATAGAATGCATGCTTATCAGACGCCTTTCTCAATCTCAAACCAGTCAGTATTACTGAATGCTGTCCATACTGTGGCTTCTTGGTTCTTATAAAGTGATCGTATCCATTCTTCCAGATGCTCTTGGATGCCAACTTGCTTCATACATATCCACGGCTTGTTGTGTTCATACAGTAAAATTCCATGCAGTATGTCATATAATAGCCAGCCACACTACTTCTCCTTATATACAGACATGACAGCTTATTCTGAAAAGTCACCTGAAACAACATGTCTACTTTAAGAAATGAACCTGAGTTAAAATAACTGTGTAGGTTTACATCCAGTCTCATGGAAACTACAGCTATCATATTGTGCTATACAGGTACATCATACTAAGTGACATTCGATCCGGCTGTATCAAGTAACTCGCTTCTACTCCACTTTATGTGAAACATATTTTCGTGCATGCACATAAAACATAAGATTTCACGTTTGGCGAAGTATCTCATTTTCCGTATTATGTGAATGGACTCTTGAAAGCATTCTCCTTATGCAGTCACTCTTCAAGGTTCTTCTTCACTTCACTTACGGGGAGTAAAAAGTTTGTTTATACATTATTCTAAATCTTTATGAACAGATAAAAGATTCTTTCTGAGTAGTAAACAGAGGGAACGGGAAGCTAATTGGCAGGATGGAATAACATTACCCCTTTCACAAGTACTAATTAGCCTCTTCTGTGATACCAGCTAATCAATAAATCTCAATTTCTGCAGCACGTCAGATTGCCATCATGAATGCCTTTTCAATAACATGTAACCGGCTCTCAATAGTCTCCGGGAGCAAAAGTTCAAGTGCTCGACTGCAGAAACATACTTTTCTACCTACTGGCCGGTCTTAGATTTATGTTTGGCCGCACAACAAGTTTCAAAGAGTGAACAAGCTGTTCTATGCGTCCTTTATGAACCAGGAAGATTAGAAACTAAAGTCCTTTTACCATCTGTTAAACCCATAACAGCTTAGCACTGCATCGCGACTGCGGGAATTCCTGTAACCTGCATTCAATGCACGGTGCAACTATACTGTAGGCTAGTTTAGATTTAATTACCTTTTTATACAGTGCCAATATATTACCCACTGCATCTTAGGGAATTCACCAATATATCATCGTCTGCCTGAAAATAATGTGCAATGCTAGATTTCCATACTTGCCTATCTTTAAGCGAAACTCCGATCCGGGACAAACAAAAATGGCCGACTTCTCTGGCTATGTGATGAACTCTTTGCATAGGATGCATCAGGAGTCTAAGATACTAAATGTTGCTCTGACTGGTCAGCACCGATCATATGCGTAGCATGTGTTAGTCATAGCAGGTGTAGTGTCTTAAACTAATGATGCATACTAATGCACAGTGTACACCAGGTAGACAAAGAAGCAGTTCAGCCATCTTTGTCCAGTAATGAAAGATTACTTTAAGAGTAAGTTCCAGGGATTTTTGAAAGATGGTGAACAGAATCCCACCCATAAGTAAAGGTGATACCCCTGTATTGGCAGCCAAAGGTGCCTTCCATTTATAGTGTCAGCAGTGGGTCCCACATAAACATTGCCAGCATAGTACCCCTCCCCCCCCCCGAGGACCCCCTCTCCAGGCATCACCCACCTTTGGTGGACCATTACCAGGCTCGCTTACTGCTCTACTCAGCAACTGCCAAGACTTAAAAGAGAATGTGCAAAATTTCCATAACATTTCCACTTATTGCCATTATTCCAAACACCTAACTAAGTCATCAAACTGAACTTACGCACCTTTTTTTGGTGACCTGTGCCACCGCTGCTTTCCTGGAATGGCTGCTGGGGAGTACAAAAGCCACATCTCCCACAATGCTGCATTGTCAGTTAGGCTGAGCGCTCAGCCAGTTATAGCTAGTGCTTAGCTAGCTGTAAGTGGCTGAGCGCTCAGCCAATCAGCACAGCCCTTTCAGTAGGTGGGGATTTAAAAATGTCGGGGAGCCAGCCGGAGGACGCGTCTGAGCGGCGGAGAGGGGAGTAATTTTTTTAACTTTTTTAACCAGTTATAGATGATTTTCAGGGAAGGGCTTATATTTCGAGCCCTACCCCGAAAATCATACTGCGGGGTTTGCCCCAAACCACTGCTTTCAATTTTTAATACAAATTTTTAAGATAAATCCAGAAAAATAGGTTTTCACATTTCCTTTAAGACAGACTAATATAAAGTTCCATAAACTTTTGTGTAGGGGCATATAAGGAGGAGCATTGTAACTTTCTGCAACTCTTCGGAGCAGTAGAGAAAATGGCTAATAAACTATAGCATTAATTGTAGTAAAAGGTAGCTGAAGAATGTCAACTATAGCATCCAAAATTCTCATCCATCATGTAAGTACCATACAGAGAAAGTGAAGCAGCTCACCAGCAGGATGCACGGTCCTGTCCGGAATCAATTGCGGAGGATAGCAAGGAAAGGATCCAGCGTCCATAAAATCACCGCTTTATTGAGACACATTAAAATCTCAACAGGAAGGACATACAATGTAAACAATAGGGATCGATCTGATTGCTTACATACGCTCCCATCTGTAAAACAATACAGTCATCCTGCGGTCGTAGTTGTGAATTTCAGGAAATATGTCAGATAGTTAATATATACCTGTTTTGCATATTGATGAGGAGGGTGAAGCAAGACCCAGTGAGAGTGGTGAAATAGTTCTGGAGTACGAAGTGTTTGGAATGATGGAGATGATGCCAACCAGATAACGCTCCACCAAGGTGGGCATGAGTATAGTGAAAGAGAATGTGGTAAAATACTGGTGGTGGAAGCAGAACACTCTAAGCTAGTTGAAAGCTGAAGGTCCAAGATGCGATGGTGAAAGCACTTCTTTTTTATTTAACTACATAGAGAACCAACAAGTGAATACGGGTTTTGGGGTCGAGCCCCTTCGTCAGTTCAGCTGGATTAAACACGACAGGATGCCTGGGGGTGACACAATTCCATTAGGATGTGCCAGAAGTCTTGTATGTGACAGGAAGACAGGGAGGAAAGAGGTGCTTCAGCATGTTGGTTGCACGACTTAAAAACATATTAGTCGTCACATCTCTGATCTACCAAATGAGCATACAAGGTTTCTGCGCATTTGTTCACATACATGCTGGTAATTTCCCGTCTTTGTGAGCTGGAGGTATTGAACAGGTAAGTCATCCCAAAAGTTACTTAGTAGAGAAACATAGGTAAAGTGACCCTCCCACCTGGACAAACAAAGATGACTGAATAGAGATGAGCAAACGTACTCGTCCGAGCTTGATGCTCGGGCGAATATTAGCGTGTTCGGGATGCTCGTTACTCGTAACGAGTACCACGCGATGTTCCGGTTACTTTCAGTTTCCTCTCTGAGACGTTAGCGCGCTTTTCTGGCCAATTGAAAGACAGGGAAGGCATTACAACTTCCCCTTGTGACGTTGAAGCCCTATACCACCCCCCTGCTGTGAGTGGCTGGGGCGATCAGATATCACCCGAGTATAAAAGTCGGCCCCTCCCGCGGCTCGCCTCAGATGCCTTGTGACTGAGTTAGCTGAGGGAAAGTGCTGCTGCTGGTGCTGCTGTAGGGAGAAGGTTAGGAGTGAGTGTAGGCTTCAAGAACCCCAACGGTCCTTCTCAGGGCCACATCTATCCGTGTGCAGTACTGTGGAGGCTGCTGTTAGCAGTGTTGCACAATTTTTATTTTTTCAAAATCGGCTGTCTGCAGAGCATTGCGCCCTGCAGTAATAGTCCAGGGACAGAAGTGGTGGTTAGGCAGGGAGAGTGTTAGGAGTGAGTGTAGGCTTCAAGAACCCCACCGGTCCTTCTTAGGGCCACATTTAACCGTGTGCAGTACTGTGCAGGCTGCTGTTAGCAGTGTTGCATTGTTTTTTTTTTCAAAATCGGCTGTGCAGAGCATTGCGCCCTGCAGTAATACTACAGGGACAGAATTGTGTAGGCAGGGCCAGAAGACATATATTATTGATTGAATATAGTCAGTGGGCCTTTTCTTTTTAAAAAAAGCGAAAAATTCTATGTGCCCTGCCTCTGTCAGTCCTCAGCGTTCTGTGTACGTGTGTGGTGGGTGGAGAGAGTAAACAAATCATACGCAGCCAGCTACGTTTAACAGCAGGCTTGCGCCAATTTATTTCCTGCCTTCCTGGGAAAAATCACCGCTCTGCTGCACTTCATATAACTGCATTTCTGTGGAACAGATTTCTTATCTGATTGAATATAGTCAGTGGGCCTTTTCTTTTTAAAAAAAGAACGTTAAAAAATCAGACGCAACCAGCTACGTTTTACAGCAGGCTTGCGCCACTTTCTTTCCTGCCTGTGAAATTCCTTGCTCAGCTGTAGTTAATAACTCTGCAACACTAAAGTTCTGTGACACATTTGCAGGGGCACAACACAGTTATTAAACTTATTATTCATTGAATAGACGCAGTGGGCCTTTCCTTTTAAAAAAAAGAGAAAAAAGTATATTTGGCCTGCAGGCTTGCGCCAATTTATTTCCTGCCTGGGAAATCAAATCACTGGTAATACAGCATGCTGAGGGGTAGGGGTAGGCCTAGAGGATGTGGACGCGGCCGAGGACGCGGAGGGCCAAGTGAGGGTGTGGGCACAGGCCGAACTCCTGATCCAGGTGTATCGCAGCCAACTGCTGCGCGATTAGGAGAGAGGCACGTTTCTGGCGTCCCCAAATTCATCGCCCAATTAATGGGTCCACGCGGGAGACCGTTATTAGAAAATGAGCAGTGTGAGCAGGTCCTGTCGTGGATGGCAGAAATTGCTTCGAGCAACCTATCGCCCACCCACAGTTCTGCGCCGTCCACTGCTGCAAATCCGAATCCTCTGTCTGCTGCTCCTCCTTCCTCCCAGCCTCCTCACTCCACTACAATGACACATGCTCAGGAGCGGGAAGACTCCCAGGAACTGTTCTCGGGCCCCTGCTCAGATTGGGCAGCAGTGGTTCCTCTCCCACCAGAGGAGTTTATCGTCACTGATGCCCAACCATTGGAAAGTTCCCGGGGTCCGGGGGATGAGGCTGGGGACTTCCGGCAACTGTCTCAAGACCTTTCAGTGGGTGAGGAGGACGATGACGATGAGACACAGTTGTCTTGCAGTGAGGTAGTAGTAAGCCAGTAAGTCCGAGGGAGGAGCGCACAGAGGATTCTGAGGAAGAGCAGCAGGACGATGAGGTGACTGACCCCACCTGGTTTGCAACGCCTACTCAGGACAGGTCTTCAGAGGGGGAGGCAAGGGCAGCAGCAGGGCAGGTTGCAAGAGGCAGTGCGGTGGCCAGGGGTAGAGGCAGGGCCAGACCGAATAATCCAACAACTGTTTCCCAAAGCGCACCCTCGCGCCATGCCACCCTGCAGAGGCCAAGGTGCTCTAAGCTCTGGCAGTTTTTCACAGAGACGCCTGACGACCGACGAACAGTGGTGTGCAACCTTTGTCGCGCCAAGATCAGCCGGGGAGCCACCACCAACAGCCTCACCACCACCAGCATGCGCAGACATATGATGGCCAAGCACCCCACAAGGTGGGACGAAGGCCGTCCACCGCCTCCGGTTTGCACCGCTGCCTCTCCCGCTGTGCCCCAACCTGCCACTGAGATCCAACCCCCCTCTGAGGACACATGCACTACCGTCTCCTGGCCTGCACCCACACCCTCACCTCCGCTGTCCTCGGCCCAATCCAGCAATGTCTCGCACCGCACCGTTCAGCCGTCGCTAGCGCAAGTGTTTGAGCGCAAGCGCAAGTACGCCGCCACGCACCCGCACGCTCAAGCGTTAACCGTCCACATAGCCAAATTTATCAGCCTTGAGATGCTGCCGTATAGGGTTGTGGAAACGGAGTCCTTCAAAAGTATGATGGCGGCGGCCCCGCGCTACTCAGTTCCCAGTCGCCACTACTTTTCCCGATGTGCCGTCCCAGCCCTGCATGACCACGTCTCCCGCAACATTGTACGCGCCCTCACCAACGCGGTTACTGCCAAAGTCCACTTAACAACGGACACGTGGACAAGCACAGGCGGGCAGGGCCACTACATCTCCCTGACGGCACATTGGGTGAATTTAGTGGAGGCTGGGACAGAGTCAGAGCCTGGGACCGCTCACGTCCTACCCACCCCCAGAATTGCGGGCCCCAGCTCGGTGGTGGTATCTGCGGCGGTGTATGCTTCCTCCACTAAAGCACCCTCCTCCTCCTCCTCCTCCTCCTCCTCCAACGCAACCTCTGTCTCGCAATAAGATGTGTCAGCAGCAGCGCGTCGCCAGCAGTCGGTGTCGCGTGTCGTGGCAGCACAGCGGTGGGCAAGCGTCAGCAGGCCGTGCTGAAACTACTCAGCTTAGGAGATAAGAGGCACATGGCCCACGAACTGCTGCAGGGTCTGACAGAGCAGACCGACCGCTGGCTTGCGCAGCTGAGCCTCCAACCGGGCATGGTCGTGTGTGACAACGGCCGTAACCTGGTGGCGGCTCTGCAGCTCGGCAGCCTCACGCACGTGCCATGCCTGGCCCACGTCTTTAATTTGGTGGTTCAGCGCTTTCTGAAAAGCTACCCACGCTTGTCAGACCTGCTCGTAAAGGTGCGTCGGCTCTGCGCACATTTCCGCAAGTCCCACACGGACGCTGCCAACCTGCGGACACTGCAACATCGGTTTAATCTGCCAGTGCACCGACTGCTGTGCGACGTGCCCACACGGTGGAACTCTACGCTCCACATGTTGGCCAGGCTTTATGAGCAGCGTAGAGCTATAGTGGAATACCAACTCCAACATGGGCGGCGCAGTGGGAGTCAGCCTCCTCAATTATTTTCAGAAGAGTGGGCCTGGTTGGCAGCCATCTGCCAGGTCCTTCGAAACTTTGAGCAGTCTACCCAGGTGGTGAGCGGCGATGCTGCAATCATTAGCGTCACCATTCCTCTGCTATGCATCTTGAGAAGTTCCCTGCAAACCATAAAGGCAGCCGCTTTGCGCTCGGAAACAGAGCCGGGGGAAGACACTATGTCGCTGGATAGTCAGAGCACCCTCCTGTCTATATGTCAGCGCGTTCAGGAGGAGGAGGAGGAGCATGAGGAGGATGAGGAGTAGGGGGAAGAGACTGCTTGGCCCACTGCTGACGGTACCCATGCTGCTTGCCTGTCATCATTTCAGCGTGTATGGCCTGAGGAGGAGGAGGAGGAGGAGGAGGAGGAGGAGGATCCTGAAATTGATCTTCCTAATGCGGACAGCCATGTGTTGCGTACAGGTACCCTGGCACACATGGCTGACTTCATGTTAGGATGCCTTTCTCGTGACCCTCGCGTTACACGCATTCTGGCCACTACGGATTACTGGGTGTACACACTGCTCGACCCACGCTATAAGGAGAACCTTTCCACTCTCATTCCCGAAGAGGAAAGGGGTTCGAGAGTGATGCTATACCACAGGACCCTTGCGGACAAGCTGATGGTAAAATTCCCACCCGACAGCGCTAGTGGCAGAAGGCGCAGTTCCGAGGGCCAGGTAGCAGGGGAGGTGCGGAGATCGAGCAGCATGTACAGCACAGGCAGTGCAACAGTCTTTAAGGGCCTGGACAGCTTTATGGCTCCCCAGCAAGACTGTGTCACCGCTCCCCAGTCAAGGCTGAGTCTGCGGGAGCACTGTAAAAGGATGGTGAGGGAGTACGTAGCCGATCGCACGACCGTCCTCTGTGACGCCTCTGCCACCTACAACTACTGGGTGTCGAAGCTGGACACGTGGCGTGAACTCGCGCTGTATGCCCTGGAGGTGCTTGCTTGTCCTGCGGCTAGCGTCTTGTCGGAGAGGGTGTTTAGTGTGGCTGGTGGAATCATCACGGATAAGCGTACCCGCCTGTCAACCGACAGTGCCGACAGGCTAACACTCATCAAGATGAACAAAGCCTGGATTTCCCCAGACTTCTCTTCTCCACCAGCGGACAGCAAAGATACCTAAGCAATACGTAGGCTGCACCCGCGGATGGAAGCATCGTTCTCTCTCACCATCCAAAACGGGGACATTTCTGCTTCATCAATCTGTGTATAATATTCCTCCTCCTCCTCCTGAAACCTCACGTAATCACGCTGAACGTGCAATTTTTCTTAGGGCCACAAGGCTCACTCATATAATTTTTCAAAAAATTTTTTATACGTTTCAATGCTCTTAAAAGCGTTGGAACTTTAACTTGAAACAATTTTTCGTTAAACTGGGCTGCCTCCAGGCCTAGTTACCACTTAAGCCACATTAACCAAAGCGATTAATGGGTTTCACCTGCCCTCTTGGTTGGCCATGGCCAATTTTTTGGATGTACATTAGTACTGTTGATACAGCAATTTTTGTGGGCCCTCGCCTACAGTGTAATCAAATGAATTTTTAGCCCACCTGCATTACAGCTGACGTTACCTCAGCTGTGTTGGGCAATGCAATGGGATATATTTATGTACCGCTGGTGGCTTCCTGGCACCCACCCATGCTGTGGGTCCACAGAGAATTATAAATGCATCTGAAACCACATCTAAAGAACCCCAGTCAGACTGGGGCATGCAGTGTTGGCCGAAGCCCACCTGCATTAAGCACGACATTACTACCTCAGCTGTGTTGGGCAATGCAATGGGATATTATTATGTACCGCCGGTGGCTTCCTGGCACCCACCCATGCTGTCGGTCCACAGGGAGTTGTAAATGCATCTGTTTCCACTTGTAAAGAACCCCAGTCTGACTGGGGCATGCAGTATGGGCCGAAGCCCACCTGCATTAAGCACGACATTACTACCTCAGCTGTGTTGGGCAATGCAATGGGATATTTTTATGTACCGCCGGTGGGTTCCAGGGAGCCACCCATGCTGTCGGTCCAGAGGGACTTCACAATAGGGAGTTGTACCTGCCTGTGTCTATGAATTAAAAACTGTGGTCTGACTGAGGCATGCAGACACCTTGACAGAATGAATAGTGTGTGGCACATAGGTTCCCCATTGCTATGCCCACGTGTGCAGCTCCTGATGGCGGTGGCACAGGATTATATTTCTCATTGCTTCTGTACAGCATTGTGGGCTATCGCCCCGCCCCTTTTAAAGAGGGTCACTGCCTAGCCGTGCCAACCCTCTGCAGTGTGTGCCTGCGGTTCCTCGTCATGGCAGACGCACTTATAAATAGACATGAGGGTGGTGTGGCATGAGGGCAGCTGAAGGCTGCGCAGGGACACTTTTGTGTGCGCTGTGGACACTGGGTCGTGCAAGGGGGGTTGGGCAGCATGTAACCCAGGAGAAGTGGCAGCGGAGTGTCATGCAGGCAGTGATTGTGCTTTGTTGGAGGTAGTGTGGTGCTTAGCTAAGGTATGCATTGCTAATGAGGGCTTTTCAGAAGTAAAAGTTGTTGGGGGGGGGGCACTCTTGCCGCTATTGTGGCTTAATAGTGGGACCTGGGAACTTGAGATGCAGCCCAACATGTAGCCGCTCGCCTGCCCTATCCATTGCTGTGTCGTTCCCATCACTTTCTTGAATTGCCCAGATTTTCACAAATGAAAACCTTAGTGAGCATCGGCGAAATACAAAAATGCTCGGGTCGCCCATTGACTTCAATGGGGTTCGTTACTGGAAACGAACCCTCGAGCATCGCGATAATTTCGTCCCGAGTAACGAGCACCCGAGCATTTTGGTGCTCGCTCATCTCTATGGCTGAACTACTTCTCCGACTACCTGATCCACACTGTGTATTAGTATGCATCATTAGTCTAAGACACTACATGCTGCTGTGACTCGCGTGGAAAGTACTGGCTAATGAAAGCAAATGTGTAGTGTCTTAGATTAATGATGTACTAGTATTGCAGTGTGCATCAGGTAGTCAGAGAAGCTGGTGCAGCCATATTTGTTGGTCCAGACCTGGACTGTCCCTTTAAAGAGCAATGCTAAATAAAAAGAAAAGACTTCTACTTCTACCTGCTGAATCTATATCTGGCTTTGGCTCAAAAAACTCTATATATGAAACTACCCAAGGAGATTGGCTTAGCTTCAGAAACTGCTGGCATATTGCTGAATATTTACCAATATGCAATTGGTCACTAAAAACCTGTAGTCTGAAAACCATGCCTTTCCATCTTCTGATGGCTGCATTGATGGCCACTGAGCACCCCATTAATAGTGCTAACTCTGCATGTAATATGCTGTGTGCAAGTGCAGAATTAGTAACTAATTACTCGGGTAACAGTGCAGGTGTATATCAATGTGCTGGGTTTTATGTTATAGGGGGTTTCTGTCATCTTTAACACTGGTGGGAATAAGTTGTGTGTAAAATAACAGGCATACTCACCTTGGCCGACCAGCTGATCTGACTCTTGCTGACAGTACTTGTATACACTGGGGTCCGAGCAGAAACCACTACTCCGGCCCATGTGTAGTGGCCAGGGCTTGTAACTGCAGCGTAGCGCTCATTAAAATCAATGGGATCAGAGCACTGTATACCCAAACAACGGGCCCTAGCGGATCAACTACTGATGACATATTCTGAGGATAGGTCATAAATTGTATTTTCATGGAAAACCCTTTTTAAATAGAACCAGTCATGTCCTTTATGCTACTCTCACAGAGGGCAGCATGAAGTAGTGTGACAGACATACTGATTTCAGTGGTTTGTCACCTACTGGGTGATGTGCAGGAGTTTTTAAGAACTTACAGTTTGTTCCTGCACTTCCCAGCAAGAGAGGAGTCCAGCTCATTCATCTCGATTGACTGTTTTCTATTACACCGCATGCTGAAAAAATTGCCAATCACGAAGGGCTGTCAGATCTGACAGGACCCCTTAAATCAACTGGACTCATTGCTTCTTGGGAGCTGCAGGAACAAGCTGTAAGTTCTTAAAAACCCCTGCACATTACCCGCTGAAATCAGCATGTCAGTTGCTACTTTATGCTGCCCTTAATGTGAGCAGCATAAAATACACGATAAGTTCCCTTTAAATACCTCTTCAGTTTTGTTCTTTTTTGAACTGTTGCAGGAAATATACAAAGCCTATTCCTGTAATAATCTGACCTGGTATTTGTTGTTTCCATATCAACAGTGTAGCCTAGGTAGCATATCTCACTCTCCTTTGCTTTACCACTATCCACTCTATGCTGAAAAGTACAAGAATATATGAGGAATGCATAATCAAGTGGGAATTGCAGAAATCATCCTATTTGCTCTGAAAAGGTGGGGGGCACAGGTTCACACATGAGAGCGTGTGCAGGGTTTTTAAGTGGGTTTTCAAGGACCGAAGCAGATCATTTGTTGCTCAAAATTATCACCTATTTTGCAACACAAATTTGTATTTTTTCGTAATTATAGGATTTCTGTGCTACATAATAACAACAGAGTAGCTGTAATTAAAATGAACATTCAGTTGTTTACATGGGTAGGGGCATAGCTGGGGAGGCATATTTAGGATTTCAGCCGCAGCTCAGCAGCGCTGCTTATTAGAGCCACCTGATTGGATCTTTGGCACCATGTGACTACACAGCGTGCACGCGGATTGCCTTCAGCAGCCGTGCACTACACACTACACTTAAGTAGCACAGGGTTAGGTTTACCTAAACCTAACCCTAAACCCTAACCGTAAACCTAACCCTAAACCTAACCCTAAACCTAACCCTAAACCCTAACCCTAAACCCTAACCCCTAACCCCTAACCCCTAACCCCTAACCCCTAACCCCTAACCCTAAACCCTAAACCCGTGCTGCTTAAGTGTAGTGTGTAGTGCACGGCTACTTAACTGTAGTGTGTAGTGCACGGCTGCTGAAGGCAATCCGCGTACACGGTGTAGTCACGTGGTGCCGAAGAGCCAATCAGGTGGCTCTAATCAGCAGCGCTGCTGAGCTGCGGTTGAAATCCTAAATATGCGCTGGGGAGAGTTGGCAAGACTTTTGCCTTGGGTGCAGTGGTGAATATAGAAATCATGACGCCCCATAGCTAAACCTAGAATTGCCCCCCTCCAATTAAAAAAAAAGTTTTATCTATAATGCAATAGGTTTAAATGCAGTAGCTCAGCTCTAAGACCCCTCTAAGGAATTCAGTTACCATATAACAGTCAGATACCAGCTTTACACAGTGATAGTGATCACAGTGCAGTTACCTCCAGTGATCACAGGAAGCAGCTTCTGATTGGTGATAGGTCTAGATGACCATGACAATTTTCTCCAGCCACAACTCATCTTTTCACACTCTTACCATCCTCCCCCTTTCCCCATGAACCTCTCTGTAACCCCCCACAGTACTAGTGTCCCCTTTGTAACCCCCATAGTATTAGTGTAATTCCTGCATAGTAATGTTGTCACCCCTCTGTGACCCCCTCCTTCTATGCCCCCCCCCCCATAGCACTGTAGCTCTCCTTTGCCCCCTTTAGCTGTGGAGTCCCTCTTTTATGACCCCCTATAGCTCTGGTGTCCCCCTTCCCCTGAATGTCCCATTGGCCCCACAGCAGTCATATGATCTGGCTATATTGGCGGCACACCACTACTTGGGTGCTGGGTGCCGGGGGTGATACAGACAAGTCACCATGGCTTGATCAGAATCTTTAGATACAGGTATAGGGCATAAAACCGATACTACCTCCTGGGAATGGAAAGTCTAGTTACAGCTGTGCTGGAGGGCTCCCAGAATCATATCCATTGAGGGTCACAGTCTACTGCAGCCTGACATTGACTTTGTATACAGTATTCGTTTCTTGCCTATATGCTGTTTGCTCATATATTAATTGACTTCCTATGAAATTGGCTCTTTGGTGTATGTATTCGCTTGAAAATAGAGACATTAAATTGCGAGTTCCTCTAAACTAGAGGGAAATAGGCTTAATGAATATATTTCCTGCAAATCGAAGCATCATAAGTCTGTTTGATATAATAAAATGTAGCAAAAGAGAACCCTGAGCAGCCCTTGGAACTGCCACTGCGCTTTCCATAGAAGCACATTCCATGACGCGGATGACAGTACGGTTTTTAGCAGCCATTTATTGCTGTGCTTTGACAAAACCATAGAAGAATAGATAAAAGGCACATGTTTAGTATGTGCCCCACTGCATTGCATTAGTTGTTTGAAGTTACTGAATTAATTCCGCTAAAATGACAACTTTTTCTACTTTTGACCTGTAGGGGGCAGTGTTTGATTACATGTCTGCAGTCCTGGCATATCTTGTTGAACAAGGGCTATTTAAAATCTGCTAAATAACACTAAAACAGCAATTGTTCTCATAAAATAGAGAGAAAGGCACCTGTTTTGCTATCTTGTATAATTAGTGCACCTACATGTGGCAGGGATCCCTGACATCCACATACAAGATTTCAGAGCAATAACAGCACTTTGAATTTGCCAGTGTAAATGCTAGAGATTTTCGGAGAACTGACTATATCCTACATCCCGTGAAAAGGTGCACAGATAGGATTTCCAAACAAACCCGCAAAATACTTCATTAGCCATTAGCTGTCATTATGCGCTCGCCGGGCCTCGCTGCTATCCCTGTGCCTTGTGCACATAGTAATCCTCTTTATTAATATACTCCAGTCCGTGGCAGGAAATGCCGAAGAGAGGTCAAGGAATATTAAGACTGAGCAATCACCTCGGCTATTGCCATCAGAAGGTCACTGAGCACGTATGATCCTGGTCTGATTTCGTGCTATGACTTTTCCCGAAACTTGACTGGAATGGGTCATAGATGTCACGAGCTGATAGATGGATTTAATGCAGCTGCCTCCCTTTTCTGCAATAACCTTTCTGTAAAATGGATGCAGTGGAACACGGCTGTTTGCTATCTGTGCCGTTAATGAATGTCTTTTTCACCAGGCTCTGACGGGCCCCTCATTCAGCGGTTCTGGAGTTCCCTCTCTGTTACCGACACCTGGCTTGTGTGGGACCTAGAACACTATATGTGATTAAAAGGAAATATTGTACAGATTGGGTGCCGAGACCCTTACATCTTAGGCTGATTGATGCTACTGCCAAGGAAAGGGGAATAACGGAAATCAAACCTGCACCCAGCTTATGCATGGACCCAATCTGCATAGTGCAAACCTAGAAGAGTTAAAGGGAACCTGTCAGCTAGAAAATGCTGTCCAGACTGCAGGCATGATGATATAGAGCAGGAGGGGCTGAGCAGATTGATATATAGTTTTATGGGGAAAGATTGAGTATAACTTGCGTCCTATTCATTTAAACCTTTGCTTATTCTGAGCTGAACAGTCCAATGGGCGGTCCTATCAGTGATTGGCAGCTACCCTTACATGTACAGTCATACACAGATGGCTGTCAATCACTGAGATGACTGGTCCAATGGGAGGTCCCATCAGTGATTGACAGCATTTCCTGTATGTAGAGTCATTAGGGTTGCCACCCGGCCGGTAATACACTGGCCTAGCCGGTATTTTTCCCGCCAGGCCGGGGGCAGTATTTGTTTTTTACCAGACATATTACAGGCTGGTATTTTGGTTAGACCCCGGGGTGTATCTTGATGCCACCGGAAGTTAGGGGTGTGACAGGGCTTAGATAGAGGGACGGCCCTGTCACATCCCTACCTCCACATTGGCTGTCAGTAAGTGTCCTGGGTTGTTCCCCAGCAGCTGCAGTTACTCACCACCCCACAGCCGGACTTCTGTGAGGCGTCCTGGCCGGCGGTGGACTTCTTTGAGGCGTCCAAGTACGGCCGCGAAGGAGCGGGGAGGCACGTCGGTGGGGAGCTGACCCGCAGACATTCAGCGCCGGAGCGGAGCACACAGGCTGAGGCATCGGAACACAGTGGAGGAGTGGGGAGCAGGGAGCGGAGCCACGGCTATAAGTGCAGCGCCGGAGCGCATAGCGCAGTCAGGGTGGAGGTGAGCAACGAAAAATACAGAGGCCGCCCAGGGAGCACAGCGTGGTGGAGATGAGCCGACACAATTTGTGCAGCGCAGCAAGGGTGCAGTGGAGCAAAGCCGGGGAGAGATGAGGCAACACAATAACTGCGGCACAGGAAGGGGGAGCGCAATGCCGCCCCTGTTCCCTTGCCCCGCTGTCAGTGTTCCCTGCTCTCGGCAGCTCACCTCTCACTGCTTTCCCAGCTGCTGTACTAGGTAATCGGAAGCTATGGGCTTGCCATGGGGCGTTAACCTCTGAAAAGCCTGGTCATCCCCTAGCTTCTGGTGGCGTCAAGATACACCAGTACCGAGGATGGGTAGACGTGAGGTCATTCAGTGATCTGCGCCTGCGTGTAGATTGTATGCGATGCGAGCATCTGCAGACTGTAGCGTGTTCTTGCGAGTAGATGACGTTTAGTGTGAATCACACTAAATGTCATCTACTCGCGAGAAAGCGCTCTCATACAATCTACACGCAGGTGCAGATCACTGACCTGATCACTATTCCTTTTTAGATAGTAAAATCAGGCCACATGGCCAAGTGCGACTTGCACTTGAGATTCTCTGGCGCAGCTCGCCTTGCAAAGCAGTCAGACACAGATGAAAAATGGGTTCATTCACACAAGCAATTTTTCTCTTGGACTGATGGTCCAAGTTTGAAAAATTGCTGCATGTCCCTTTTTCGTGCAAATCTCGCGCTTCGTGGAGCACCCGGACCGAGTGGACAACATGCAATGCTTTTGAATATCATTAAATTTGCAAATACAGGTAACTATGGGGCTCTAGAGCAAATTTTGGAATGAGCCCCACAACATCAAGATCAATTACAGCATAAAAGCCGAAGGATATGTGAAGCTTATGATGAGGTTAGCCCCCATTTCAATCCCGATGCCTTTTCCTGATATTACTGGTCTTATCATGATCTGCATCTAATTTCTTCCACTTCTCTGCTCTCTCACCTACGCATTCCATGTCTTGTCATCTTATTATCTACATAGCTCAATCACACAGTTTTTGCAACCTTTCAAAATTTTGAAAGGTAGGTTGTTGTCCTTCCCTCCCCACGATTAGAAACAATCTACCTTAAGGATGCAAGATACCTGTCCTGATGCCAATGACTTCTATTGTACAAAAAACAGAAACATGTTCTTAGCACACAAAGAAGGAGCTGCACGACTTTTGTGTTCTGTAATATCTGGTTTTAATAGTAATTTTGCCCCAAAAAATATAAAAACTTTTTAACAGGATGCAGAGACATAGTGTGATCCTCACCTTACCTGCAGGACACCAAGGGACCTTCCACAAGGGACGGAACTACACAGCAGGACGCAGCCAGATCCGCAAAAGTGGAATTCCACACCAAAATCCACAGGTCTAACTGCAGATTTTGATGCAGAATTGCAGATAGGTTTTTAAGCCATTTTCAATTCCACATTAAAAGGTAGTTTGCGAATTTTGGAATGAAGAATTCTCGTTCGTCGTTTATTTGCTGGCTCATGCTTAAACTGAACGATTATCATTCACTTTTGATTGTTTTAACAATATTTTGAATGACAATCATTACGTCTAAACGCACCTTAGGCTTCATTCACATGAGTGTATATCGGCTGCATTTTCACACCAGGCCAATATATGCTGCACATCTGAGCATTGGTTTACAATGTATCAGTTCAGATAGGTGTATTCCCTGCGGTGTAAAAGCGCCTGGCCGCCAAGATAGCGCATACTGTGCGCATTTCGGCTGCGCACTTTTACGCCGGCCAGGAAAGATAGTTCAGGAACTATCTTCTGGCTGGAATACGGTGGCTGCTGCATAGACTCCTATGGGAGCCTATGAGAGCTGCCGGAGAAGGGAGGTGGGAGGACGTTTAGCAGCGTGTTTGCTGAATTCCCACCCCCTTCCCTCCTCCTCTCTGCCCCTTGCTGGTTGTTTGCAATTGGAGGGGGTGGGAGCTAGTTGCTAAGCTCCTGTGCTGTCCCGCCCCCTCCTATTTCTGGTAGCCGACAAGGGGCAGGGAGCATAACTCACTAGCTCCTGCCGCATCCCCTTGCTGAGAGCTGGTGAGTGGGGCGGAAAGGGGGAGGCAGTTTAGCAGAGCGGCATTCCGGGCTCACTGTATATGCGCCGGACCCAGGCTGTCTGAACGGGCGCACAAGATTTCTGCACCCATTCATGCGATTTTCGATAGTGCTGTGGCCGTTAGATGGCTGACCGAAAATCGCTATGCTTGTGTGAATGAGTCCTAAGTTTCTGGTCAAGAACAGTGATTTGGGCTCCCTCATCCCTACTAATGGTGGACCTCCACCTTTCCTCCTCTTTCACAAGTTCTTGGACAACACAAAGCAAGCAGCGATTTTAGAAATTTTAGATGGAAATATAATTTTTTTTGTAATCTGATGGTTTTGAACAGCGCTTTTTCTCCCGTTCCAAAACCAAACAGCTGGGCAGAAAGCGCACGGACCCCATTATAGTCAGTAGGGTCTGCCAACGCTGTTCGGTTCCATCCATGCATAGAACCGTTTGGGTGCAGGGATTCCCCTCTCCTGCTCCATGAACGGAGCGGAATGCCCAGTGCAGGTGTGAAATTACCCTTATACAGGAGTTTGAAGACAAATAGTTATATTTAATTACTTTTGACTGCAGGATAAGACAGCATAACTCAAATAAGAACTCAAGAAACACAAAAGGCAGACAGCAGGGTTACTAGATATAACCACTAATCCAGTAGTAACAGGACGGAGAAAAGTGTGAACACCATTACATAAATTAGGCCTCCCTCCCAGCAGCATTAACCCCTGTTAGGGATTTCTGATTCTCTGTTCTGTTTTTGGAGCAGACAGACTGAATTCCTATTTTCCCTACTGATTTTAATTGAAATAATCACTAATTGAAGAAAAATCGTAACCCTTTGTGCTACTAATACCCTGTGATCCACAGACTTCGATTAACTACACGCTGATCTGGATTGGGGGGGGGGGGGGGGGGGGAATGGTTAATTCCAGATCCCCCCAGTGAAGTTTATCTTGCTACCTATCCACATTTCACAAATAATTATTAGTAGCACAAAGGGTTAAGATTTTCTTCACTTAGCAATTATTTTATGTGACTTACTACTGAGGTGGATTACCCCGGATATTGCCCTCTGTTGCTCTCCCTACACCTAATGGGATCATTACATCTGTGAGGATTTCTGAAGGCTGAGGCTTTATTCCCATGAGCGTATATCGGCCATGTTTTCACAGCTGGCCGATAAACGCTACGATGTGAGCTCTAAAAACTCGTGAATGGGGCGCACAAATCTAATATTTATACGCCGAGGCCGCCATGCCGTTGCCTGTTCCTCTTCCCTCCCCCTCGCTGGCTCAGCTCCTCTCTCCTCCCTGCCGGCTGATTGCTCAGCTCCTCTCTCCTCCCATTGCTGGCTGTGGACAAGGGGCGGAGCTTAGCTCTGCCCCGCCCCTTGTCCACAGCTAGCAATGGGAGGCGGGACGGGGTGGCGCTTAGCACCGCCCTCACCCTGCCCCCTCCCATTGCAATTAGCCAGAGGGGAGAGGAGGGAGAGGAGGGAGGAGGGAGAGGAGGGAGGAGGGAGAGGAGGGAGGAGGGAGGGAGTTTAGCAATCACGCTGCTAAACTCCCTCTCACTCCCTTCTCGGGATGCTGTCATTGGCTCCCATAGGAGCCCATGCAGTGGCCGACGTATTCCAGTCCAAAAGATAGTTCCAGGACTATCTTTTGGGCCTGATGTAAAAATGCCTGATGCGTTTATGGCGCAGGAATACGGCCATGTGATCTGATGTATTGGAATCCAATGCATCAGATCACAGTATATATCGGTTGACCATGAAAGCGGCCGGCCAATATATGCTCGTGGGAAGAGCCCTAAAGTGGATCATAGGTGTGGAGTCCTGTCATACGGCAGGCTCCATATCAGGCGAGTCCACTACTTGGGTTTCCTTTATTATACTACTTTTATATTTGGTTTATCTACTCCATTTTTGGAGAGCGGACACAAAACTACTTTTTATTCTATTAATTTCAATGGGTTTTCAAAAAATGGAAACGTTTCCATCTGGCTTACTTTTTTTTTTTAAACATAGCAAATACAGTCCAGCTGCAGAGTGCTATCAGTTCTGGTTAAAAAACAGAAACCAAACGGAATGGAAGCAAATGGAAACATTTCAGTTTTTTTGCAGACCCATTGAATCCTAATTCTCTGCTCCAAAAATGGAACAGAGAAACAGAAATCTCTAACAGGGGTGAAATGCTGGTGAGAATGAGCCATTCCTGCCCTACATTTGGAACAATAATGGAGCTTTGTTGTCACTACTTTACATCTGGGTTTTCTTTCGAGTATTTTAACTTTTGATATTTACTCAGCTCACAGAAAGGGCTCCGATAAAAGAAAATCTGACGGGTCTTTAAGACATAGATGCTTTCTTCCTAAAACAGCACCACACCCACCTACAGGTTATGTCGTACTGCCGCCAGTTTTTTGTTTTTTTTAAAGCTAGAACTACTCTCTCCATTATGGCGTATTTACACAAGCGTATATCGGCCGGCGTTTTCACGGCCGGACAATATACGCTTCCATCTGAGCAGTTCCCCCCTCACCGGCTCTCTGACTCTCCCCTCCGAGCGGTTTGCAATGGGAGTGAGTAGGGCGGGGGTGAAGCTAAGCTCCCACCCCTTGTACTAAGCCAGCAATGGGAGTGGGCCGGACAGAGCAGAGCTTAGCTCCGCCCCTCCTGCCTCCTCCCATTGCAGACGCCGGAGTGGAGGACAGAGCAGAGAGCTGGTGAAGGGGGGGGGGGGGGGGGGCGGCAGACGGGACTGCTCAGATGGAAGTGTATAGGCGATGGAAGCCGTGAAAACGCCATCCGATATACGCCTGTGTAAATAAGCCCTTAAACTGAGTAAAGGCCCTGAGAGAAGTTTGCATTGGTAGACCATAAGCTGCATGTTTACGTGAACACAGTGCAGACTGAATAAGACGGTGTGGCGCAGAACAAGTAACCATGAGGTCCCTACAGCCAAACATGGAATATGGTTCAACTCCAGTAAGTTCAGGGTATGAGAAGCGGGTGATTATTTTCACCTTCGCTCTGTTCTCTGTGCCTTTTCCTCACCCCATCAGCAGGGTTGCCAACTTTCTCCTTAATTTTTTCTGGACAATCTAAGTAAATATGATGGACAGCCCAAAGTTTTTACGCACACATGTTCTTCCACTTTTAAAGACGAACTCTCAACACAGGACATTTTGCACGGTTTACTTCGCCTAGATCTAGAAAGCACTCAGCAGTTGTGGGTTTGAGCGAGCTTCATGCTTTTCTCAAAGAAGGCAGCATGAAGTAGATGGCAACTGTAGATCTCATGTCAGCCGACTGTGCTGAGATTTATCCCAACTAATCCCAGGGAAAGTGAGGCGTTCCCTATAGCAAGCCACCACATTGCAGCACACATTTCTCAGAGGCTTTTTGGAAAATAAAGGGGTCATTGTGATTAATTGTTACAGGACAGATCTCTGCTTTTCTACAATTAGGCTGCATTCCCACGAACGTATATCGGCTCGGTTTTCACGCCGAGCCAATATACGTCGTCCTCATGTGCAGGGGGGGGGGGGGGGGGATGGAAGAGCCAGGAGCAGGAACTGAGTTCCCGCCCCCTCTCCGCCCCTCTGCACTATTTGCAATGGAGAGAGGTGGGGTGGGGGCGGGGCTAAGTTCCAAGAATTAGCCCCGCCCCGCCTCTCCCCATTGCAAATAGTGCAGAGGGGCGGAGAGGAGGCAGAGAGGGGGCGGGAGCTCAGTTCCTGCTCCTGGCTCTTCCATCCTCCCCCCCCGCACATGAGGACGACGTATATCGGCTCGGCGTGAAAACCGAGCCGATATACGTTCGTGGGAATGCAGCCTTAGGGTGATTACCCACTACAGTTCTTTTTTACAGCAAAATTCACAGTGTTTTTTGTCTCCAGGGGACTTATTAATGTTAAAAATCGCATCACGCAAAATTGCGATTTTGTGGTAAATTGCGATTTCGCTGCAATGCGTTTTTAACATTAAAAAGCCCCATAGACACCTGGAAAAAAAAAAGAAAAAAAGCAGCAAATTCGCAAATGCTAGTGGGTAGTCACCTTTATACTCGCTGTTAATGATGTCTACCAAATGTACAATTATATAGATGCCCCTCTTTATGTAACTGCAGCTTCGTTCTTGAGGATGCATAGTGAGCACAAGCCATGGGTTGCTCCATATTTACTATGCAAAAATGCACATATGGAACTTTTATCTAAGTGGAGCACATATAGGACACCTGACATTTGTGCACCACCACACAATTGGTAGGAACTGTCTGCCAAATTAATAGAGTGGCACAGGCTTACATTTGTATATGCACTCCATGTCCAATAACCAACCAAGCAACTATTATTGTTATATCTATGGTACAATTGCTTAAAACCAAGTTAGGGGCCCTTTAGATCATGTTTTGACCTTCATCATGGGGATAGCAGAGAACAACCACCAGATGAAACCATAGGCTATCATTTCTAAAACAGAGTGATTTAAGCATTAGAATAGTGTAGTTAGTTACGCTATTAATGCTTGCATTACAGCCAATGGTTCTGTTCAGGGTTTCGCCTGGACATTGTTCTCGGCGACAGGGATGGAACCCTGGGAGGGCAAAACGTTATGCAAATGTCTTTTTATGAGAGTCAATGGAAACCTTTTTACTCGTGGTGCAAAAATGCCAAGTATTTGGAGAGAAGTCACGAGTAGTTATGCTGGGCAGCTTCATGTGTTGGTAGAGCTGGGCCTGTGTGACATAACTGAGCTCTGAGGCTCTAGCATGTTGCTCTAGACCTACGAAGAGGTTATGTGAAGGCACCACTGTCAAACACACCGGGGAGCAGATGAGATCTGACTGAGAGAAGGTTCATTGGCTTGTATTGACTGTCTCGCAAACCTGTCCCATTACCTTATCCTTCCCCAGTCCTCTACACCCAGTTAGCTCAGTCTAACCTCTACTGAGCTACCGCTGGCCATCCCTTCTCGCTCTACATGTCCTGACCATCTTCCTGGCTCCTCTGTGCCTGACTGCCCACTCCCTGTGACTGTGATCTACCTTCTTCAGATCAGTTCTGAGTCCCAAAACCCCACAGACTGTGGCAGATTGGCCAGGATTATCACTGAACAGTGGCAGCACATGGGAAAGTAGAGAGGAGCGGTGATTGGGGGCGTAATCTCCACACCTTCCCCATTCCTCTTGCTGGTGCCACCATTTCTTGGTTGTCTGCACTGCGCAAATCGGCACATGCCCAGTGCAAACTTTGCAGGAAGAGAAAAAAAAATTCATGGTCATGGCCTTTTGATAACAAACTGGGTATATTCTAATGGCAAGCCAGATACACAGGTGTACTGTAGAGATGAGCGAGCACCTCTCTCTTTCTCGCTCTCTCAATGAAAAAGTCGAGAATGCAGGACTTTTTCAACTGGTAAAACTGCCGGACTGGTGCAGGAACCGAACGAACCCCATTATAGTCAATGTGGTCTGTTTGGCACAGTCTAGTTCCATTATGAGGCAGCTCTGTTCATCCAGAGGATTCTGTTTTCCTGCTCCCATAACGGAATCCGTATCCCAGATGTGAATAGAGTCTTACACCATATTATTTCTTCAGTGTGCTGTGGACATACATGTAATAATTATTTTTGTAAAGACATTTCAGCACAGGTACATGAGTCACCTGTTGGTTCTTTTTGCTCCACCACCACCCTCTTTAAATATGCTGCCACATAAAAATATACTGATGGGTTGCCATGGCAGCCTCCAGCAGGGTCTACGAGCGGAGCCGTCAAAGGCATAATGCATTGAATTACAGTGAATATAAAAAAAGTCTACACACCCATGTTAAAATGCCAGGTTTTTGTCATGCTAAAAAAAAAAAAATCCAACAAAGATGAATTATTTTAGATTTATTTTCACCTTCAATGTGACCCGTTATCCGCACAATTCCATTGAAAAACAAATGGATATCTTTTTGGGTGGAAAAACAAACAAACAAAAAAAAAAAAACTAAAATAATGTGATTGCATAAATATGCACACCCTAAAATTATAACTTTTTTGATGTACCCTTTGACTTTATGGCAGCATTTTGTCTTTTTGGGTAGATGTCTATCAGTAAGGCACATCATGACTTGGCAATCTTTGCCCAGTCTTCCTTGCAAAAGCGCTCCAAACCTGTCGGATTGTGAGGGCATCTTGTGTGTAGCGCCCTCTTCAGGTCATCCACAGTTCTTCAGTAGGATTCAGGTCGGGGCTCTGGCTAAGTGATTCCAAAACTTTGTACTTCTTCTGGCATAGCCATTCTTTTGCTTTGGCGGTATGCTTTGGGTCGCTGTTGTACTGAAAGGTGAAATTTCTCATCTTTTTAGCGGTTTTTGTGCCAAAATGGACTGATATTTGGAACTGTTCATAATTCCAACCAGTTTGACTAAAGCCCCAGTTCCCTGCAGCAGAAAAACAGCCCCAAAGCATAACGCTGCCTCCACCATCTTGACTGCGGGTATGGGAGTCTTCTGGTAATACAGTGTTGGCTTTGTGCCAAATATACCTTTTAGAATTATGGCCAAAAAGTCCAACTTCTGCCTCATCAGACCAGAACACATTCTCCCACATACATTTGCAGACTGAATGTAGGTTTTAACAAAACTTAGCTAGTATTCTTATTTTTTCCACTGTTCACAATGCAGTAAACATGACATATGACAAATGATCAGCCCTATTCTCATTTTCACAAGGAAAGACTAAAAGCAATGGGATGAAACTGAAAGGGAGGAGACACAGATTAGATATAAGAAAAAAAACTTTCTGACAGTGAGGGGGATCAATGAGTGGAACAGGTTACCACGGGAGGTGGCGAGTTCTCCTTCAATGGAAGTGTTCAAACAAAGTCTGGACAAATATCTCTCTGGGATGATTTAGTGAATCCTCCCCTAATCAGGGGTTGGACCTGATGACCCTGGAGGTCCCTTCCAACTCTACCATTCTATGATTCTATGAAGTCCTGCCACAAACAGAGCTCGATAGGCATTTATGCATGGCAGCCCTGGGAGACTTCAGTAGACTCAGACTGCCATGTGGCTCTATCGGAATCCTTCATCATGTTATCGGGGGTGTTGATAGTGTGCAGAATGGGGTCTTCCCCATCCCGCTGACTGTTTAGCTTTAACCAGGGCATCAAAACAGTTGACTGCCTCAATCAGAGCTGATTGATCACAGAAGTTACCAGCAGCTGTAAGAAGCAGCCGGGTATGGAGCAGACTCAGCTCTTGAGCCCACTCCATACACTCATCATGACCACATGATGTAAATTTACATCAGGCAGTTGATGTGTGATTGTAACGTTGATATAGGTAAGTGATTACAATATCAGAGCAAAAGGATCATTTATTGTGGAAAACTGACCCCTTGAAGGGAGGTTCTAGTACCCTGTTGTACCACCTCTTGCTTGGATACCAGATGCGGTACGGGCGGGCATGGAGGCATACAAGTTCCATATGGTATCCTAAGGCTATAACTGAGCCTCTAGATCGTGCAAACTTGTAGGCTGTCAAAGCTGGCGTCCCAGATAGTCTCATACATGTTCTATTGGCAATAAATCTGGCAACCGGGCCAAATGTTGTGGAGGCATTTCTGTGACACTTTTGTGTGTGTGGCCAAGTATTATCCTGCTGGAAGATGCGTCTTGGAAGCCCTGCCATGAGAGGTACGCATGTGGGTGCAGGATGTCCTAAACATATCGCTGAGCTGTCATTGTCCCTCTTACCACTATTAGCGGTGACCAACTGTCATATGCGATTGCCCCCTAGGCGATCACACCAGCAGTGGGGGCAGTGTGCCACTCCACAGCAAAGGCAAGATTGAGGCACTCACCCCTAAGTCTCAAGACACAAACACAATCAGCATCAGTGCCAAACTAATCCTCAGTTTGTTGCTAAAGACAACCCAATTTCCTGTAGTAGTCCAGTTTCGTCATTCACTACACAGCTGCAAACAAAGGTGATGGTGAGTGAGTGTCAAAGGCAATACAGGTAATGGGCACCATGAGACCAAATCTCTTTCAGCCAAGCACCTGGAAATGGTTCCGACAAACACGGGGCCAGTAACGATGGCCCCACCTGTCTCTGGATGGTGGACAACAAAACAGTTGGAGCTGCTTGTGGTTGTCCAACTATCAGACAATCCTCTCTACTGGTGGTCGGTTGAGGGCGTCCTCAGCTTGATCGCCTTGATGCATTCACTGGTCCCAACACCTCTGAACAGTCTAGTCAGAATGGCAATTCGTTGATACCACCATCCAGCTTCTCTCATTCCGTTAAAGCACCCCCTCTAAAACTCTGTTAACTAGGACAAATATCTTTGATTGGATTGTAGAGGCATGTCTAGTGGTCAACAAGCTCTACAAAGTGCAAAAAGAGGTCCACAACACAAACGTTTTTATAGGCTAAGATTTGACCACTTTTAGGTCCTCAGGTGGCAAGACTGTTCATCTAATCACACCACAACTCTAATCATTTGCATATCTACCTGAGATGTAACTGCATGCCGAGTTTTGCAGCAAAACAACAACTCCTCCGAGGTGCATGATTTTTTTTGACAGTGTATAAAACTGGGGAGTGATTTTCTGCTCACTGCATGTAATAAACACAAGGCAGGGCACTAATATAAATGCGAGTGGACTAATAAGTATCCTAGTTTGTGATCAGGAAACAAAGTGCCTGGATAGAGAACAACTAAAGGTCACTTAACATGGGATGACCGTTGGGCACGTAAGCAACCAACAGCCATCCCATGGACTACCACCTGACTATTGCTCCTGTTCTTTACACTAGAGTGATAGTTGTTCAAGTAAATGAAGGCGGAGTGGGCGGTTATTGCTCCGGCCGGCCGCCCACCTCTATTCAAAAGCAAACAGGGGTCACTCATCTTTTGAGCGGTTCGTGTTTATATGGGACAATAGTCGCTTATTTTTCAGTTCTGCTGAAAACCAAGCAAATGTGGCAGGTGAGCAATTTCTTGCTCAATGCCCATTGGATGGCTGCATGAACATGGGACAATTATCACTCAAATTAGCTGTATCCACAAGAAATCGCACCATGTAACTGTATCTATGGGCTTTGTGGTTGTCATGACTAGGGTATTACGGAGTCGCTGACTACTGTGACCTACTCCCTTTTCCCATTTGTCAAATAACCTTAAAAAACAACGCAACATGAAAAATTGGATTAAATTATGGCTACAGCAGCTACATTTATTTACAACATAACATAACATAAAATAACCATTTTAACCGAAGATAACCCTGGGAGGGTTCCCATGGAGCCCTACCACCTAACTGTCGCCTCACCAAAAAATAGAAATAGTTGTGCTTGGCACCCGTCACATTTTCGGACTCGGGCAACACAATTTCCCTACCACTGCCCCCGCCGCTAGTCGACAGACTCGGGGGCCCGCCACTCACCACCTCGCCTCAGGTCGCCTCATCCTGACCCCGAGGCCGGCTAGCCATAACCTGGCTAACCCCTCCCACAACCACTGCAAGGCACCGCCCTGCGACTCCCAGAGGCGACAGTCCTAACCAAACAATTCACTGAGGGGAAGGAAAGCTATCCAGCTCCCTGCTACCCCCCTACTACCCTGTTTTGCTGACTCCCGGGACCCCTCCACCCCTCCTGCTGCCATGACAATTCGCACCCCCCACCACCCCCTTTTTTATGAGTGGGCGGGCGGGACTCTTCCGTGGCTCTGCTCCAACTGCTCTTCTTTGAAAAATCAAACTCCTCCCCCCACCTTCCTTGCCGCCTTTTGCATTCCGCCACTAACCCCCCCCTTTTCTTTCCCAGAGTTCTCTGCTCTACTTAACCCCTCACTCCCCATTAACCCTGTCATGTCTGCCTCCCGCCTACAACCTTGCAGTTTTTCGGCTCCGGCAATTCTGAATTCACCACTTTAGTAAATGTCTTATTTACTATCCTCAAGCTCCAGAGAGAGGTATAAGTTGAAACTTCTGTGCCTAATGCAAGATCTGTATCTGCGTGCCACCATCTACTATGTGCCACTTATAATACTGGTATCATCTTATGTGGCATAGTGGCCCTTAGTTACCAGGGCCCAGGTGCAACTTCTCCCTTAGCACCCCCTACAGCTACACCTCTTTCCATACACCTTCATCTTTGTACTCTGTAGTCACAAAGTCACTCCGATCAAATCTAATGCTCCGAAACCCTCGTCAATGGTCAGATAATCCAACCGTTTAGAACTAATTTGTTTCGACGGCCCGTAATTCAGAAAAGATTGAATTATTTTCATTAGCACTGAGCATTGCAGAGGGTATGAACAGTTGTTAATAGCGGAGAGGTGCAGCAGTTCAATTGCTGAGAAAAGATTTCATTTCTACCAACTGGCCAGTCAAAGATTTCCTTCAAACCGCACAAGTCTCATCTGGTAGAAAAATAAGCCAAGCTGTTATTTGTGTCCTTTCATACACCGAAAAGATTGACAAGTGAATTTAGCAAAGGTCTCCTAGCCATATGTTTACTAGTGATGATGTAGATTGCTTTTTCGCTCAATTAAGCTGCTGAATTTTGTATGTTTAACCCCTTAGTCAACAAATCCACTACCGAAAGCTCAGCAATGTCGTAGGGTCCGTTTCACTTTAAGGCGGGCAGACTTTCAGTTTCTGTGCATTTACATTAATTGCAGGAGTCGAGTACGCCGCAGCTAAGCACACCGAGATCTGCATTATATTTTATCATTGTAATGAGATCTAGAAAATGACTGCTGCTCTGATATACCTTTCAGGCTTTGTGCTCCTGTCATGTTCAAACCTGCACATAATAGCAGCTCTACTCTGACTCCAGTTATTTTTTTTTTCCTTTTCTCTATAATCATAAAGCCTGCAATGACTCTCATTTCATTGTTAAGTTCATTATGAACGATCACTTTATGGAACTTGGACATTCCATTTATGATGCGCTATAGGCCATTGTCTTCTGTCAGGTATATTGCTGTCACTAGTGTATTATATAAGTGGGTTCGCATTTCAACGAAGACGTTCTTAAATGTGCAGAGCCGACTAGCAATAGTTTGGCACGAAAAAGATGATGTATTCCAATAACCTATTAGGCTGCTTTAGGTAGTTTAACTAAGGAGCTATAAGGATGACTGAACGTGTTCTGATTGCATAAAGCCCTATAAATACAAGAACTATAGCCTATAAACACATCATGGACACACGGGGGACATCGACAGATATATTCCCCCATAACTTGGTCTACAATTCAATATATTCTGAGACGTGTTGTGTAAACTGAAAAAAAAGATGTGCCTGATGGATGCTTCAAATCAAGGCTATCCATCATCAAAAGGCTCCTATGTTAAAAAAAAATGTATATATAAACACTCATGCTACCTGCCAGGGATCTTCAGCTGCGCTGGCCATGCTGGAGTTTTAGAGAAGCGTAAAATGGTAACAGTAGGTTATGAAGGTTTGTGACAACTTCTGGCTGAAACAAAAACCGCCGCCAATCATCATTTAAAAAAACTTTGAGAAAACCAACCAAGAAGAAAGACTTCTGGTTCCAACAGCACCATGTGAGGATACTTCACCCATTAGCTCCAATCCCCCGGTTTCACCAGACCTGCTAAATAGCCACTATCAACACCCTACACCTCAGCGACTGGTCACCACTGTAGCGGGAAGGGGGAGTTCCAGCTCAATCTGTAGTACCCCACAGCACTACTGTTACCACCTAATGCAATGTTTGTAGATATGGTTATTTCTGTATAAGTATGTGTGTATAACTGTGTGGATTTATGTTTATTGGTTTAAATGATTGTTAATGGGTTAATATTTGGTGTTGCTATAACCTAAAGGCGGCTTTAGACGACTGTATATTGGCCGGATATTCACGCCGGCCGATATACAGCGTCTCTCTCTGCAGGGGGGAGGAGGCTGGAAGAGTCGGGAGCAGTGCTCTGAGCTCCCACCCCCTATCTGCCTCCTCTCCACTCCCTCTGCGCCCTATTTGCAATGAGATGGGGCTGAGCGGGGGTGGGTCTAAGTTCTGGGAATTAGCTCCGCCCCCATCCTGCCTCCCCTCATTGCAAATAGTGCAGAGGGGTGGAGAGTTGGCAGAGAGGGGGCGGGAGCTCAGAGCACTGCTCCTGGCTCTTTCAGCCTCCTCCCCCTGCAGAGAGGGATGCCGTCAGTATTCCCATAGCCCAGGAATGGTTAGTGGTAATAGTATAAAAGACAGGGCGTGGGTGGGGTTAGCCAGTCTAGTCCTGGAATTGATAGAGAGAAGTCAACCAGAGATAAAGACCAAGGCTGCCCAAGGAGAACATCTACAATAGCTGATGTGGTGGGAAGCAACATCCACGTGTGAGTACTAAACCAAGGGAGGGAGGGAAGGAAAGGAACAGGGAAAGGAACAGGGAAAGGAACAGGGAAAGGAACAGGGAAAGGAACAGGGAAAAGAACAAGTCACTAGTTAACAGTTTCCTGCCCCAGTCTATTAACTAAACTTATTGTGAATGATACACATGGAGTCTGTGATCTAAAATATATCACCGTGAGCAGAAGGTTGTGCACATGAGACGAAGATTCATCTCAATAAAGTGCTAATTTGCTTTCACTATCTAAAATCTGCTTCCTGAAGTACTTCCAATCACTTGCAACAACTGCACCAAGGTACCACACAACACTACAGGAGAGCAAGGACTATTTCCTCCATTTTTGTTTAGTTCTCCCATTTTTTTATATTTATTATTTCTGCCTGGAACAGGTCCCTACTTGTATACAGGCTGGAGTAATGCCAAACACAATCTTACTCTACTTAACTCCGCGGGTAGCGGGCTTCAACAATTGCCCATATTTATTTTATTGCTTTTACCACTGGCTGTAGCTCAGCATTTTTGCCATCTACCAGGAGGAGCAGTAAAGCCACTGTGACTAACATCTCATTATTGCCCCTCGCAAGAAGGGATTCTCCACCATATTGCATTGCAGAAGCTCCAACACAACACTTAAGGGTGCTTTCACAAATGCAGAGTTTTTGTGCAAGACAAACTGTAATCTGCTGCTTTGGATTTCTGCTCCATGACCTGCATATATACATGCAGATTTTGGTTCAGAATTTTCTGCGTCCTTAGGTACGCCTTGCAGAAATATTCTACATGTGTGAAAGGTCCCTAGGAGTCACACTCCCTGATACCATGGTAATCACCAGACAGCGCTTGGGGGAAAAAGGGAGGTCATGCTAGGTGCACAATACGTTACTGCCCCGAACTGTTGTTCCGTCATACCAGACTGCTCTTTTCTACTCGTTGGGATAGGAGGGAGTAACCTTGCAGGCAATCTGTCTATCTGATGAATACATGGAACTGCCCTGGCCCTATGAGTAATGGTATTGACATTGATATACCCGCCTTCACAATCTCCACAGTTTTAACACTGCTCACATGGAATGTAGGGGGTTTAAACACTCTGGTCAAGAAAAGAAAAGGTACTAAAACATCTTCAAAAGCTAAGACTAGACATTATGTTCCTCCAGGAACTCATTAAAATGGCTTACACTCTACTCAGGCCATCTTACCTAGCAGCATGCTATGTGGTTAATTACACCTCTAAGTCCTGGGGGTGGCTATATTGTTTAGACATGGCCATTCCTGTGAGATTGCGAAAACTGTCGCTGATCAGCAACGGTGTTATTTACTTCTAGAGATACAGAACACGATGTATACCTTTCTAAATGTATATGCACCACAGATCTGTTTTTTTTCTTCGGTTTACTCAAGCCCTTAATACATTGCAACTCTCAAAATTTGATTCTAGGCAGAGACCTTTACACCTCACACTTACATCAGTCACCGCTTAGAACAAAACATTTACGAGCGTCACGGGCTGTTTTAACACTAATGGAGATACTGTTGCTGTGCAATGTCCAGAAAGCCTTGAATGATAATACATGTTATTCCCGAGTACATAACTCTCTCACTCAAACATTTGTTCCTTATGACGACTGGTTTGGTCGATCGGTTGGAAGAGGCCTCCATACATCCTATAGATATGATATTAGACCATGCCTTTGTGACAATGACTTCCCAAGATCTACAGCCTCAAACTCCTTCACATCTGTGTATATTTCTCTTGCATTTGCTAGCCTGGGAGGACTCTGTCACATATCACAAATTGAAGTGGTTTAATTTCTTAGACGATAACGATGTACAGTATACTCCATTGGCCATCATGCAGGGCCATATTATTATGAACATAGCAAACAAGAAAAAGCAATCAACCAAACAATTCCAGACATTACCGGTGACTTTATTGACAGCTCAGCAGTAACAAGCCCCAGCCCCCACAGCTCAATCTCAGCATTGATTCCTAGATGCCAGATCTACTCTAGACACTTTTGCACGAGAGCAGTCCATTGGCTAAATTGATGTCTGCAAAATAGGTATTATAATTGGGGGAATAGAGCAGGGGCATCTTTTACCAAACCCCTTAAGACAAACAAATCTACCTCCCGAGTTTTATTTGTACTTAAGTCCTGGTCCAGTTCAAAGTAAAGCCGGCATGCTTCAGAGAAGGCAGGGCTATGTTGTCCAGTCCAGCGGGTTCCAAACTAAGCTGCAAGCCACTGACACATATCTCTCCAGGAATGAGGTGGAGCGCTATCGCGCTGGAACCAAACTTGTTGATGTTGCACCAATGGCAAGTCATTAAGCCATTCATTCACTACCATGTTTCGAATGCTCGGATATTGGCCACCATTCAGGGCGATTAAGATGGAATCAAGAAGCTGCTCACCCCGAATTCCACACCAGTCGTTTAAGATAAAACGTTGTACTTGTCACTTGCATCATTGAGCATGCTCTGCCCAGTGATGCACATTGTGATGGCTATATACACTATTCAGGGTAAACAAAGTCTCAACAGTCCATAATACGAGCTGAAAGATTAGTGGTTGTTGTATATTCAACATTACATTGCACCCGTCACATCGCCACATGGCATCCTCTGCATGTTAGTGATAGCAATGCAATGGGTGCATGTTTAGGCTTCTCACACATACCCTCTTGCAGTGCTGGAAAGATCTCTTCTGCCCCTGGATAGGTATTTGACAGTAGATCTGTGGAAACCTATGTTTGTTTATTGGAGGGCCCAAGAATGTATTGATTTGTGTCATGGGGAAAGAAATTGCTTAACTAAACTTAAAGGGGTTGTCCCGCGCTGAAACGGGTTTTTTTTTTTTCAATAGCCCCCCCGTTCGGCGCGAGACAAACCCGATGCAGGGGTTAAAAAAAAAAAAACGGACAGTGCTTACCTGAATCCCCGCGCTCCGGTGACTTCTTACTTACCTTGTGAAGATGGCCACCGGGATCTTCTCCCTCGGTGGGCCGCAGGTCTTCTGTGCGGTCCATTGCCGATTCCAGCCTCCTGATTGGCTGGAATCGGCACGTGACGGGGCGGAGCTACGAGGAGCCGCTCTCCGGCACGAGCGGCCCCATTCAGAAAAGAAGAAGACCGGACTGCGCAATCGGGCGATTAGACGCTGAAAATTAGACGGCACCATGGAGACGAGGACGCCAGCAACGGAACAGGTAAGTGAATAACTTCTGTATGGCTCATATTTAATGCACAATGTACATTACAAAGTGCATTAATATGGCCATACAGAAGTGTATAACCCCACTTGCTTTCGCGGGACAACCCCTTTAAGCTAAGGTAAGGGTGGACACATCTGTGTTATAAGGCAAGACGTGTTTCCTACTGCAGCTGGTGCACCACATACTGGTGGGAAAGAGCAGCGACTTATGAGTTGTATCAGTGCAAAAAAGCCCACTACATTTGTACTTGAAGTGTTGCTCCACAGATGTACAAACCTATTGTGGGCATGTCAACTGGTAAAAGCAGTGTTAACCCTTTCCAATCCACTGTCTGACTTCTTCCAACATTCTGATTGAAGCCTGTACAGCTCCGATGTGAAAAGACGTCTGGTAGGGTATTCTTACTGTATATTACTGGCTGCTCTGTTGTTGGGGGGGCCTCTTCAGCATGTTCCAGATGGCGCCATTGTATAATGGCAGAAAAAGAAAGCCCCCTAGAAAACCCTGAATCCAAAATTGGATTGCAAAAGGGCTAATTTACATGTAGCGATTGTCGCTCTAAATTCATCCAAACTACTAAAATATGAGCGAAAAACGTTCAATGTAAACGCTGTCTTTTGCAGTGTTTGCTTAAATGATGATTTTAAGGTGCACCTAAAAGCCATCGTTCAGCTAGTGAGAGAAAGTATCTCTCAATAGACCACACACACTTATCTCCACGGGAGTCTGCAGCTCCTGGAGGCCCTTTTACAAGCAAACGAAGACGATAACGTGTTAATGGCCATTAACACTTTATGCAAATAGATCGCAAAATCTTTCAATCATTTGAAAGATTATGTGTGTGTAAATGGGCCTTTACGCATTTATACAAATAGAATACCCCTTAATGGAAAATTTCATAAACATCACACTGTGATGTCATAAATTGATGATTACACAGAGATGATTGGTACCACTCAGAGACATAGCTATATTGGATACAAATATAGGCTGAGCACACTCAAAGGCTTCCTGCAGATGGCCAGGTCGGATGCCGCTGAGAGAATTCTCACAGCAGTATGTGAGCTGCCCCTGCAGTGACCCGGCGCTCACCTCCTTCCGGCAACTCGCTCTGCGCTGGCTGTTGCACAGGCGCATGCGCAGGCCAGAGCTGGTATGTCACCAGTGACGTTTCTGTGCGAGGCTCGCACAGAAATGGGTCATGCTGCGATTTTTTTACCGTGCGAGTTTTCACGCGGTCAAATCGCAGCTGTCTGCATAGGATTGCATTATAGAATGCAATCCTATGGCAGCGGGCACAGACGGAAATCCTGCGGGAATTTCCGCCCATGTGCATTTGGCCAGAGACACCAATATTATAAATGGCACATAGTGCAAACCATGAGCTTCAAATTAATAATCTGAAACTGCTTAGATTTTTGTACAGAAGTAGTTTGTCTTGGATCACTTTTCTAGGTACTGCCTACCACTATACCAACCACTGATTGATACCTAGTGTTCCCCACCTGTTTAAAAAATATATTTTCTGCATGCTGCCAATCCCTATGCACTATCTTGGCATGCATGCACGTACAATATGTGCCAAGATAGAGCATACTGTGATTTTTTTTTGAGCAAGTAATATGTGTGTGAAAGGCCCAATATAAATCAATGAGTATTGGCATCGGGGGTGGTGTGGTAAAACTGCACTCGATGACAATATGCCCGTGTGAGAGCGGAGTTATTCAGTACTGTGCTTGACCTGTTGAAAAAATAAAAAAAAAAGCTGCTGCAGACTCCACAGAATGAAGGTGTTCCATATTAATCAGTTACAGGGGTTTTCTGAGTTAATAAATTTACAAAGCATAGCTTGGTTAAAACTGATCAGTTTTCAAAGAACTGAATATGTATGGATTACAAACTGAAGCAGAACTGATGCATGCAAATACCTTTTTTGGGGTAGTAGCTGATTATTGGATATGCAGGTCCTTGCACACTCCACAAGTTTCACTCTGCAAAAGCGCTTCCTTCAAGGCAGCATAATACACACTCCTGGCTGGTGGGTGGTGGCTGGGCTTCTCCCTCCTCCTTCCAGGTCTTTGCTTCTCTTTCCCCCACCCCAACCTAAAGTCCCCTACTTCCCTCTCCCTCTGGCCAGGCTCACTCGATCATATTTGAATTGCGTATTATGCAGTAAATCGCAGCACTTCAAATACATTTGAAGTGCTGCGATTCACATATATACATATTTTTTTTTGCTACACTTGCATACATTCATTGCATGTAATACGTGTGAAAAAAAGCAGAATGTTCTATTTTCTCACGTATTACACGCAATAAAGCTCGGTTTTCACACCGAGCCGATATACGGTGTCCTCATCTGCAGGGGGGGAGGATGGAAGAGCCAGGAGCAGGAACTCAGCTACTGCCCCCTCTCTGCCTCCTCTCCACCCCCTCTCCGCCCCTCTGCACTGTTTGCAATGAGGAGAGGCGGGACAGGGGCGGGGCTAAATTCCAAGGAGGGGCGGAGAGGAGGCAGAGGGGCGGGAGCTCAGAGCACTGCTCCTGACTCTTCCAGCTTCCTCCCCCTGCAGAGAGAGACGACGTATATTGGCTGGGCGTGAAAACCCAGCCGACATACGTTCATGTGAATCCAGCCTAAAGCCCTATTGTTCTCTATGGTTGTGTACGACAATTCTGTACATGCGCAATTACATTGCATATGTGTGACGTTTCTACACAACATTGCTAAGAGACAATAGAAGAAAACTAAAAAAAAAGAAGAAACCAGGAAGCCAGTGCATTGCAGCTTGCGTGAGATACGCTGTCATACGCAATCAAAAATGCAGGGATGTGCAGCTCCACACACGGGTAAAATGCTGCGAATTTTAAACAGCAATTCACCATACGGTCGTGTGAGCCCAACCTCTGAGGTCACCTATTGTTTTACTTTGCAGTGCACTGATAATAAGGATCACTTCAACACTTTTCCTATATTATTGACTTTAATGCAAAAAAACCCAAAAAACGGGAAGCTGCTTTCTGTTCGCTTTCGTTTTTTTTTTTTTTTTTTGTTGGATGGGAACAGTAACGCTGCAAGCTGCACTTTTTTTCCGTTCAGAATAAGGGTGCTTTCAGACGAGAGTGTGTGCGTGCGTACATAGGTGCTCACAAAACCACGCGTCTGTTAGAACCATTGGTTCCCTATGGTGTGTTCATATGTCCATGTTTTACAGGCGTGCAAACGCACGAACCTGTAAAAAGATAGGACATGCGTGCACCATAGGTACGTGGTGCGTGTCAATATTCCCCACGGGCAGTCCCCTTGTCACTGTGACAGCACTGTCACAGTGTTCAGTGACAAGGGGACTCCCTGTGGGGTGTAAAGAATTCCCTGCCACAGCTGTGGCAGAGGATCACAGTGTTCTCCCATTGCTTTCAATGGAACCAGAGCTTCTGCAGCCCCATTGAAAGCAATAGTTCTGCCGGCAAGCCCTGCAGGGATTAAATATAAGCCCTTCCCTGAAAATCATCCCTAGAATGTGTTAAAAATAAAAAAAAACACATACTCCACTCTCCGCCGCTGCCGGGGCTCAGGCGCGTCCAGCCTGTCTTCTCCCTGCACTGCTCTGAATCTCTTACAGCAGGCGGGGATTTAAAATGTGTTGTTATACAGCCGAGCGCTCTGTGCCGGGTATGGAGAGCACAGCTAGACCGCTCTGTTCTTCATACCCAGCCTGTTATCTGGGAGCGGGATACAGCTGAAACAATAGTATCAGCTGTACCCCGCTGTGAACCCCTGATAAGACTCATCGTTGTCTTTCAGTACACTGAAAGACAACGATGAGCGGACGGCTTAACGAAAACTGCACGATGTAAGTGTAGTTAGACACAACGATTATCGCTCAAAAGATGGCTTTTAAGCTAATTTTGAGCGATAATCGTTATGTCTAAATTGGCCTTTACAGGCCTTTCAGTTATTGACAGTAAATCTTATCAGGGTGCTTTCACATCTGCGGTGGGAGTTCCTGTTCCTGCTCAGTTCAGGCAACAGGAAAGGGGAATCCCTTAGCCAAAGCGTCTCCATCTCATGACGGAATAGACCTCATTGGCTATAATGGGGTCCATTCAGTTTCCGCTCAGCTGCCTGGCATTTTACCGGAAGAAAAGGTGCTGCATGTAGGGTTTTTTCTTCTGTGTAAAATCCAGGCAGCCGAGCGGAAACAAAATGCACCCCGTTATAGTCAATGGGGTCTATTCGACGCCGTTTGATTCCATCCTGAGACTGAGCCGTTTGGCTGTGGGGATTCCCCTTTCCTGTTCCCCTGATGGAGCAGGAAAGCAGAACCCCAAGTGCAGATGTGAAGCCACCCTTACCAACAGTCTATGTTATTTTATTTTTGAGTATTTGATTTTAATATGGACTCTGTAAAATAACCAACATGTTACTACCGTGTTTCCCCGAAAATAAGACAGTGTCTTATATTAATTTTTGTTCAAAAAGGTTTAAAGGGGTTGTCCCGCGCCGAAACGTTTTTTTTTTTTTTTCAATAGCCCCCCCGTTCGGCGCGAGACAAACCCGATGCAGGGGTTTAAAAAAAAAAAAATGGATAGTGCTTACCTGAATCCCCACGCTCTGGTGACTTCTTACTTACCTTGCGAAGATGGCCGCCGGGATCTTCACCCTCGGTGGACCGCAGGTCTTCTGTGCGGTCCAATCAGGAGGCTGGAATCGGCACACGTGACGGGGCGGAGCTACGAGGGCCCCATTCAGAAGAAAGAAGACCGGACTGCGCAAGCGCGTCTAATCGGGCGATTAGACGCTGAAAATTAGACGGCACCATGGAGACGAGGACGCTAGCAACGGAACAGGTAAGTGAATAACTTCTGTATGGCTCATAATTAATGCACAATGTACATTACAAAGTGCATTAATATGGCCATACAGAAGTGTATACCCCAACTTTGTTTCGCGGGACAACCCCTTTAACTTTTTTACATGTATAGCTGCCTGGACACTATTTAAATTGACTTTTTAAATTAACTGTTAGCAGGGCTTAATTTTGGAGTAGGGCTCATATTTCAAGCATCCTCAAAAAGCTTGAAAAATCATTTTGCATCCTCAAAAATTCTGGAAAATCATGCTATGTCTTATTTTCAGGGTATGTCTTATTTTCAGAGAAACAGGGTATTTATGCAGTGGGAGATCCCATCAGTATATGGGAGGAGGAAGTGGTGGGAAGTAGAGATGAGCGAACGTACTCGGTAAGGGCGATTTGTGGGTGAGCGGGGGGGGGTTGCAGAGGGGAGTGGGGGGGAGAGGGAGAGAGGGCTCCCCCCTGTTCCCCGCTGCTACCCCCCACTCTGCCGCGCCTCCCCCTGCCCCCCGGCGACCCTGAGTACTTTTCACCCGAGTAGTGAAGTACTCGAAAATCGCGGTGCTCGATTGCGAAGTCGCCCTTACCGAGTACGTTCACTCATCTCTAGTGGGAAGTTAAAATGCATCGTGCTTTTCATTTATGGAGATCCCCGATGAAAAGGTGGCGCCTCAAAATACCTTGATATCGTGGTTTTAATGTCCTTAATAAAACCTTGTTGCTAGTATCCTGTGCCGGCTTGTTGAATATCAATATTGATGCCATTAAGAGGAAACATCAAGGGGACCCTGAAACCAGAGGTCCATAAAAGGTGCAGTGAGGCTGACTGTTTGGTGTCTGACAGCTATGATGAATTGAGGTGGGCGGGGCTTCACTTCGCCATTCAGAGTGAGTATCATCATTGTTGCAAGTGCTGATCATTACTGGTCTGTTGGTTATTATCATGTAAGGTCCGCTCTCCAATTTTATTTATTTCCAAAAGTGTGAAAATTGTTCTGGCTACTGGAGGTGCAAAATGTCTGAGACCCCCTAGCAGTGAAAGAGTTATGCTCCAGGATGCCTGAATTTTATTATTTAAAGGGCTTTTCCAAGACTCAAAATTTTTTTCTATGGCCATGGCGTGTTGTGAAAGAATGGAATAAGCCATAATTAAGCTCTTCAGTTACCCCATACTGAAGAACTGTGCTCCAGTCTCTACTATACTAAACCTAGAAGAAGCCAGCTCTGTCATGTGCTGTTCAGAATGCCCATGACTGCTCTGTTAATGACAGGGTTCATTGGTCATGGCAACACCACGCTGAAGCCTGTGTTTGGCTGAGCAGTTATGTGTACTATGAACGACATGTGACCACAGCCATTTTATTTAGGATTATAAGGCTATGTAAAGGAAAGCATATTGTTTTCCTCAACTCTGACTCTACTGTCTGGGGCTGCCCTGCCATAAGGCAACCTGAGTCTGCCACCTCAGGCGGCTGTCTGCAGTACCTCAGGGACAAGTGGTTGCCACCCGGCTAGTATTAATGCCATATTAATGGCCATTAAAAAAATAATTGCCAGCTGAAAGCCGACCAGGCACAACCCCACAAACCGTTAGCTCACTCATCCTTCAGCTCTGGTTGGGTGGCTACAGCGGCTGTAATTACTCTTTGACCGCAGATCACAGAGTGATTCCAGCAGTGTGAGCTGCTGGATCAGAGCTGCAAGCTGAATGATTAAACTGTTTGTGGGGTTGCTGCCCACCAAGGGGTACACTATGGGGGGACACTATTACTACTGGGCCACAGTAGGGGTTCATTATTGGTACTGAGGGGGCATTGTTACTACTGAGGCCAATAAGAGGGACACTATTACTATTGAGGCTACTATGGGGAACACTATTACTATTGGGCCACTATAGGGGTTCATTATTGGTACTGAGGCCACTAATAGGGGCATTGTTACTACTGGGGCCACTATAGGGGTCACCACTGCCATAACTATTGGGGATGCGGTTGCACCTGGGCCCAGGAGTCTTAGGGGGCTCATACGGCCTCTCTTCTCCATATAGAAAGCCCAGTACTATGAATAAAGCATTATAGTTGGGGGCCCTGTTACAGGTTTTGCATTGGGCCCCAGGAGCTTCAAATTATACCTCTGCATTAAGAGGTTAACTTGGGGCCCCCCAGCTTCTCTTAGCTTTTGCACCCAGGCCCATGAGCCTTTAGCTGCATCCCTGGGGGCCACTATTACCACCGGATCACTATAACTACTAAGGCCATTAAGAGGGTCACCATTCCTATTGGGGCTATTACTGGGGGCACTATTATTCTGTCACTTTGAACAAGTACCAATAGTTCAAATACATGTTCGGTATTCTGTGTATTGGCACTTTCAATGCCTGTAAAATGAGCATCTTGGTGGGGGGAGGAATTTTACACTTCGCCTCAAGCAGCATAAAGGCTTGTTTACTGTAAATTAAAGCATGTTCTATACTGGAACTATATCCTGCTCACGGTGATGTGGTACCATAGATTATCTACTAATAAAATACCATTGACAGAAGCTCGGTCTGTATTATGCTGCTATGTATTTTCCATTCGGAGCATTCACTACATGGAGTAGTCCAAAGGTATCACTTGATATTAGGGATCTGCCTGCCACATGCAGGGTTAAACATATATTGCAAAGAAAAGCTAAATCCGACCAGCTAGATTCTCTCCCTTCCTTTTATTTACACATAAATCCTCAAAAAGCCTTTAAGCGCCTAGTTTAGCATTTCTATTGACTCCATACAAATCAGTCTATTTATTGACCCAGAAGCTGGCGAATTTCTAATCCCATCTAAAATAATAAAGCTACCCTCATCTCTAAATAAAATGTGAATTCTTCCCAATTGTGCAGTTTATATGAATGAAGTCTATTATGTTTTCTGTACCACACTGCAATCATTGATATATGGTGCTGGGAATATTGTGACTTCGGGGATTTTGACACTGTGCATGCTAACTAGCACAGCTGCAATAGAACCATTTATCATTACAGAAACCTTGAAGGTGTACAGTACTAATGCCGCCATGCACTGCTAAATATGACAAGACTGGTGCTTCCGCAGATTATTCATTGAATAACATCAATGAGAAAGGTCATTTAGGACTGAATTCTGTTTTCCGAATAATAATTCTTTATCTGTGTTTACCGCATTTGCAAACTTCTCCCAAAATAATATCTTTTTCCCCCCCATCTTTAGAAGATCTTTAGCTCTGTAGATGTTGTATAGTAAAAATGTAAAGTACAGTGCCTTGACAACATAGTCCTATAATGATATTCATTTGCTGCACTAGATTTTTACGCACAGTTGAACTCGCAGCAAAGAATCTGCTCCATATGGATGCCCTTATTTCTGCATATTTGTTTCACCATAATCAGCAATATATGTTAACCCTGCCCCCAATCCACCTGGGAATACCCCAACTCGTAGGAAACACCCATTTTCAAGTACAATTTGCATGAACTACAGGATGATTTAGACACAACGAGAATCGCTCAAAAGAATCTTTTAGCAATTCTCATTCTGTCTAAATGCAGGGACATCATGCAGTTTTCGTGCACGAGTCGTTGATCGCTGAATTCTAGCTTGCTAGAATTGAGTGATCAGCTGTTATCAGCAGAGCAGGCTGTTATCAGCCCGCTGTGCTGATAAGATTCTCTGTGCCTGTGTCCTGCTGTGAATCCACAGTGGAGCATGGGCTGTAAGCATAGAGAACATTACAGCTGATTGTTTATGCAAAACAGCTGTAGTGTTCGGCGAGAGATAGCGGCGGTGTCCCGCTCTGCCTGCATAGCTGTACAGTAGCTAATTAGCTACTATAAAGTATGCAAAAACGATCGCTCAAAACTGTCACTCAAACTGTCGTTTGAGCGACTTTTGAGAGATCATCCATCAGTGTAAATGGGGTATACCGCTTTGTAGTTCAGTCAATGGAGGAGAACTGGAAAAACAGGACTATTTGTAAGAATATTATACTGATTGACTTCTTTGGAGAAAGTTCAAAGAAGAGTTCAGAGCCATGTCCCATGAGTAATGGTTAAAGGATCTGGGAATGTTTAGCTTGCAAAAAAGAAGGCTGAGAGGAGATTTAAATATCTGAAGGGCTGTCACACTGCAGAGGGATCAGCCCTATTCTCATTTGCACAAGTAAAGACTAGAAGCAATTTGATGAAACTGAAACGGAGGAGACACAAATTAGATATTAGGCAGTGAGGGGGATCAATGAGTGGAACAGGTTGCCATGGGAGGTGATGAGTTCTCCTTCAATGGAAGTCTTCAAACAGAGGCTGGACAGACATCTATTTGGGAGGATTTAGTGATCCTACATTGAGCAGGGGGTTGGATACGATGACCCTGGTGATCTCTCCCAGCTTTACCATTCTATGATGTTTAATTGGGTTGTCCAAGTTATGTAAAGTAAATCTTAACAGGTCCACAACAGTCTAAAATAACAAAGCAGCTCATACTTCCCGGTCCCAGCTCGTCCCCCACCACTGTCTCTCCTAGCTGATGTCATCTTTACAGGCTGCAGTCAGCCTGAGCCGTCTCCAAACAAGCTGCTGCAGAAATGACAGTGCTCAGCGATTTTCACGGACATCACAGGCTGACTGCAGCTTATAAACAACACAGCAGAGATCCGGAACCGCCGGCGGAGGACAAGCAGAGAGCGGTATCAGCTGCTTTGTTATTTTCTACCATGGGGACCCGTTAAGATGTACTTTAGATAACTTGGACAACCCCTTTAGACATGACTGTAGGAAAAGGAAACCCAAGTAAAAGCATGATGTGGATTTATTAAAGTGGTTATTTGGACATAATATTGATGGGCCATTCTTAAGACAGGTCATCAATATCAAATTGGTGGGGCTGTGACTTCCAGGGAGTGGGCCTTTAATTCTAGAGCACTGTAAATATTAAAAGGTGTAAGTACATAATGTAAGACAAAAAACAAGTACAATAAGCATGAGCTAAATGAATGACAGACTGGTACACAAGGAAAGAGGACCCTACCCATGAGGGCTCACAATCTACAACCACCAAGGTTTAACTAGACTATCCCTTTACGGATCTGTTAATCTTGTCCTGGATTCTTATAGGCTGCAATGTAGCTCTATAAGTATAGATATAGCACTAGTATATGCACATTAAGTATAAACAATTATTGTATACTGATACTTCTGCTAATTGTTTATTATTAAGTATGGATAGATTTGATGGTATACAGATAATCTTGGCTGGACCAGACCCATTTGCATTCTGTGAAACAAGATGTACGTGATTGATTTTTATAAGTGGGAGGAATAAGTACAAGTGGTGCTGAGATAAAGACCAGAGATTAGTTGAGATATTGAAATATCTTCAGTTATTTCATATTTTGTTTAATCAAACAAGTGACTATGGCAGCTCTACACCATCCTCCAAACATGTGTTGTTTTTATCAGGAAGGAAGAGTGAAGTGCAGGATAATACAGCACGTAATGTACCGTACCAGGGGAGCAAAAGCTGCCAACTCCGGGTAAACATCTCCAAAGATCTCTTTGATGTTACATTATAAGAATGGCTGAAGATAAAGGAAAGGAGCAATGAATCTGGGATATGAGTAACTACAGCATAGAAAAGAACAACAAAAAATACATTAGTAAACAAGTAATTAAAATCTGCATGTTGTCTGAGAAGTCGCTACTTAAAAGTAAAAATTGGGGTTGTATGAGATAAGACACAGCATAACTTTTGTCCATAGACTGTCTGGAACTGCAGCTTAGGTCTATTCACTTGGGACTGATCTGCAAGAGATAATGTTTTACATTGTCCTTTAAAGGGTTTTCTGCCTTTAGTCAACAGATGACTTATAGGTCATCAGTAGTTGATGGACAGAGGTCCGTGCTCAGGATCCCTGTCCATCAGCTCAATCATCTGGCCTGCTGTCCAGTACAGCGAGTTGGAGGAAGTGGCAGTGTCAGCTTCACTCCCATTGAAATCTGTTGGACTGCCACGCTGCTATTCCACTCCTGCTCCTTACTGACATCCTGTCCTGGTTAGGAAGTGGAATAGTAGCATGGCACTCCCATTGATTTCAATAGGAGTGAAGCCAGCATTCTCATTTTCTCCCCTGTCCACTTAAAACAGGGGGCTGTGTAGTGGTTTTTGCTACGGTCCCCTCCATCAGGGGGCACTGGCCAGTGACTCAGGACAAACAGGCACCATGGTGAGATCTGAGGAGTCAATCTGCGCTTGGGGGTCATGGTAGCTTTATCGACATGCTCCAGGACCCGGGTCATAGGGCTAGCCTGTCCCAGATCAGGCAACGCTAATTCTCATCTTAGAAACCCATTGGATGCTATGCATGTAACTCTGGAATGACGTAGTCTTGAGTATCTTTATGCTGTTTACCAGAAGTCTAATTCAATAGAACAATGCAACAAGAGGCCGCATGAATCAGTGCAATGTAAACAACACAAAAGGGGGAATGTGAAGATCAAACTTGGGCTGCAGGGAAACTCCAAAGTCCAAAAGTTGCCAGCTTAGTACCGGTTAGCAAGAATCAACACAGGTGAGCCTCAGCCGAGGTCTCACACAAGAAGTCTCTTTGAGTTTTTATCCTGCCGTACACCGGGTCTCACACAGGCCATTTTAGTCCAGTACCCTTCGTTAGCAGAGACGCAACTGCATGGTGGCAGAAGACCAAGACGCCAGACCGACTCTTGACTGTGGCAGAAGGCAGGGATTCCCTGCCGCTTCACTTATCCTGTCTGAAAGGCTTTCTGCTGGTGTCTCTGTAAGGGTCAGCTTACACACTCTGCAGCTCTATCTGCTGCAGCA